>NW_008824238.1:7882159-7899337 GCF_000699105.1 Pygoscelis adeliae | reverse complement strand
ATCCCTGGAGGTATTTAAAAGACGTGTAGATGTGGTGCTTAGGGACATGGTTTAGTGGGCATGGTGGTGTTGGGTTGACGGTTGGACTCGATGATCTTGGAGGTCTTTTCCAACCTTAATGATTCTATGATTCTACTCTGGTTGCTGAATCAATTACCACTAGATGAAGGAACCAGCATGTTCCTTCCAGACACGCTGACCCCAGACTTGTTGCCAGCTGATCAGTACAAGCTAAGGCCTGCAGGCTCCACGGGCTTCCTGAAGGTGCTAGATGTGGTGAGCCACATTCTCAAATATGGCTGTCTGCCTCTGAAAATTCTGGACAGGCTTCCTGGTCACACCAGGAGTGTTGAACGATGTGTCTTCAACAAGTGGCATTGATCTTCTGGACTCAAACTTCCTCTTTGTGATGGGGAGCCTGGCTAGAATGGTGTCAGACAGTCCAGTGGTCAGAGACCTGAGCTGCTGATGGAAATGTCTCCTCCACACACTGCCAGTTTTCAAACACCAGTTCTTGCAGATAGTTGACTATCTACATAGCAATGACTCGTGTTATGCAATGCCGGAGGCTAGGGAAAGCCAGATACACTTCAGATGGTATAGACTCTTGAGCAGGAGGAGCAAGAGGGGCAACCGCAGGCAGCAGTTACTGCTGAACTGACGTTGGTAGCTGTGGGTACCTCTGGCTGTGTATATTTCAAGAATAACTTGAGCAAAGTTATTTTGTTTTATTTTGTGTTAAAGTCATGCAAAATAGAAGTTAAGCATGAAGATACCCACTTTCAGCTGCTATAAATAAGAATGGCATTATTGAAATAAATTAAACCATTTCTGCCTGCTCCAAAAAGTTATCTGATCGTTAAGCATTTTGCTACACAACTGTGTGTGCATTACAGAAGTAGAAACTATTGTCTGCCACTGCTTTTGGGAAGATTCTTGCTATCTTACCTACCAGGATTTTGAATAAATTGGGTAGTATGTAAGATTTAAATCCAGCAAAATGTAGATTAGCACAAAAGTATGGGAGGTCTACCTGTGCAAAAACTGGAATTGGGACCAAAAGGAACTGGAAAAGGTATTCTGTGCTCTATAGCAAACATTAATAATAGTTGGTCTAGCCTGTGGAATATGGAGACTTTTCAAACGAACTGTGCTTCGGTGTTATTTCTTCAAGGCACTTAGAACCAGACATGTAATCTTGTACTTTATTTCTTCTTCTTCATTCCTTGGGCATTATATATACATGCATATATATACATACATATGTACATATATACACACATACATATGTGTCTGTATATATACGTGTGTGTGTATGTATGTGTGTACATATTTACATCTGTTCTGTTCTTTTGCATTTGCCCTGGCTTTTTTTCTTTTCCATTTGTCCTGTCTGCCTCTGTGGACTGGTCTCACATTTCCCGAGGTGCAGACCACTCAGCTCCTGTTGACTCCGTGCTCATGAAGCTATTAAGATCTGTAAAGTTAAGCATATGTATAAATACTTTCAGGAACAAGATCTCAGATGTCTCTAGATGCCTACATTTAAACATCTGGATATTGCTTCTATTTGATCTTATAGTTTCTATGACTTCTATTACAACAAGGCTAACCTAACTGCCTATCTGCTCCTACTGGCCCTGGCTCCCTTGTCAGATATTGGGAATACTTACACGGTACATTTTCCAGTCTTTGTGGATTTTCACTGAATTGTGGCAAGCAATTTCTATCTGTGCGCCTTACTGTTTTGACTTGCCCCTCTTTGTCTAGCAGTTTCTAACCATGCTGAATTCTGCAGTGAATCTTTTTCTAAGAAAATGTGTTCCATTAGTCATCACAAGTTTTAATTACTGAGTTTTTCCTCTCATTTGCATATATGTTTAGGATTTTACTATGTTCTACGTTGTGGGGTTTTTTCCTAAGTATTACTTGCTTTCCAGGTGCAGCATTTGTTTGGCTTTGCTATATAACAAACTTACCAACCCAAAAATCTAATTGCCACTAAAAGCATTAGTTCTGTTGAAATATGTCATATATGTACATTTATATTTCTTTTAATAATATAATGTCTTCCTTGCATAGAGAGAACTTATCTCAAAAGATTTTAAAGGTTTTTAAATTAACCTATATGCACATTAAAAGAAATGCATAAATGCCCAATGAAGTTAAACAATAGTAGTTACGATTTTTGTCTATATTACCTGTTGAAACAATTTCACAAATGAGACACTGAAACTATTTAGTAGATATTGTGCTAGTAGTTTTGATCCCACTTGATTGAAAAATCTTTTTTTTTTTAATTTGTCTTACAATTCACTCTCCCAATTCTGATAATTTATGAATAATCTTCTACCAAATTTCATGTGCTAGTCCTTGGTTTGCTGATAAGTTTATACTGTATTCTCTGCCATACTCCTCAAATTCCTACCATAATAGCAATCACTTTTTTTTAATAATTCCTCAACAATATTTACCCAGTCTGTAGAGCTGCATGTCTTATAGATGGACTGCAATTCCATTATAAATGTACTGGTTCCTTGTTGTTATGTTATGTTCATTCAATATATCAATTACAATTTTGCAGTACTCCTGCAGTCGGGTAGCAGATTTTACATTTGTGGACCTGATCCCTAAAGAAATGATAGTCTTTTCTTTAGAAAACAAACAAAAACCCAACTCTCGCCCACAGAAAAACCCTCTGCTTTTTAAGACCAGTTTTGAACAGTTGGTAAAAAAATTGCAAGGTGACACAAAGGCAGGAAAACAGCAAATGTAAAAGGTCCAGAGATTAATTTAGAAAACTTTCTGAAGTGGACTGGAGAATTTTGGTTGTTATAGGAATAGACAGGGGAATTCATAGAATCATAGAATAGTTTGGGTTGGAAGGGACCTCTAAAAGTCATCTGGTCCAAACCCCTTGCCATGGGCAGGGACATCTTCAACTAGATCAGGTTGCTCAGAGCTCCGTCCAACCTGACCTTGAATGTTTCCAGGGATAGGGCATCCACCACCTCTCTGGGCAACCTGTGCCAGTGTTTCACCACCCTCAGAGTAAAAAATTTCTTCCTTATATCTAGTCTGAATCTACTCCCCTTTAGTTTAAAGCCATTCCCCCTTGTCCTGTCACAACAGGCCCTGCTAAAAAGTTTGCCGCCATCTTTTTTATAAGCCCCCTTTAAGTATTGAAAGGCTGCAATAACGTTTCCCCAAAGCCTTCTCTTCTCTAGGCTGAATTGAGGATTTGAGGAAAAGGTGGGTCTCCTACTTCTTCCTCCTCCCTTGGATTTTAATTTCTGGAATTGATGTTCACATGCAGAGAGCAGACGTGAGGGGTTCTTGTTCAGTAGTTGAGTCTGCAATACAGGGCGAGTTGAAGCCCTGTGGAAAGTTCTCTGTACCTGATAGCTGCTATTCATTTACATGATTAAAGGAGAGATCCCAATAAATCTTTGGAACAAATTCTGCTACCCTTATTCATCTCAGATAGCATCTTTGTCCACAACTATTCTTGATATATGTGTAAGTGGAAAGTTTTATTATATATGTTAATGATAATGATATTACTTGGATAAAATCCTTCTGAAGAAGGAAGTCGAATTTGGTCAGGAGCTGGAATCCACTCTTTACCTCACAAATAATTTCTGCAGCAATCCAGTGTCTTCTAGCTCATTTGGCATTAAATCACACCAGATTAGTTGTCAAGTTGCAAATCACTAGATCAACCTACTAAAGTCCCTTTATGTATTTTGGAAGAGCATCCGAACCTGGTGCAGCCTGACCTAAATTACTTTGTGTGAGCTGATGAGATCACAGAACAATGAGAACTACTGTTCATTTCTGCCATCACTTAAAAAAAAAAAAAAAAGGAATGAATACAACGACCATATTATACAAAGGAGAGCCATAAGGACTTGCTAATTACCTAAAATAATTACATATTAACATATGCATAATAGCATCTAAATAGCTAAAGGTTGCAAAATAAAGTACTCATTTGGAGCAGAAAACTATGACAAATTGTTGGTATAGCCATTTACTGCGATGCTGAAAGTTCGTGCCGATTGCCAGCTGGAGGAGAGAGAAGAGGGAGATGTAGGGCAGAGGGTATTTTTCATCCAGTGATAATTACACCTGTGAAAAGCAAACACTTTCCTACCTACTGGCTAGTTTCTGCCACACTCTGTAGAATGAGCATATAAATGTCCTCATGCATAGACAAAAAGGGTTGTCGTTAAAGGTATTGCTTGCAACTGTGGGATTTTTAGGCTTTCTCTAATTGAAACTCTAAGGTTTTTTTGGCATATTTCTATTGCAAGTAATAATGTATGTCTCCACTGCAGAACTGGGTAAGACAAGGCTAATCCAAGCAAACTGAACATCTGTATCTTTGCCAAGCCTACATAGTTGTATCCGCATACATTCTATATTAACTTAGAAGAAGAGCTAAAACTTTGGGGTGTGTGGAAGGATCACAAACTGCCTTGTAATGTATTAAGCTGTACCATTCTACGTTTTTTGCATAAGGAGAAATGTATATACCGGAGATCTTTACTACCCCCTCCCTCCCCCAGCACATTATAGCTTATTGGAAGATTTCTAGTAAGCCCACTTGGTAGAAATTCTGAACTGGAAAGGGAATGCCTTTTTCAACTGCTGGTAGAAAGTAACACATTTATAACGAAAAGCTCCTCTTTCACCTGATAAAGACTTGATGCCTGGCAGTCTTGTGGCCTAGTCTAATAGAGAACAGGAAAATTGTTCTTTCTAGAATCCTGACCTAAGAAATTTGAAATTTCTTACAACTGAAAAGCTTCCCTACATTATCCAGGAGTAGAATGAAGTTCAGGTAAACATAAGAAAAGTGCTGACAGAAAATACAGCACCACAGAAATGTCTTTGTAACAAGTAACAATTGTTTTTTTCACCTGGATTGCACTTTTGAAAGATTTTGCAAATGTTTTAAATGTGATTCTGCTGTGGCTGTACCCAAAATGTTGGGTAGCATTTTAAGAATCTTTTGGGTGGTATATTAATATCAGCCTGCAAATTATAATCACAGTCCAGTTGCTTTAGGAAAACTTAACTGAACAGAATGTATATGAAATCTATTTGATTCCTAGTCTGCCACTAGCGTATTTTGTATCTATATGGCCCAATTTCTCATTCTTATTTTATCCAAAGTGACATTACTTTTGTCATTAGGATAGATCAACTCCTGCAATTTACATCTTGCCAAACCCCAGTCCACTTAAAAGCACACTACCTCTTCTTGCAGCATGCGGTTTGCACACATCTTATATCTGATTTTATTGTAATCACTCGTTTCCTAACGTTCCTTCAGCTCATATCTTTTTTGCTCTGCTTGGTATGCTCCTTGGACTATATCCAGAATGGTCTCTGATCTTATTGTTCAGTAGACCATATGAGAAAACACATCTGATCTTATCCTACAGCTCATCACCACCATTGTATTCCACATAGATTTGTAGAGTAAGTGAAATAAAAATTCTAGCATGACTAAGAAAATTTAATGGAAATTCTGTAGGACTTGTGAACTAATCCTTTTACAGGTCACTTTAATGTCCAAGCAAATCTACAAGTATCACTTTTCTTGCCCTCAGGGATCAGTATTAGTTTTCTGTTAATACATGGTGGCAAATCTTATTCTAGTTGAGCACTAACAGCCTTACTTTTGCATCTCCAAGCTCCACATCAGTTGGGAGACCATCACTTGCCTATTGGTAACTTTACCCTCCGGTCCAGGCTGGACACGATAGGCTATGTGTGACCTCACACTCTTTACTTGCATTCTGTGTGGGCATAGGGGTGGGCTGATCTGAAGCCTGTAAAAAGAAAGGGTGTGTTTTGGGACCCGAGCGGTTCCTTTATCCCATGTTCTTGTGTCACTTCATTTTGAAACGACACTCTGATTCCTTCCTTGCACTCCCTCTCAACTTTGCTGGCAGCAGGGCTTTCTCTAGTGCTCTGTGGAGCTCTTAACTCCATTACCACGCTCTCTGCCACTTTATCCTTTGCCTCAGAGTCTGAGGGCAGATTTTCATATAGAGAACATAATGTCTTAATCCAGTAATTTTGATGTATATAAGCTTCTCTTTCAACAGCCCTGTAATTATATTATATTCTCATAAAATAAACTACAGTTACAGTCAATTTCCTGATTTAGCTACTACCCAGACCAATTGCATTATATTTGTCTTTAAACGTATTGTATACATTTGCATTTCTGATATGTTATTTTTCAAGCTTCTTGAATGTGAACTGAAACTGAATTACACTCTGTTCTGTACTTGTAAGGAAAACGTCTTCTTGTAGTATTTCCATTTCCTTCCTTTGTCCACGCAATGCTTTCTGTGAACATTTAAAATGACTTTAAAAACACTTTAAGATACATTTACAATGTTTTAAAAAGAATTCTCTGGTGGCAGTTTTTCTTCTGCTCTCCTTAGATAATATCCTCATGGGAGGCAGGAGTGATTTCAACCTCTTTCAGAAACCAGAACCAGAACATTTTGTCATATTATATATTTTTTTAATTTATTGAATGAAAATTTGAAGAGGATGCCCATATGCTAGCCAGCTTTTGACTGGAATGTACTGGTTTAAGGTGCTGGTTATAGTGGAATGGGAATTCATATTTGAAACATCAGTTTATTCAGATTATGAGAAACACTAACAAACTAAAAGGTTAATATTTCTCATTGCTAACCTACTTTTAAACTAAGAAGAAAATTTTGTTTCTGTGAGAGTTAATTTTGTCATGAAACTTGTTAACTCGAACCGGTGTACTACTTGAATTTCTGTCAAAATGCAATGCAGTAGAAAACAGCTCATAAATTTGGACCAGCCAGTCATAACTCTATAAAGGAAAGATATTTGTACATAGCTTCATTGCTGTCATGCATAATGACTCAAATGGGTATACATTTTTAAACTAAAAAGAAGTAAAAATTTTATTGTGATGCTAGCAAATAAATGATTTGGAGAAATATTCCAAATATTAATATTCCAATAAATGACACAGAATATAAACTTTGCATCAGAGTATGGATCAGTAAGAGAGGACGCTAACAGTGCACAAGGGCAGTGACTGAGATCGAAAAATTCTTGTCAAGAATGGTGGGTGGAAGGGGGATAGAAGAATTTTGAAAATTGGTGCAACTTCAATCTCAGTGCAGAGGTGAATGCAACTTGATGATGGAGGAGAACATCTGCAATGAAATAATTCTTTCTACAGAGCTGGTGTCAGATAACTACAATCATTTTTCTGTCCTAAGGAGCTTGAGTAGAAGACTAGAAGGGTAATTTCTTGAAGCAAGACTTTACCATTGGTGGAGACAGAAGACTAATTCCTGCCGTACAGTTTCTTCAATGTTATTGAAACAAAGTTGTACTGAAGCTGGTTACCTTGTTTATAATTGAACAGAAAGATCAGATTTGCAACCTTAAACAGAAGTATCTTTACTACGAATGTTTCAGCATAGGCAGATGAGAAGGGCAAAACAAAGCCAAAAGTAAAAAAACCTGAGATTCCCATCCTTGGAACCCATGTTAGCATCTGAGATGAGAGTAGTTAGGGCAGATCCTGGGATAAAGAATTTTTTCAGTGGCAGGAATGGTTCCTCTATGCCAAAGAAAGGGGTAGAAGGGAAAGTGGGGTGTGTAAGAGGCCTTTACAGACTAGACAGAGAAAACTCAGTGCAAAGTAGGAAAAGAGAGAGATGCTGATTTTATGGTAGGAAAATGCATTGTCAGTGAACATCTGGACTGTTCTGTGTGATGTGCTTAGGTACTGGAGACCAAACCCCAGTCATCTGTGGTTTTTTTCCCCTGCACTACTGAATTTGCAGAGCATCCTTACTAATAAACAATAAAGAAGTAGATAATGTGCTTATCTACTTTGATAGATAACGTACTCATCTATTTTGAATACCTCTTCATAGCAATCATAAAGGATAAATAGGAAGTGACTAGGGGAAATAGAAATGGGAAAAACATTTGAGTAAGAGGGGTACTGCATTCCTGGATGCGCTTGTGGATTAATTGTTTAGGAGAATGTTCACTACCAACTTAATCTCCGATAACTATCCAAACTGATTCTCCAAACCTTTTGAAACGTTCCAAATACCAGTGTACTTTATCTAAAGCTCAGTAATAGCAACCTGTGTACATGCTCACAATCTGTTGGCAATACTAACAATGCTGTTAGCTTTCTTACATTTTCTCTGTTTTGAACAGACTGTTCATTCATGCATTTTTTTTTCTCAAGTGCATCATGTTGCTACTTAAGAAAAAGGCTGCACCAACAAATCTGGCAGATCAATATATTTCTGTTTTCTGAAATACAACTTTCCAAAATTCCTTTCAAAGCTTCAGGCTCTCTGTTCTTTTTACCCTGTATCCTTACTGTGGACCTGATACTGATCCCACTAAAGTTCGAGGCATAGGCTCCGCCTTGCAGGTGTGATTCCAAACCTCTTGGAACTTTTTCCTCTCTTCTTAGGTACAAGTAGACAAATGTGTTGTTTACTTTGTCATTTTGACAAAACTGCCAGCATAGTATAGTATAGTGAGCTTGATAGATACCATTTTCTAACGAACCATCGTACCTGGTCTACGATCCTTTCCACATTCTCCAGAGAACTAATGTTGTACACTGCATGATTCTAGTACTTGCTCACTCCCACTATTTATGTTAGTTACGTAGATAATCACACAGTTTCTTCCTTCAACGGTTTTCCAATCACTTAGTCCTTGTGCTTCTCTCCACGCTTTTTCAGCTTCCGTGCCATCGTTTAGAAATCATCAGAAAGTCTTTAAGTAAATTCACAATTGTGAGTATCCCCATTTCTTTTTAAAAACCCCTCCCCTACAGCATTGGCCAAAAAGCCTTAAAAGCCAGACAAATGTAAAAAATTTCTTATGATTATCTTTGATAATGTGCTGAAGTCCATAAATTAAGTCTTTTAAGTCATGTATTAATGCTTGCCTAACAATTAGAAAACAGTTCTTGTTGTAAAGAAAGCCACTATGCTGAATTTCTATAGTGCATTACAAAGAATACAGTATAATTCTATATGGGTCAGTTGGCACGAATACTTCCCACAGAACAAAACATTCAAGACTCAGTTCACAAATCCAACTGGAATAGAACAACTGCAGTCCAATTCATGTAAATACACTAGTAAGACGATTAAAAGCAGGTCAGCCAATAATTACCAAAACATTAAAATCTTGACTCCTAGAAAACTTAAAAATACAATTAATAGTTAATTGCAGTGTTGTTTATGAGCACTGAATTAGTATCTCTATAATATATGTGGCCTATATTTGCATGCTTTATTCTTTTGAGGGGAAGTCGGTACCAACCCACACATTATTTTTTATATGTAGAGTTTGGAATTTAAATTTCCTGATAAGAACATGACTTAACCTAAAATATTTCTGTACAATAGACAATAAATTCCTCTATTTGCATGAAAAAAGTTTCCAGCAAAATAACCGTCTACATCTTTTCATAAAAAAGCTCAGGCACATAGGTAACCTTGTCTCCAAATGAGCCTTTCAATTTTGCTACAGAAGATAATCCTTTATTTCAAAATTGTTTAGGACAATGAAGCTTATGAAATTTAAATTGCTTTATCAAGTGCTCAAAAATTAATCCCAGATTAAAAATACCTTTTAAAATATTATTAGGAATGTCATGTTACTAATAACAAGCCAAGCTTTTCCGTCTATTTTGGGACAGGAGACAAATTCAATTACCTTTTTGCTAATTGTCTGATGTGTGTTCTTATTGTAATGCATATTGTTTTAAATGCTCCAAGTTCACAGCTGGTAGTGGGAGACAGCTGTATGGCTAAGATTTGGTGTATCAGGTGGAAAATGCAACTCATTATCAAGGCAGCTGCCTATGAAGACCTGCACACATGCTGCTTTAGGAAAATCAGCTAAAACTTTATGAAAGCAGATAACTGCAGAAATGTTAAACTCCAGTTACTTTCATAGCAGAAATATCAATCTCTCTTTCCAATTAAGCAAATCAGCCATGATGAAGTAACCTTGTGTCCAGCATTTTCCATGAGAAACAAACCCAAGGGGATGATGGATCCCAAGCCAAGAATTTCTCCCCTTTAGAAAGAATCAGATGTGTGTGTGATGGCTGCAACGCTGCCAAGGGCAAGCATTCAATGGCCCATTCAGTCCAAGGTCCTCGTCCTCCTCTTCAAGGACTGTAATGGGCATTGGCATTAATATTTCAAGGACTTCCCCTAATTTCACATCCCTCCAAGTATAAGCAGTAATCACCTAAGGAGATATTATTATTGAATAGTTGTTAAGCTTCCTACTACAGGAAATTAAATGGGATCATTGCTAGCCTCCCTCTCACTAAAAAGCAACACAAACCTCTTTGCCTGGATTTTTGTGTGAAGATAGCAATCTTTAGGTTAGTAAATTTTCCATTTTTAAGCTCTTGTCCCTGGGTATTGTCTTCAAATCCAGTTCCATTAAGCCTGGAAAAGAAGATACAGCGGTGTTGCCAACTCATATATTTTTTACCATTACTCCTTTTATGTTTAGTGTTGTTTTTTTTCCTGCCTCTAGTTCCTGCAATCAAATGCCTACAACAGATTCTTTGCTTTCACTATAAAAAAAGAGTTACTAGAGATCACAGCTTTGTGTCAGGGGAGGGGGCAGGGGAGGAGGGGGGCCCAGAGGCCTTGAAACTGTGAAATTTAAAGGTTTAAAATCTCTTTTAAGGTCTCTCTTGATGATTTTTGCTTAGACACATTTTTTTTTCTTTTTTAAATGTTGGAAGTTGGCATTACTGGTATGCTCATTGAGCATAATCCTGTTCATTCTTAGGTATGTTCTAGTAATAAAAAGCAACCTGGAAAACAGTCTCCTGTGCATTTTGGGGATTCCCGATGAGTAAGGAGAATCCTCGACTATTGTTAGCTTATGTTGTTAAGAGCAGAGGAGCCCAAGTTGTTCACACACAAGCTAACTTGAGTGTCTGAAAACCAGTTGCCCTAAACTTCCTCTATCTAGATTGGCTTCTGCACTGGTTCACTCTTTAGCAGCTTTAGCAATGTTACCTGCTTCCAATAGCTTCCCGGAGGAGTGTCTTATAGGCAGCTATGGCTTAACAGCCCTCCTAGGCTAGATGTAGCTGAGACTGATCTCCTCTGATGTCGTCCCCGCCCCCCCCACCCCTTGAAACGGTCATCATCTAGCACTGCACTTTAAATATATTTACCTTTAAGCACCCGACAACCTAACTTACATCTATGTTTTAGGCTAAAAATACATGCTGAAATGCTTGGTGGTTCAGAGCCTACATGACTTTACCACTGCAAGTAATTAGGATACAGTTAGCAGTACAAACATTTATAATAATTATGCAGTGAGTATAGAAACATATTCCAGGTTTATAGGCCCTTAAGTAAACCTTGCTGTCTGAATGCAATATGCACGCACAAATGTAATCGGACTACAGCATGAACTAGAGTTGCCAGCTGAGCCAGGTGCAGCACTTGTTCATGGCCATGTCTGAGACCTTCCTGCAAAGCAGTTTACAATGCAGTAATCCATGTTAGTAGAGTGCGACTCTTTATTCCCCTCTAGTGGCTGGTCTGCATAACATTAGTTACTAGTCACGGGCTAGAGGAACTAGACCAGACTCTCGGACATGCCAAAAGGTCTTGGTTCAGTCCCCGCTGCCATCCACGCTACCAGAATGCCAACAGTGCACAGACAAATGCTCTTGTGGTCTGGCAGTGCTAGAGAGGGAGGGGAAAGGAACAGTTTTTGAAGGCTTGTATTTTTATGCTCTTAGCCACTACCAAATAATTAAATTAATATTTGTATCCCTCAGAAAGGAAGAAGAATGTAACAGTCAGTTGGTGTGGTAAGTCTTTTATTTAATTATTTTAGTCCCTGGGTGTTAGTGAAGCTGAATATGAATCTGGCCTATCCATCTTTAGGAGGGTACTAAGAGCTCTGCTTAGCAGGCTGCATTGTAGTCTTAGCTGGCTTCCTAATAATGCCTGTCTGTAGTCTTCTGTACTGCACTTAAACTGTGACATCTCAGAGCAGATTTGTCCTTGAAACATATTTAATATATACAGTCAGGTCCTGCCCTATCATCGGTGTGCTCATGTACTGCTACTTTTACTAATATATTATGTTTATGTGTAGCCGAACAGAAAGAAAACAACTATAAAAGTGCTAAAAATGGATATAAGCTGCAATAAAGTCTTGGAAGAGTAGTGATTTCTATTAATGGTTGGATTGGCAATATGATATTAACTAAATTTTTCAAGTTTAGATGGATTTTTCTCTGAATAGCATGAGAGAAGAGCATTCCTGAACAAACTATTGGAAGCAGGGAAGTGAACATGATGAATGAAAACAAATTACACAATACATCTGAGAATAAGAGGAGTCAAAGAGGTAGTCACTCATCCTCCTTAAGCACAGCGTGGTTTATGAATCTTGGATTTTCTAGTGATTTGTTCTTGTCCTTATTGAGAGCCCGAGCATAATGCAAGCTTTTAAGTTCCCAAGGGCCCCTGCCCTGCAGGGAGTAGGAAATGTTTTACCACAGAGGCTGAGTGTTTGTGGCCAAGATCACAATGTATAAAGGACAAAATATCCAAAACTTAGGTTGAGTTCTCTAGGAGAATGATGATGCATTCTTGCTCTTTACAACGAGTCTGAGTCTAGCCCAGATTTTGAAGTGTATGGCTCTCATCTTGGTGTGAATAGAAAATCATAGAAAGGATACTCAAGGTTGTCTAAATGCAAGCTGATGCCTGTGGGGATATTATCCTGTACTGAGTAGGTTTAAAAAAACACCAAACAAAATTAAGTATACCAAATCATTGGCATGAGCCCCCCAGTGACGTTATTCCCAGTTCTGTCTGCTAACTTGATATGGGATAAAAGGTGAATTGGACATCTCAGCACAATGTACTAAGATGCTTCAATTTCTTCTGACAACATGCTATCTGAGCAGATCCATTTTTATGGGAATACTAAATAAAAAGCTAGATGGCAGCTTTCTAGGTCAGGAACTGCTAGACCTCCATTATTTTAAACAAGCTTGAAGCACTGCAATATTCAGCCTCCGTGTGTGTGTGCTGGTTTAGAAAATTTTACAACAGGGGTTTGTAAAGTTCCAAAGCGATGCTTTAGCAATAAAAATAAAGCCTCATGTATAAAGTGCAGGCACTCAGGGATTTTATTTTCCTGAAGGTAACTTCAGTCGCATTTTTTTAAAGTACAAGCATACTGTAAGAACTACATTTAGTCAGCTGTTGACTAATGGCTCTCTTTTACTTCTTCATGAAATAGATAATGACATTAAAGGAAACATTGACAAAATTGAAAGCTTTATCAAGAAAATACCACCAGGTTTTGAGGAATACTACCTCTTCTAATGTGCCTGCTAGTCGTTTTTTTTTTTCCCTAATTGTTCTTTGAAAGGTTCATTAAGGAATTTCTAGTGATGATTTTTGATAGCTGAAACATAAAGCACTTAATGGGAGCTACAAAGCCATGTAAAGGTCTGTCATAAATTCATACATCGCCACTATAGATTTCTCTTAGATCTTAATGTCTCTTATGCACTTCAGATGCCATCTGAAAAAATAAACTTCCTACAGAGCATATGGATCAAATTTTAGCCAGCAGGGAGAAAATTGTTGACTTGGCACCGGGTATTTGTGACCCACAGGGTACCTTTACAGATAGCCAAGTCATCAGTTTCCTTTTCTGCTAGGCAGTGGCAGCTCTGACTCCTGAAGAACACCTTTTTTGCACGTAAAGCCTGGGTATTTTCACTCCAGCAATGATGAATGGTTACTGCAAGTGCCCATAACTTTGAAAATTCAATGCTCGGCGTTGGAACTGCAGCAATCTTATTCCTGGAAAATGGATGACAGGACTGAAATTATGTAGAATACTATGGAATCACTTAATAGGCCCCTACTGTAGTGAACTTCTTGAACTAAGTCAGTCGAACCAGAAACAACCTACCAAAACATGCATGCTCTTCTCTTGGTGAGAAGAGCAAAGGATGAGAAAACCACCAACATACAATGGTAATAAGCACAGAGCTCAGATATCACAGGTGCAGACACAGAATAGAGTGTGGTCACAAGCATCTTAAAATTACCTCTGTTCTTTTGTCCTTCTCCCCGTTTTTTTGGGAATCTTATGGTTTTTACTTTGTGTGGTGCATATAATTTGAAATCGGGACACCTTTCATTTTTTGATGCCTATGTGCAGTAGTCGTTTCTGTTCTTGCAATTCAGTCCTGAGTGTTACGTAGATGTGCATGCTGTACACTGTTCTTTAAAGAAAAGTATCTGCAAAATGAAACAAGGATCATAGCAAAGCACAATAGAGAGACTATATTTTATTACTTGGGTTGTGAAGTAATTTAGTGTTCAGTTGCTCACACAAAAAGATTGCTGAGAGTAATATAAATTTCTGCATGTCCCAATCAGTAATTTTAATCCAAGAGATTTTTTAAAAATCTGTGATGCTTCAGTATTAAAATGAAAGTTCATTTTAAAAGACCTGTATTGATACCAATTTTAAAAACTAATTTAAAGTATGTTAATTAAATTAAAAAAAAAAAAATTCCCCTAACAACTGAGAGGACAGAAGGGACATACCCAGCTCTCTGTGCTTATTTGCAAATCACAGGTATTTATTGATAGCTATCTTACTGTGGCTTGTCTTAAATCTAGCAAAAGTTTTTGTGCTTTCCTGGAAAAAGAGGAAAAAATGCTAACAGTGAAGTTCCTTTTCCTACCCTATCGTGTCACCGAGCCTATGCTCTCTGCAGGACACACCTGCACTCCCGTACTTCAGCACTCAGAGAGCTTTCTGTTAGAGAGCTGCTGGAGACCTTCAACTAGGAAACAGTAACAGGAAGCTCTTGGCAAGGGACTGTCGGTGTTCATGTCCCCCTAAAGTGCCTAATCCACATCAAAGGCTAACCTGTCAGTTAAGTGTTATGGGAGCTGTGGGATTATGAGCTGTGTCTGTTTACGAAGCTAATTCTGCTTTTGGCCTTGGAAGCTTTCCCAGCCACAGTAGGACTGCTAGTGTGTCTCCCAAGCCAACTGGAAAGTCTAGATTACATGTCTGGGTGAGAAATGAGAGAGGGAAAAGAAGGTCTAAGGAAATAGGGAGGAAAATTGACAAGATACCAGAAAGATCCAGCATCCTTGGACGTACTCAAAAGCCATCTAGAAATAGTGCTGGGCAACCAGCCCTAGGTAACCCTGCTGTAGCAGGGGGGTTGGACTGGTCCCTTCCAACCTCAACCATTCTGTGATTCTGTGGGAGGAAAAAAACCCCACAACCAAACCCCAAAACTCTGAGGTTTTAACGATGAGATCTTAGGATCTAGCCAACTGTCTAACCATAGACAGTTATGCTGTCTTTAAAACCTTCTTTAACAAGTTCTCTTTTCTATTTGTATTGCTGATAGTCTTGTTTCTTTTCTTCAGTCCTCTTATTGGTCTACACAAAGCAGTGATAGTTTGCAGGTCCTGGTGCGGTCAGGTCCCAGCAGGTCTGGAAGTACTGCTGCTTTAAAAAGTCAGGCTGTGCAGGGCTATAGAAACATATGCTCTCATTTTTGGATCACGGGAGGGAAGCATCATTCTGCAAAGTGGGAGACTTTTATCTGTTGGAGCAGTCTGGGTTCTGGTGAGATTTGTGAAATTTTACAAACGTCCTCATCTGATGAGAATCATTAGAGCCACTATAGAGAACCTGCATCACTGGCAATTACCCTTAAGATTGTATGATCCTCATTAGGCTGATTAAACTAGCTTAGCACCATATTATTTAAGTGGCACAAGGCAAAGCAGCTGTACTTTGCTGGAGATGATATGCTAAAACTCTGAGTTGATATGAATTTTAGAATACTACCAACACACTAAAAATCCAAATAAAAAAAGGCCATTTTTTTAGCGGCTACTACAGAAAATAAACACTCTGCCTTACTGAGACTGGGATGAGCAGTGAAACTGAGCATGTTCCAGCAAAACCGAGCATGTTCCAGCAAAACCATTAAAGAATTCTACAAGCTATTGCTTATGAGTACTGGGTACGCTGCAAACTCTCTTTAGAATACACTTACACCTGACCTCCTTGTAGGTAGAGGCATGAGTTTTAGGTCAGTAAGGAGGACTTTGAAGTCAAACAACAGTCAATGGCTGTGGGAACAGAACTCACGATCTTTTAACTCCTGACAAAATTCATCTTTTTTCTTTAATGGTTTCTGAATCAGGAGAGGCTCCTACTCCTGCATTTGCAGAACACTGCTTGATTGGGAGCAGGCAGCCTGATTCAGCAGATGTGCTGAATGTTCCTAATATTCTTCAAAGCCGTTTTATGCTGCTAAAAAATTCTTATGAAAAAATAAGATGTCTTTTTTTACTGTTTTTTTAACAGGTGAATGCTGGTACAGCAGAATCAGTTATTGCAGAAGAACAGAAGTGTCAAATCCTGAGAAGCATGTTTTTGTTTGTTCTTCTCTAAAGAGAGAGAAAAAAGCTGGTTTTGACCCTGCTTCCAGGAAAAGTGGGGAACCAATTACTTGGAGAAAGAACAAATACTACTTCTTTGATGTAGCCGTTAACTCACTACTCCCTGAAGCCAGCTGGAAATTTCTCGTTTACTCCACCGGGTTTTCGATGAGAACCCTTGGCTGTTTGAGGGAACTCGACACAACCTGTGACCAGGGTGCACCTACATAGCTACTTAAATTACTGTATTAACATGCTCGGTGTCGCTAATTGGGAATTTCATCGGTATCATAGAAAGGTAGCATTTTAAGATTTAAAAATAATTTAAACAAAAATTAAGGAAGAGCGCTGGCTGTAGTCCCTGCACCCCCCACTCCCTGCTCGCTGGGCGACTCGTTTCACTCCCCCGCGACCCTCCACCAGCTGAAGTTTTCGAGCGCCGGTCAGGCCCCTCACGCCGGGCGGCCCGCGGCGCTCACCCCTCGCCCGGGGGAACTCCCCGCCTGGGGGAGCGGAGCCGGGTGGGGTCCCTGGCAAAGCGCCGGCGCGCAGGCAGCGCCCCCGGAGAGCGGGAACTCGGCTCCGCCGGGGGAGAAGCCGGGCC
>NW_008824238.1:7815056-7880870 GCF_000699105.1 Pygoscelis adeliae | reverse complement strand
AGACCCGAGGCGCTGTCCCTCCGTGACCGGCTGGCGAGGAGGGAGAGGGGGATGCCTCCCCACCGGGAAACCCGCCCCCTGGACCGGGCACTCGGGATGAAATCTGTCCTGCGAAAAGTCCGTGTCGATGGTGTTTTCTGAAATTTTTATCTGCAGTCATACACTTGGGAACCGTATTTTTGCTATAGATTTCCCTTGGTCTTGCAAAGATGCACTTGCTTGGATTTGTAGATGCACAGATGTGCGTATTTTACTATTTCTGTGCATCAGCTATGAATACTTAGAATCTAAAAGGGTACTAGAGCAATCGTGATTATTACCATTTTATCATCCTGTTTCTCATACGGTTTTTACATCTAGATGCACATATATTATACTTTGGCAGTATTATCCCAAGACGCAAGTCTCCCTTTTTCAGTATTTAACTTGTTCTCAATCAAGCTTACTACCTATGAAATCTCTTTTATTCTGGTGTAGTGTTATGTTTTGGGTAGCATTTGCCAACCCTCATAAGAAAGGTTCAAATTTTGTTAGAAAACTGTTCGCTAAGGGTCAGTTTTTATATTTTGCATGGGCTGAGGCTGTTGTGACAGATTATGTTGGCTCAGTGTCAGAGCTGTTATGTTCATTTTGCAATAAATAAACCCCCATCTGATGGAACTGTAACTGGGTACTAGGGAACAGCAGGTGATTTTTCTCCACCACATTTGTGTGGTTCAATTTCTGAATAAAAGACTGTTCAATCAACACAGTTGCTAGGGCTATATACGTAACTGACTCCTGTGTATTTCAATGGGAATTAAGGGTTGCTGAGGAGTTAGGCCCTTGACAGCTGTCATTTTCTTCTAAATTTTCTTAACTCATTGTTTCACACATTAAAATTCAAACAAACTACTTGACATCACTGTTCTGAGTCATACTGTTTTAACCTAGTTTCTCAGTAGTGTAAGATGCTAATAATCTCTATTGTTTAAATAGCAGGATGCTTTAGTTATCAATAGAGGAGGAAAAAATTAAGTTGTATTTGTTACAGCGTTTCATATATCACTGAATATTTCACTAATCGCTATAATGTAGGAATTTCATCGTGGTAGAAAGAGTCTGTGGAAGGCTCTTTGCGTAACCTTGCAGGCTGTCTACAGGTTGTTAGTGCGCTCCTGTATACCGGGAGGAGATTTTTGTGTGAATCCACTTAGACCTGAAAACTAGGGAGTGGATTTAAGATATAGGGCTGTAGCATTCATGTAGCTGTTTGAAGTTATTTTAATCCATAACACTGGGAGGAAGAGGATCGTAATTCTTATCTCCTCCGCTTCCTGATTAGCCATTTAAAATTTACTTATATATTTCATTTTGGTGATGTATTTTTTGTTCTCAACATTTTTTTGAAGATCTACAACCTGTGCTTGATCTTGTAGTCCTTAGTAAAGGGAAGACATGTATTTGAAGTTGACAGGAATTGATCAAAGACTATGCATAGGGTGAAGCTTATGCTCTATTCTAGTATTCCTATTATATATGCATTGTGGTGTATCAAGAATACCATGTGTTCAAAGTCAGATACATTCACTAACGCATCAGTTCTTCATGTCTCTAAAAGTTCTGACACATTGAGAAGAGAGCGCTGCGCTTCGTCTTTCATTCAGGAACAGCTAGCATTTTCTTACACCACTTCTGTTTTTGATGCTAATTAATCACCACTTGTCATGCATGACAGCCATCTTTTTTTTTTGCAATGAGTACTCATTTTCTAATACCAAGTCAGAACAGAGTAGACTTGGATTCAGTTTTCTGCAGTGTTATTTGCTGAGCAGGTTGTGACTATAATTGTTCAATATATGCTTCAAGCCAACATTTTAGGGAGTGCGTAAAATAATATTGGGTAATTGAGGGCAGTTACAGGAAAGAAGAAAGTGGCGAGAGGACATGCAGGCAGGGATGGTGATGCATAAACAGATCAGACTGCATACTTGGGTAGAGAATGATCAGTGATCAGGAGGACTTTACACCATAGATCTTAGACAGTTATGCAGGCACAGTTAGCTGATGGCTGGAACACTCGGTGGCTTCCTGATGAAGAAGTGTGATTCCCCTGCATTACAGTCAAGAGCAGTCATTGCTAGCTGGTCATTCTGTTTCAGTTGCTTGCAGTTATCCTGGTAGCGTCTCTTTTCTCCGTTCTGTCCTGTATTTGTGGCCTTCTGTTACTGTGGTTAGGGCTTTTTGTACTTCATTAACGAGCAGTATCCACCTAAGGACATCTGTTCTTTTGGACTTCATCTTTTTTTTTTTTACCTTCAGTGCATGCTGCATATGCAGATGAGTTTAGTTTTATTTCTTTGCTGAAGTTTTTTATGGTGTGACACTTGAATTATCTTTCTAATTGGTGTAAAAGAGAAGTGTTCAAGAGAAGTGCTGACATGCGAGATGCAGGAAGACTGTAGGCCCTCCCTTGGTTAAAAAGTTGTTTCCATCTCTATAAAGAAAGGTAGGAGTAACCTTCTGGAGAAAGAAATAATGAGCTTAGGCTGACTCAGCAGGTGTCTCCTACTGACTACCGGTACCTGTTAAGGGATAGTAGGAAGTCCTATCCACTCAGCTATGAATGGTAATACACAGATTCAATTGATTCCAAATATTTTTATGAGTTAAATTCTTATTTATGGCTTAAAGGTAGGAAGGAAGGTGGGTGGGAGTTAGTGTGTACATCTGAGACTGTGTCAATTTTGAGACAGATTGCAGAACAACTTCGATACTTCAGCCTCTTTTCCCTCTGCTGAATGTAGGTCCAAAAATCATGGTTTTTCAAAATTGTTACTTCACTGCCATTTCATCTTACAGCTGCCTAAGGTTTTTGCAGGTAGAATTCCTGTGAACCTATAGGTCAACTTCTAAGTTGCCCCAGGCCATGCAGGTAAGGTCTTAAGTTAACCCCTTAAATTCTGTCAGGTTTCATGAGCTGGCTTATCCTGTTCTGTGTTGGTTTTGTGTGTTGTGGTTTTTTTTTCCCCTTTCACTTTTGAAAGCTTAGGCATCTTCCTGTAAGAGATTACTGGCAACTGAGAATACTGTGGTAAAACACCTAGTTTAGATTTGAGGAATGCCCTTTAGAAACGCCTCTCTTCTGGGATGTTTGTGGTAACATGTAGCATAGCACTACCTGATATTTTTTTAGACTTTTTTTTTTTTTTTACATTTAACTTGGAATGTTACAAGAATTCTAAATATGAATTATTTCTGTGATGAAGCTTCACTGTTGTTTTTTTCCATCTTTCTAAAATGTGAACAGGAGGTGTGTGCCTAAAATTGGCTGGGACAGAGTATTCAGAATCAGCACCCACTCATTTCTGTCTGAGTGAAGTATTGACCCACTTTGCGTTTCAAGCATCCAATCCAACAAATTCTTTTTGTGTGCTAATAATCTCAATGAATAATCCTGCTGCTTGTGAGTATCCATACATCTAGACTTCTGTATGACTGTATCTCTTCAGCATCCAGTTGTGTTCTCATTTGGGCAACCTGACAGTTAGTTTGTGTGAATTTGAAAGCTGGATCAGCACTCTTAAGAACAGATTGCAATAAATCTTCAAGAGCTCCAAGATGAATTTAGTGTTTTGGAATTTTCTTATTTATGGAACTGCAGCTAAAAAGCATCCGGCAGGTACATTGTTGTTATGCAAACCAGAAGACTGTAATTTCTTTGAGTTATAAAAAGCCAAAATAACCCTTCTCAAAATAAACATACCAAACCCCTGGTTACCTAAGAATTTTTCTTGAAATAATGTGGATTTAGAGCTATAATTTTTATTTTGAACAACATAAAGGCTGTGTTTATATTACCACACTTACCTTGTTTTCTTTTAGCAGGCAAAATTCCTGAAGCAATATAACAGGCAACTAATTTTTTTTTTAATTTACAGTGGTTTCTTTCCTAAATGAGATGCCATTATTAGTGTATATTATGCACTGGCTTCCATTATTTAATTTAAATAAAATAACTATGCTTCTGAGTTAAACCTTAATGCATCCTAATGCACCTATTTGGTGACTAACAGTATTTATAGTGCACCTTGTGACTGAGTTATTCAAAGTTTGGGAATGAATTTTGGAGATTGGACCGTCTTCTGAAGCAACGTTTGCCCTCAATTCTCAAATACATAATGTAGACACAGTCAACTTGAGTGTCTCATTTACCAGTTTAAGATTCCTCACAGTATCAAATTATGTTTTAAGCTGCAATATCTGCAATGTGAATGATAGGATGCTCTCAAAGAATTGTTTTCTTTTGAGCTTGCTCAAATCATCTTTTATTTTGGTATTATGCTTAATTGGTTAGATTCTGTTGCTAGCATGAAAGGGTCTGTAGTCTGGCTGATGTGAATTTACATAGAGAAGCGTTTAATTTCAGGCAGCTAGACGGACCCTTTGGAAGACCAAGTTTTTCAGTACTTAGACATCATGAGCATCATTTTAGGTACTAACTGATTACCCAGTGACATTGTTTCAGCCTGGCAGTCCCTCTTTCAGAGGAGCCAATATTAGCTGTTTTTCAAAGGATGTGTGGAAACCAGCCGTGATCTGGAAATGCCGCCGTGTTACACAGTGGGGGGCTAGAGGGTCATATATAAGTTCTAATTTTTTTTGTTGCCTGCTACAGTAGGACTTTGTGGTAGCCTTGATGTGCATTGAAGTAAAAGACCTACTTAAGGGGAATGAAAGTCACGTGGAAAAAAAATGGTGTGGAGGTGTCCTTTGCTTTTTGGAGAATTCATTGTGCATTCTGATAGTTGCCTTGGTAAAGTTGTCTTTAAGGGAAAACAAGTGAAAAACTCTAATTAAAACTATAGACAGACCCTTTTCCATTAACAAACAGTTATGTGAGCAATGGCTTTATGCTTTTTGCTTGTGTTTTGTGGTGACCAACAAGATGCAAATGTTGTCAGAAATTTCCCTGTGGATGAGGCATTCATAATTATTCTCTCCTGTGGAATCTGGGTTTAAGACAAGAGGTTGTTCCTGAATGAGGAAAATCACATGTTTTGGTCTTGCTACGTGACCAGTTAATCTCTCAGCATTTGAAAGAACTTGCATTTTTGTGATGTCTGCTCCTCTAGAGATTTGTCTGAAATTAGTCGAAGGTTTAAAAAAATATTGGACAGAGACAGTGAAAGAGATCACAAATACAGGTATGCATTTGTGTGGTCACAAACATAGATGATAATCACATAATCCTTGTTTCCACAGTGGCAAAACCATTACTTTCCTGAAAGGGAAATATGGGCTTTCTTAATGGCTTTTTAAAAAAAATTCCTTCTGGGCACATGACACACAAAGAAATAAAAATCAAAGTTACATTCTTTGTCTAATAGTAATAATTAAAGTTGAAGAATTGTATCTAAAATATGGAATGATAAAATGAAAGAATCATAATAACTTCCTTTTGTTACATTAACTTCTAATGTTTTTAAACTCTCAAAATGACAATTACTTTGTTTCTTGAGAGGGGGAGCTGAAGGCATAACTAGGTTCCCATAAAAAATAGCTGGGGAAAATGAGAACTAGTTCTCAATTGAGTTGCTCTCACCATCATGTACCAGCAGAGCCTGGCTGCTCAATGCTCAGGTCTAGAGCTAGCAGATTTCCTGTTTAAAATAAAGTTTAAACAGAGTTCCTGTTTAAAATAAAATAAAATGCCATGAGTCTAAGGTCTTTGCTCTAGGACATGCACTGGGACAATGATGATTTTGAATTTTTTCCTGGCAACCCCTGTAAGTAATGAATCAGTCTGGATCAAAATTAGCCTATTACTATTGCTCTTTTTTCTTTGCATTTTATCACATTATGAAGTTTCTTCCAAGTTTTAGATAATATTTAATGCATGGTATTAATTAAACCTGAAGTAAGCTCTTCAACTGTTTTGTTTCTTTTGATTAATCCAATCTTTTGGTACAAAGGACAAATGTAAATGTCAAATATTAAATAAAAAACTTTAATGGCTTTGACTCAGTCTTTAATTTTTTCTAATGTGTTCTTTGCTGTTACTGATTTATGCTTTTCCAAGCGGTCTAGATGCTGTCCGTACCCCAGAGTCAGCACAGTCTCAGCCTTCTGGTTGTTTTGGAGCTTCTGAGAGGGAAGGGGACAGCTAGTACTTTGACTGGCATTTCTGCCACATGTGATGTGCTTCTTTATTCTCCTGGAGCAAGTGGATTTCTTAGTTAGCTTCTTTATCTTGGCATTGACTAAAAAGACACACCTAGAAAGACACCTGTTATTAGTGCTTGCTTCGTTTAAAAGTGTTACTTTGTAAACAGAAGCATTAAAAAATTGGGTTAGAAACATAATATTTAAGAGCGTTTTAACATCATGTTCTTTTACAGTTTGCCTCTAATTTTGAAGGTCTAATCAATACTCTCCCCCTTTTTCCAATTTCTTTTCTTCCCACTTGGTACTTTCCATTTTCTGTCTTGTTTATGTAAATGAAGAGGTGAGGACCAATGATTTCTCATTTTCATTTGTTCAGTGATTTTTTTTTGTCTTGTGATATTTTTTTTTTGGGGGGGGGAAAGCATATGTGCTTTTGTATGAGTGAGGGGTAATGGAGATACTTTATTACCCCTGGACTTGAGAGGTGGCTTCAGGCATTTTATATTCACCAACTTGTGGAACAAAGACTACCCAAACCCCTTAATGTCTGTAATATCCAGATAAAAATGAGGTGTTATTGACTGTATTCTGTGTTATTCCCCTTGCAGAGATGCACTCTGCACACTTTCTTATACTAGCTGTGAAGTATGAGAGAGGGATATCTTCTGTGTTAAGAGAAGATGCTTCTCTACCTGAGAAACAGTTAAAACCTGGCTGAAAGCAAAATCATTTTCAAATAGAATCTTAGGAAGCTGTTGGCCTCCTGACTAAGGCAGTGTGCTGTTTCAGATTTTACTGAAGGTGATGAAAAGCAGCACTCATTTGATAGGAGGAACAGAGATTCATGAGTTTAATTCTAGGACGTAGGAAAAGAGCATGATTACTTGAAATGCACACCTATGCCTTTGCCAAGACAACCCAACATCCGTATCTGCTTTCAGTATAGAGGGTAATACCTTTTAAAAAGCTTGCAATAGACACGTTTTTGATGGCCTTAATTTTTATGTCAGGTACCATATGCCATGCTGTGTTAATTTCTCCTTTGGCTACCCAGTTTCACTGAATACCTATTTTTAGTTCCTTCCAAAAGTGTTCAGGCAGAGTCATTAGGCTGAAGTCATGATGCCCCTCTGGTTTTGCTCTTCTGTTGTTTTGGGTTTTTTTTTCTATTTACATAAAATTCAAGTATTATCTTTGCATTAAACTTAGAGGGTCCAGTGAAACACCTCAGTTTTGAACATGACTTTATATAGCACTGTGAGGAAATATGTTGCATTATGGGAAATGCCCATACAAAATGAAGAATGTGTGTGAACTCGCTTACCCATGCATGATAAGTAGAAGGCTATTTTACATTAGCCACCTCTTATAAAATTTCTGTCCATACGGGGAGTGGAAATTGTTACCTTCTTGTGTATTTACATGAAGCATTCTTTCTCTCTTGTCGTGTTGCCAGCTCTCTGCAATATTCAATGAGTAAAATCACTCTATTCATGCACCAGATTTCTCTATAGTAGCTGGAACAATATGCTTATCAAGCTCTTTTGTTGGCTTCTGGAGGAGCTGTTTTCTGGGGCAGGAATTGTGACAGTTTGGGTCTTTCAGCTGTGTTGGAGACTTTTTAATTGAATCATTCCTCCTCTCATAGCTTGTTTTACTCCAGATGCTCTGGTGGTGTGGTACTCAGAACTGCAGGTTGTGAGGTTGAGCTAATAGCCAGTTGCTGCGGGTCCTGTTCATCTTCATTGCTGGCTGCCCATTACTGCTGTTCTTGTTCCAGAACTGGCAGTTGTCTCATGCTACAGTTACCCAGTCTGGGAAGATGAAATAGAAGAAAAGGAAGTCTGCGAAGAAGTGAAAAGTGTTCAGTTGGTTTAGCTCGGTGTGTCACCATGTGGTCTGATGAGGAGCACGGCATTGACTCGGGAGGGAAAATGGAGGTGGCCAGAGGGTGAGGGGAAGGAGAGGAGCACAGCTGCCTTTTTCTCCAGTAGCAAGTTGCTAGATGGGTATAAGTGATCTCCAAATCACTCCATGAGTTCTAACTAACTGCTCAGCCCTGTATACGAGGAGCTTGTGTGCTTAAGCTAGCTTCATATGGATCTCGCCTTTTAAAGATGCAGTTCGCCATAGGTCAGGAGAATGTCATGGAGCCCAGCCCAGTCCCTTCTGTGAAGGAGCGGAAGAGGGAATTGAATAATTAGGGAGGATGGCCTAACGAATTAGGAGGAAATGGACCATATGAATACACTGAGCATGGAAGTGAGAATGGATAGGAAATGGAAGGGGATGGGATGACAAAGATTAATGCTACTTGGCAATGCATTCTTTTTCTTTTTTTTTTTCTTCTTCTTACAATCTTAGTCCCTACAGTCAAATGGTTACCTGGGATCTGTACTTTATTTTTTTAAAGAAAGCTTCTAGTGCTTGTGGTTGCTGAGGGTATGACTGAAGGGTGTGAAACACTGGGCAAATACAAGAAAATACAACTTCTTATCATCTAAAGAAATGTGCATGTTTTGCAGTGTCTGACTCATACTTCTGGTACTTGATCTTGGCAATACTGCTTGGGTATAGATTTGCCAGGGAGTTAAAGGTGTCCTTAGCACTGCTATTAACACTGGCTGCTGTGCCACAAACTCCTTCATCAAGATTGCATTACACTCCAATTTGATAGGCATTGTGTCTCTGCTGACATTTGTATGAGTGGAGAGGTAAACTGATGATTGTGAAGAATTCCTCTGGTTAGGTACCTGTCTCAAAGAAAGGAATTCTGAATGGTAAGTTCTGTGTTTCTTTTGGTGCACTAATGCAGAAAAGCTGCTCTGTATTGTTGATAGCAGAATTTGTCCTAGAAGCCTACATAAGCATCTTGTGGTTTAACCTGGCAGGCAGCTGAACACCACACAGCCGTTTGCACACGCCCCCCCACTGGGATGGGGGAGAGAATCGGGGAAAAAAAAAAAGGTAAAGCTTGTGGATTGAGATAAAGACAATTTAATAGGACAAAAAAGAAAGGGAAAATAATAATAATAATAATAATGATAAAAGAATATACAAAACAAGTGGTGCACAATGCAATTGTTCACCACCCACTGACCCATGCCCAGCCAGTTCCTGGGCTGTGGACCCCTGGCCAGCTTTTCCCCTAGTTTATATACTGAGCATGTCGTCATATGGTATGGAATACCCCTTTGGTCAGTTGGGGTCAGCTGTCCCAGCCGTGTCCCCTCCCAACTTCTTGTGCACCCCCAGCCTACTTGCTGGTGGGGCGGTGTGAGAAGCAGGGAAAGTCCTTGACTCTGTGTAAGCACTGCTCAGCAGTAACTAAAACATCAGTGTGTTATCAAGATTATTCTCATCCTAAATCCAAAACACAGCGCTGTACCAGCTACTAGAAAGAAAATTAACTCTATCCCAGCCAAAACCAGGACAAAGTGGAAGCTGTCTCTTCTGGAGACTTGGATGATGGTTCATAGAACTGAAAAGGAAGGTTAGTTTCATCTGTAGATGACCTTAGGAGAGAACTTGTGGAAGCAATTACGGATAGGGCAGTTAGGAAGAAAAAGATTTTATGAGGCAGATTCTGTGATATTTTGTAGAGATGGAATTGGGGGGCATAGGTGTGAGTAAAGCCATAGTTTCATTTGAAGAAGAAAAGAGAGAGACAGGGTAAGATTACTAGGTTTCTGTGACTGGGTTTACTGGGATTTCTCAGACTGAAATGTATGTGCGCATGTGCACACTCTGTGCAATGCATATAGATGCTCTGAAGCATTGGAACATGCCTGAGAATCCCATGTGTGCTGGGCAAAGATCCTGCATAAATGCGGTAGGTGCTGTATGTTCCTGTTCAGACACATTGTATTAACTGCACATGTCCAGGCCAGTTGGGCATGACGCGCTCAATACACCCAATGTGACCTGGGTATTCATCTTCCTAAGCATTCTAAAGAATCTTGTCCTTCCTGCCTAATCAGGACAAAGCGGAGATGTCCAGGGAAACACAAGCTGAGGACAAAACCAAGGTCTGCAGATGCAGAAATTCCTCTGGGTGTGCCATCATGAAACACCACCCATAATTGTGCTGAGGACAAAGTCTGCACAGCATTAACCTTGGAGAGATGGCAGGCTGCAATTCACTCACTATCTTTTTAAGACACATCCTTTTGCATGATGTAGAGCTCCCAGAAAAAAAAAAAAGGTGTTTCAGAGCTCCTCCTAAGTGTGCCCTGGTTCAGAATAATGCCAGTAGATAATAATGCCTGTAGTCTAATACAAAGTGTAAGACAGTGAAGCTATTTGGAGACAAAAGCTGAATGGAGACTTACCAATATGGAGCAAAGAAGGGATACACAAAGAGAAGACTTTGCTAGAGTAACAGATTTAATCTCGATTTATTATCCTGTGAAGGAGGAATACCTGAAAGAAAAAGATAGCAGGGGAGAAAAAGGAACAAAGGTAAATAAGAAATTCAAGAGAATTTTTTTTAATTCTGTGTTTCCCTATGATAATAGAAAAAAGATTAGAAGAATGAAGTTGGCGAAAATGAAGATCCACTTAATAAGATTTACTTAAACACTGAAGAAAAAGTTAAGAAGTCAGGAGAATAAAATATGCAGTAGTTAGGGTACTGAAATGGTAGACAGTTATCTGGCTGCTGTTCCTACTTCTGCTACTGCTGTCCCGCTGCATTATCACATATTATTCTGTGCTTGTCTTTCCCTTTCCTTTGTCTGTCTTGTTTATCTGCACAGAGACTGCAAACCCCTCTGGCTCTTACAGTCTTCACATGGTTTAGGAGTTTTCACAGCAAGGCCCTGAGCTCATTATGGCCCTTCTGCGTCCTCTTCTTTCTTTGTGCTGCCTCAGTGCCTGGTAGTGCTATTAATCCCATTAATTGGTGCCACACATTCAAAAAAATTGATTTCTCTTCCCTTCTTCCCTGCTTAGTGTGGCGGTTCAGAGCATTGACAAGTCTCAAGGCTGCAGTGCAGTCCATGTGAGCACGTTGTGTTCCCACAGTGAGCCCTGCTGCTGTTGGTGAGGCCCTGATTTACAAGAGGAAGGCCTTCACTCGTAACCAGGCAGATTTAGTCTAACATTAAATTAATAGCAATCAAATCATCAGGAAGCTTTAATTGGGCAATCACTGTCAGGGTTGGAAAGTTACTTTGCTGTGTCAGAAACAAACAAAAACATACACCAGTGATTTGCAGGCATTGTTTTCTAAATAAAAAGCATTAGAAAATAAGATTAGTAATGCTTTGGCTGTTATTAAAAACAGCTCTACAACTCAAAAACCTATCACATCTTCTAAAATTACCCAGATCTCAGCTTCTAGAAATGAAGTGATTCTTAGTTGCCTAAGCCATTGCAGTCTTGATGGTAGAAGCGTCTGATGAGAAATGATGGACCTAACTACAGTTCTATGTACAATTCAATTATCTGTCCTTAAAAATTACCATTGCTACCCATTTAAAGTTTTCAATCATTCAGTAGTACTTATTTAAATATCCACTTAAGGCTCTAGCTTTCTTGTAAAATATACTCCTTTAGTCCTTTGTTTGAAAACCTAAACCAGAGGATAGCTCGTGGATGTTGCGGGTCATGTCCCGGGTAGGTTAGGGAGGGCATGCTGACTAGATCTGTGGTGACAGTTTACATGGAAGAGATAGTCAAAGTGCAAGTGACAGTTTTTAGAAATATACCAGTTTTGTGTATGTGTTGAAGTTACCTTGTTTGGACTAGAAAGTGATTATAATGAGTTGATCCATATGATGTAATTATTAGAACTCGTGTTTTTTGATGACTTCTTTTAAAACCGTTTTTCCTGCTATTTTTTCTCTTAGAAAAAACATTTATTCATTAGCTTATATTTTTGTTACACAGAGATTTGAATTAATATTTTTTTCTTATCTCATACTTATGCTTTGCATAATGTAAAAATGGCTTTAATATTGCAATCATATATGTAACTTAGCTAATCTCTAATTTATAGAGTGGAAAGTGTATCCTGCTTATGTAAGCTGATATTTATTTAGCTGTCCCCATTATCTCAGACCTACTTTATCTGTGGGCATGATATGGTGTCAGCCTTAAGCCTGTGCAACCAATGCAGTTGTCCTCCCAGAGGCCAAACAGAAGTGTCCAACATCCTCTCATTTCAGAGACTTTTTTCAGCTTGGTATTGACATAGGTCTCAGTTTTCAACTGCTCTTTAAAGGTAGTGTGAGGGAGGTTTTTCACATTACTTAGGTGAGGATTCTGTAAGGACTTGGGCATGCAGGTAACTTTTTAATGGAACAAATAGTAAGTAATCCATGCGACAAATCATGAAGGTAGACTACATACATGCTTCAGCTTTTTTCCAATAGCGTTACATATGAATCTGCATTTGAATGAATATAATTTTCAGCCATAAGTGCTGGTGTTGTACTGAGAGGTACAAAAGAAAGAGATCCAAAAATACGATTAACAGTAGTTGGGTCACTTACACTTTAGGTTAAGTCTTCATATATCGTATTTTGTGTTTGTCCTCAGGATGCAAGGTATGCTACCTTAAATTCTTTCATAATGACACATTGATGAGCAGATGGGAGTAGGTCTGAGAACGTAAAATTTACAGCCATCATTTTTGGAAGATAGGGATTGACAGCAATGTACAATTTAGGACTGGGTAGAAATATTTTATTCTTTTTTTATTCTTGTTGAAAAACACAGCTCCTTTAAAGTTTGATAAATTGAAATGTTTTGTTAAAGCAACCTGTAGTGTTTTTGTGATGAGTTTACTTTCAGCTGAACTTCCTCATTTGGCTGAATTGCTTGGTGGAAATTATAGTTTGGATGTCTCTTAAGCTCCTACAACCTCTCTCCATGGCTTGACTATGGTGAGAACAAACTGGTAAATCCTGTGTGGAAAACATAGGCCTTAAATATCAATGACACTAATTCTGTGCTCCCTCTTCATGGTTCTCTTTAACATTGACCAGTAGCGATCACAAATATAGGCCATCCATATAAAATTAGATCACTACACAGGAATGCAAAAGTAGGATATGTTTTTTGGGGTTTTTTTTTGTGGTTGTTTTCCAGAAGTAATGTCAAAAAAGTCCATTGCTGATGGATAAAAGTGAGCATTAGGATTTGGGTAAAGCTAGATTATTGCTTTAGATTTGAAAAAGAAGCCCATGAGAATAGACCGTTATGCCTGTGATGGTGTTTCTTTCTGGAGACGGACAATTAAGTCAAATGGCTATTCTCAGAAACTTCAGAAGAGTATTTGGCCAAATTTTTGGACTGGGAATAGGTGGACATTTATTCACTGGAAAAATATTGCTGTATCTTATTTATGTCACATTACCATTTGTGTTCAGCTGTAATCAAACCCCAGATATTTTGAGGCTTTTTCCAATTTTAAAAAATTTGAAGTAATTGGAAGCATTTGAATTTAAGATGTTGCAAATAATAGCCGTTATACTGCAAAAGTGCTTGAGTGTTTTTTTTCCATGACTACTTATACAGTGTTTTTGTCTAATATTTGAGCATATGAAAATTTACCATAGTATTACACAACATGGGATCTCGCCGTTCTCATAAGCCCTTATAATAATAGGTACCATTATAATAATCAAGAAGCCTTTCTCGTAGCATCCTTTTGCCCTACATTCAGTGGAACATTGAGTTTATTTCTTCTAGTTTTCTATGACATCAAAAGCTTTTGTGAGTCTGATGTATATTAATAATATGATATATATGTATATATATTTGTCGGAAAAGGGAATGCTTTCTATGCCTCCCACCAGCTGGATGATTTTTGCATTTGATCCAGTACTTGAGCATTATTTTTATATTTTATACAAGAACTGTTCAAATAATGACATTCAAGTTGAAAGTCAAGCTCAATGAGTGTTACGGAACGTGTTTTTAAAGGTCTATGTGATTACTGCAGTATATATAAAAGTGAACCACAGTAAGTTTGTATGAGCAATTATGAACCTAACTTTCAAGTGTTTGTGGTGGCTTCTTTGCTTTGAAGCATACTTTTGTTTTAATATAGGAAATGAGATTTGAAAAACAAACATGAAATTTATCCAAATCAAAAATTAAGAGGACAAAAGCCAGTTATGTGCTGTTATAATCCAGGGATGGTTACAGCCCCAGCCTGAAGCGGAGTCTGCAGCATTGGTGCAGCTGTATAGTGCTGAGTGTTTAGAAATATGCATTTGGCATTGGACCATCTCTTCTGTTAAACACTTGCCTGGCTGTAATCCATCATATCTAGTATCTGTCGTACATTGTCAACAAAGTTTGATGTTTTCCTTTGTAGAGTACAACAGACACACTGTTCTTTCACTTCTGCTAATCAGTTGTCTTTTGCTGAAGAGTCATTTTCTGGGGCACCCTTTTCTGGGCATGATTATTATGGACATCCAGACTCTGAGGAGGAAGTGTCTTGTCTGAAGCAAGTCTTCCAGTGACTCTTTCTGTGCAGAAGTTGTATGGGGATCTATTCTTCCTCATGGTGCTCCAGAGGAAGGGACACGCCTTGCAATACGCTGAGTCTGGAAGGCATTGGAGTAGGGTGAGAGGCTTCTGTCTCTTCTGATGGTGGTCAGATCTCTCTCTCATTTGTAACATCACCTGTGTAAATGCAATTGTGCACGGGTTAAAGGTATTTTTTTGGTTCTGTGATTCCACTAGCCAAACCTGGGTGAAAAAAAAATCATTCAAGTTACTGTTCCACACAAGATGATGTAATTGTGTTTCGGCATAGGGAATTGATGTTTGGATGTGGAAATAACTTGATTAATGCAAGACTGTCCTGATACAACTGTTTAGATTGAATCTTTGACATTACATCCTCCAGGATTAAAATAAAATACAGTATTTCTTAAATGAACAAAGCTAAATATTACTTAGATATCAGTGCTGTTCTTAATATGACTACTGAATTATGCCTGCCATTTTCTGTCTTTCCATGCTTTTGAGGGAATACAGTGGTGTCTTTTTCCTGGGTATATTTCAAGATATGCAAAAGGAATGTAATAGGTTATCCTTCCTCTATGTAGTTAAATCAATTATCTGCTGAAAAACTCCACTATCTTGATATTGTATTTTCATCTGCTGGCTGCAACAAGAAAAAGGTACTGTATTGTGATAGAAATTGTCCAGACATACTGCAAATGAGAACTTCTGCCCAATGAGTTTTGAGTCTTATTTCAAGGCAGGACAAAGCCAGTAGATGAGATAAGCAAGTAACTGTGTGGAGGGGATCTTGGAGGAACGGTAGTATGAGCATGCATTTTCAGAAGGTAAGCTTGGTGCCTGCTTTGCTAGCATAGATTTTGCTTTGTAGGAGCAGTCAGTTAGGCAGCTTGTTGTTCATCTGCAGTAGGCTCTGTAATCTCCTGGGTTCAGTCCTCAGACTGGCCAGGTCTGTGTGTATTCAAACCTTGACGCCGAAGGGCCTGCTTTTCAGGACAATCCCGGATGGCAGCCTGGGTATTGTTCCACAAGCCGCGGCCATTTTTAGATGGAGACAGAGGCAGTGACTGTACCTTCTTGGGGCTCAGGCAGAGCAATGAACCTGGTGGTGCTAGGGGGAAGCGGTTTGGGAACCCCAGAAGGTGGCTGGAGGCGTAGACTGTGCTCTGCGCTCAGTGTTAACATTTCCTCCCCTAGCAATTTTGCTACTGTGTCTCTCATACCTGATTCTTTGTGGTTCATGTTGCACTCTAAACCTGAATACTTCAAGCCTGCGCTTTTTAGGTCAAAATGGACACCTGCGTGTCTTTTTCTCTATGTGTGCCTGATCTTCAGTTTGTTTTTTAGTTTGACTATGATGGGATAGTTGCGGTTTGGGAACCCCAGAAGGTGGCTGGAGGCGTAGACTGTGGGTAGCTCTGCGCTCAGTGTTAACATTTCCTTCCCCTAGCAATTTTGCTACTGTGTCTCTCATACCTGATTCTTTGTGGTTCATGTTGCACTCTAAACCTGAATACTTCAAGCCTGCGCTTTTTAGGTCAAAATGGACACCTGCGTGTCTTTTTCTCTATGTGTGCCTGATCTTCAGTTTGTTTTTTAGTTTGACTATGATGGGATAGTTGTTCTCAGAAGTTTCTCTGCTTTGAGCAGCAGAAGTATCTATTTTAATTTGACTTGAAATAAAGAGTTTATCCATGAAGGCAGAGCATGTTAGAAATCTGTCAGAACTTTGAAAATAATATTAAGAAAAAAATGTATCATTATAGCAGTTTCTCTGTCATCTTGCTCACTGATGGGGGAAATCATACAAGTAATTTTGGCTTAACTGATGGTTGATAAAAATGCATATGGAAGCAATCACAGGTGGATTTTACTTCTAACTGAACTGGAGTTAGTAATGTGTCTTCCCAGTTGGGGCTGAAGATAAAATCAGGTACGCTGATATGCAACGGAAATATAATAGTTCCCAGTATCATGTGGTAACATGTAATAGATGGTAGTAGACAAAACCCTGGAAGATCCACTAGAGTATGGAAAAAAATTGGTCAATATTGTTTTTTCTTAGTTAACATAGTTATTTAGCTGGTTATTGTAATATTATGAATTCATATATTTATAATCAGTTTTTATTGTTATATCCATGGGCTGATGGCTTCTGCATGGCAAAAGATTCCTGTATTCTTCCATTTAAAGTGACCAATTCTTTTCATTCTGATTTCATTGTGGGTTTTGCTTTTTTTTTTCCCAATGGCAAAGTTCAAGTGTATATATAATTAAGCAAAAACTTCATCTACCCCTAAATGAATGCAGGTTAAAATGACTGCTAATATAAAAGTGCTACTTATAATAGTAAATGCGGAGATTTTTATAATTTCCACTTGAGGTTAGAAAAGCACGGAGTCTGAGCTGCATAGAACCAAACTGAACGTGACTGTGTGTTCTCAGAGGTGTTTGACAGCTATCAGGTATCTGCTTGCAGATAGTCTTCAGTGGCTTTGGTGATTATTCTGACAAGATACTGTGCATCTAGTGTTACCTGTAAAAGGCAAATCAGTGTGACCTTTCCTGTGGGGGGGAAAAAAGGATACAAGTAGCTTTAAATCAATCAAGCAACTGCTTATATGTGAAATAACCTTTTGTCTTCTTAAAATGCTATATAAAAACTACTCGTTTTAAGTAGTTCCAGCCACATTTGCAGTATATAAAAGACATGAAAGAACCTTTTGTATTTTGCTGTGGTGAAAATGAATTTCCAGACTTTTCTATGGCAACAAATTCTGACCTTTCCAGTTCAGAAATCTCTGTTGTATTGGTGCATATTAAACATTTAGTTCTATTTAAAAAGCTGATTACAACATTGGTATGAAGTCTTATGAGACCAAGTCAATCTCTCACAGGTAAATAATAGGAAATTAAGATGCATATCTGAATAGATATTAATCTATTCAAAGTGTATGAATAAAACTTGTAATTAGACTGAGTATTACCAACAATTGTTTAGCTGCTGTATTAAAGGAACATCTCCAAATGACATGATTTAAGTAAATTCTAACAGTCAGGGAGCATCTGTTAACTTCTCTGGAATTTGTTTGGTGATTATTACTTGAGCAAATTTAGAGTTAATTTATGTAGGCAGCTAAAGTCAGGATAATTAAATCTGTGTTAGAACTTCCCTACCCTGGACTCTGGTAACTTGCATTCTTCATTTTGTGTCACTGTAATTGGTGGTTATTTGAACTTCCATATGAATAGTTTAAAAATTCTTGGTCAAGATTAAAAAATTTTGAAAACAATTTTTTTCTGGTTATTTTAACGCATAGAACTTATACAGAATATTTAATAACTTTGGCTGCACACACTGCTTCCAGTGTGTACAGGCAAAGTTATTAAATATTCTGTATATATTCTGTATATTCTGTAGCTTTTTAAAACATCATCTTATAATTATCTTTCTGTACAACTTGAGTAAATGTAATGTTGTAGTAATGTAATTACTTGTATCCTTTTTCCACAGGAGAAGTAATATTGATTTGCCTTTTACAGATAATGCATAATTTACAGTGCCTCATTCCAAAAGCTGTCAGAGCAGAGTGTCTGCTAATGGACATCTGCCAACATGGGCTTGACTGTCTGCAGTTTCATCATGTCTATTATCCTGTGGTTTGTATGTTACATGTTAGTTGCATGCACTGGTGAAACCCATGGAAGACATCCCAGTGGTGGTTTCCAGAGGCAAACTTCGTATTGTGGAATGAGCATCAGGCCAAGGCTCCACTGAAAATAAGGCTTTAATGTCTGAATGGGATTTTGCTGTGTAAAAGTGATGCTAACTTAAAGAGGTTCCCTAATGTTCCTACTTCTGTGATTGCAGTTACGGGATTTCTCAAGATCTCTTTTTTTAAAGGCCAACAAAGAAAAAAATCATTGAGGGTGTGTGTGATTCCATGAATGATGTGCATTTAGTTACAAGCCAAGCTAGTCACATTGATAGGTCCGAACACTGCATGGGTAGTAGTATGTCTCTCAGAATGGTGATCGAGAAACCCCATGTACTAAGCAAGAACTCACCCATAGTACTAAATGCCAAAGCACAGAGAAATGTGTGAAATATTAGCCAGGTCTACGGTGTCAAGCTGGAGTTGAAAACAGGTGTTGCTGTGCGCATAGACACAATGATCTGACTACTTCCCTGAGGGACGATGCTAGCAGTATTTCAGAGACAACAGTTCCCTGTTTTCTCTTCAAGTGTGGCTGGAAGTGAAGCAGCTCTCCACAGCGTCAAAGGACTGTGTCTATATTTGATCTAAATGCTGTTTAACACTAGCCACTGGATTGTCAAATTGTGCTCCCTCTTATGTCACTGCCTGAATTATCTGTCTGTCTACCTATCATACTGTGCAGTAGCATAGGATTAGCAGGCAGAAAGTTTCTTTTCCCTGATACGTTATAGCCTTGAGTTTAAGACAGTATCCTGTGTGGTGAGGGATGTGGGTTTGACTCTCCTCAGGCTGATGGTAGCCTTATATTGTATCTAGGTTCCAGTATCCTGAATGAGAACCGGAGCTCATATGCAGCTGGCAGGTATTGGCTTTTCTATATTCGTGAGGGGTCTAATATTGGGCACGCGTTAGGCATGGTCAGAGAACACCAACTCCATCAGACCTCTCGGGAATCTTAGGTGCCAGTCCATCTAATCTTTATCAGGTTTTGCAGGATCTGAAAGACTTGTTGCTGGGAAAGTTCTGTGATTTCCTTAGAAGTCTCTTGTAGATACTGTTATCTTTTCTAGCACCCGAGTTACTAATCTCTACAACTGTTTACATCCAAAGACTCTATTACATGGACAGACGATCCCTTAATGGTCTTATAAAACCAATATTCTAAATTCTTTTTTGTGTCATTAAATCTTTAATTTCAAATGTGCGATTTAAACATGGTAAATGTGTTCTTTAAATCTTTAAAAATTATAATCTTTTATACTTAACAGATCTCTAACTTTGAGAAGCTCAGACTAATGTATATGAATTCAATCCTATTCAGAAACTTGAAATCCAATTTCATTATCACCTCTCTCTTCCTATAATCAAGGCTGCTTGCCACAACTTTGTATGCAACAGCGGTGCGGACTTTGTTCATGTTAATCTATTGTTCATAGGTACTTTTCGCTTGCAATCTCATGCAATCCAGCATTGCCTATTCACAGTTGTTATTTTCATTATACTTCATAGCATTTTGCCCCAGGTGTTGCATTATATTTGCATGTGAAAGCACCACCCAAAGCCTTAACTAAGAAGGCAAAAACCTATTTACTCAGGGTTTTTTTTCATGTTTTTTTAGAGCATTCAGGCCACTCTAGAAGATCGGGATCTGTTGTCTTTCTAAAAACCGCTCATCAAGGTTTGCTTCTTGAATTTAAAATGTGGTCGGAAGAGATGGTCACAGAATCCCTGTTCTGTTCACTTGCTTAGGGACTGTGAGACCCTGTGTTCAGTGTCCTGTTCAGCCTGCAGGGATTAGACTCACATCTCCCACCTCCTTGCAGGCAAGTGTCAGCAGGCTGTAGCATAGCTATTCAGGCAGCTACTTCGGAAAAGTAGTCTTGCATTCTGGTCACTTCACCGTGATTGACTTTGATCCTGAAGTGTTTGGACAAAATAGGCTCATTCCTGAGGTGTATCGGATCACCAGGTTCACTTACAGTTTATGTACCTGGAGTATTTTCAAGTCAAGCTGATGGTATCAATACTACAGAGATTGTCAAGATGCAGTTTTAGTTTTGGGTAACTAAATTTTCCTGAACTCTCAGTTCAGATACTGAAGTCTTTTATTGGCCCACAGTGTTCCTAGTACAATCATGCATAACCCCACAGTCCTCGAAATAATTATGTGAACTCTGGTACTAAAAACTTTAAATTTAATTTTAAATGATTGAACTGAAAATTAAACAGATTCACTCACTCTCTTTTGTAACAAGCCATACTTAAAAATCAATCCATTAGATTTATTTAAAAAAAAAATGCCATAAAACCATCCATTAGATTGTGCTCATACTTCAGAAGTAAATTTATTATAAGGGACTTCATTAAAGAAAGTGGATATGTAAGTGGAAAAAAACTTTGTTTCTAATTCTAAATTTATGGCCAGTGTATGATTCTAGTATCTTAGTCCAAAGGGTAATTTCAACACTGTTCGTATAGTAAAGCCACCACCTAAGGAGCACATTGCAAGTGATAGGATTTGAACTTCAGTCCAAAGCCTGAACTGGGTGACAGCCTCAAAATGGCCCAGAAGGTCTGAAGTGGTCTGCTGAAGTTTGTACTGTGGACAGATTACTTAAATACTGGAAATCTCTGTGCATATACACACACACATATATATACACCTAGGGGAGATGTCTGGCAAGATTCAGTGATTTAAAGCCTTAGGTCTGTGACCCTGGGGTTCAGGTTTTTTACTTGCACTTCCAAATACTTGTATTTATGTTAATAGCTTTATGCTAGGTATATTATTGCTGATTTGGTTTTCTGTTGTTTTGTTGTCTCCTTCATTCGTGTGTGAGATCAGCCTCAGAAGTCTTCTTCATGCCTGCTGGTAAATTATCCTGTGGATAAATGAGCATTGGTGGCTGATAGTGTACCTGCTATGCTGAAACCAGTGAGTAGGCAAAGCTGTGTGACTGAGTTGAGTGAAGGATCAAGGATTTGGAAATGTGTGTCCACAGCTCACCCAAGAGTCCAGAGTGTGCTCTCCTGCTGTGTGGGTGACTGCCAAACAGTTCCCAGTGGGAAATGTCTCTAGTGGTACGCACTGTTAAACGGCTTGCAGTAACTTCTTCAGGAAGTCGCTGTTTGGAAGAGCTCTGCTCCTGCTGGTGTTCTGCCATGGGTGCCATGGTTTGGCATACAGTTAGCAGCTTTTAAAATAGAAATGTAAAAAAAAAAAAAAAAAGAGCTTGTAGGAAAACTGATTTTAAACAAGTTTTTTTAACGTTAACTGTTGACTTCTAAATGTCATATTGTCATTTTTTTCTTCACTCCAGTACTGCTATCCACAGGGGAAGTTGTCTGAGAAAAATATCAGGCCTTTTAATGTGACTACTCACCACCAGTTTTTGTTATACAGCTAGCAAAGTTTTGACAGGCTTTTGAAAGGATGAAATATGAAGTGGAGAAAATTTAGATTGTTCATTTTGAATGTCAATGTTTCACATATATGAAGAGCCATTTTGTTACATGTAAATGATATAAACTTGACTGACTTACTGCAAAAATTCATGGACTACATGCATTTCTGACTTCTAAGATACATCACAGCCTGAAATATCAGATTTATGTTAATGTAATTTTACAGCAAATAAACGTCTTTTAAAAAGAGAAGGAATTAATGCTTTTATGTTTTAGGTAGAGTTTGGATTGTGTATTATGAATACATTAATGAGTATATGAATTACCATTTACCTCAGTGGTCCAGTCATTACAATGATAATGAATGTATTCTCTTGAATATATGCAAAATACTGGAAAATCTTTTTTGCTCTTTTTTGCATTGATACCCATAAGAATAATAAAAAATACTGAATATATTCAGTATTTCTAGCTATACACGTTTTGCCCCCATGTGTATGTATTTTTTCTGCATGAAAGCAGAAATCCTATTCCTATAAGGAATTTAAATTATTGTATTTAAGCCCCATTTTTAGGTTATCTAATTCAGATTGCTTTGAAATGTTTCACTGACCATTTTTTGAGTTAGCCTGATACTTTCAGTATTAGTAAAATACAATATGGTGAAATTCAGCGGTCCTGAAACTCTTGGTGTTAGAAAATAGTCTTAGGCTATGAATTTATTTGGGGTGTGGCTGAGCCCTAAGCTTTTTGGAAGTTGACTTTTTCTCTTCCATTTGCTTGTGCTTTCAGCAGCACTTTGGCAGCTGACCTAAACTAGAAGTTCATGGGAGCAATCGAAGGCAGTGACTCTCTAGCGTAAGCATATTAGCTTCATGCTGCCACTATGTACTTTGTGGTTATCCACAAAAACATCTTATTATTCACTTGTGTATGCTTTATGTGTACAATATACAGAACAGTGGTAGTGAGCCGTGTGAAACGGAGGAGAGAGGAGCACAGCACCAGGCTATGAAACTTGTGACTCTGAAGAGCTTGCTGTAAAAATGGATCTGACAGTGCTTTCTCTGAGGCCGTGCCACTGTTGGTGGAAGAAACCCCAGTGCTCACCTTGCAGCTATCAGGTGCAGTGAAGCAAGCAGGAGGATTAGGGGATGTTGCTTCTGCACTATAGCCAGGACTTCTTTGCTGGTTGTAACATGGTTTCAGGGAGTGGGTGGGACGGGTGTGCACCTTGCTCATGAGTTTAGGTAGGACTAGGACTTTCACCAGCTTTACACTAAATCATCACTTGTTGCCCAACTCCAGACTTAGGTCCTTCTGTCTTCTGCCAGAAAAATTAAGAGTACTGTCTTGAATTCTGGGATTTTAAATAGTGAAAAATCGGGACTCTTAATTCCTAGACCAAATTTATCAATGTCATACTTCTGGTGTTATACTTTTAGATATTATAATGTGACTGTAATTGAAAAAAAGAAGTATAAAATCATGTCTTGCATAGTAATTTTCTTCAAGCACTGACAAATCAAACAGTTTAATTCCCCTAAACTGTGAGAATAGGAACTAGAAAAAAGCATGAGAAGTGATGAATATGCAACATGTATTTCTGATAATTTTTTCTTCTCGGAATATATCAGTAGTATATCTAATGTGTGATCTAATTCAGAAATACGTATTTACATTTTTTAACTTTACTGGGATAAGTGATGGGGGGAGGGAGGGAGGCAAAAAAAGCACCCGAGAGGTGTGGTTGGTTGCTGCACACATTTTGAAAATGTGTATTGTCCAAGTTTTTCACAGGATGCAATTGAAAGGATTTCCATCAATCTTCAAAACATATCTGCATAATTAGATTCTAAAAAAGACCTAATTTTTTTTTGGGTAGGCTCCTGGAAGGAAGGAAATGCTTGCAATTCTTCAGACGCAGAGCAGTGATCATCAAGGCATTTTAAGCATGCACCTGGCTTTATAATTATTTACTTCTCATGCGTAAAAAATACCTAAGCTTAAGTCCTTTGCTGAGTCAATCCCTTAATATACCAATTGTTTTTTTCACGTGCAGCCTTCTTTTTCTGATCACCAATCATAGACACTTAATAACCATTACTATAGTGGTACTGTACTGGATCTGGCTGGGGTGGAGTTGATTTTCTTCATAGCAGCCCCTATGGTGCTGTGTTTCAGATTGGTGACCGAAGTAGTGTTGATAACAAACCAATGCTTTAGCTATTGCTGAGCAGTGCTTGCACAGGGTCAAGGCCTTCTCTGTTCCTCACTCTGCCCACCAGCGAGCAGGCTGGGGATGGGCAAGAGGCTGGGAGGGGACACAGCTGTGACAGCTGACCCCAACTGAGCAAAGAGATATTCATTACCATATAATATCATGCTCAGCAATAAAAGCTGAGGGGTAAATTTTCTGAAGTAGCCGTTGCTTGGGGACTGGCTGGGCAGTGGGAGGTGGTGAGTGATTGCTTTGGCATCACTTGGGGTTTTTGTTTGTTTGTTTGTTTTTCCTCTTCCCTTTGCTTATTAAACTGTCTTTATCTTGACCCATGAGTTCTTCCTGCTTTTGCTCTTCCCGTTCTCTCCCCCATCCTGCTGGGGGTGCGACTGAGTGCGTGGCTGGTGGGTGCTTAGCTGCTGGCTGGGGTCAACACACCAGAGGTAGCCACAAAAATACCTACTGCTTTAGTTTCTAGTATCACCCTCCCTCAGAAAAAAAGTTTGTTCCAGGTAGGTAGAAGCTAAGTCAGTGAGGTTTAAAGTGTAAATGTGATGCGATTTTTTTAACAGTTACAGTAATGAATCATTGAACAAAGATGAACAAGTGGCTTCACCTTAGACCTTGAAATTGGAATAAGATTACTTCAGCTGATCAGAGAAAGATCAGCTCTAGCCTGTTGATTTAGGTTTTAGAAAAGGCAGTGATGTGCAGTCAGTGTTGTTTTATGGCTGTAATTTAAGGAAATCAGTCCAGGTTGTAATAGTCTTTCCTAGCCTTTATCTATGAGTATTCCTTTCGATGAAAATCCTACAGACCTTTCAGAAAACCAGTAGTTTTCATTTTTTCTTTGTTGAACTGTGAAGTGCCTCGCCTTCAGGGTAGAATTTCCACTGGTTGATAGATAGAGTGGGTGGAAACCGAGGAAGATTTCTGAATTACGCTTTAGGGAAACCTTACAGTGTTTCTGCCGTAACATGAACTACCCTTGTTTGATAAATCCTTGCTGAGTTCAGATAATGATATGGTAGGCATAATTCCACAAGCGTAAGATTGTTATGCAGAGATACAGGGCTGCTGAAAGAAATGTAAGCTATTATAGAGAATCTTTGTGATTTGAAAACCATGGGAGAAAATGTGATAACTGTTGACATGCTTGGCATATCTGAGAGCATGTCTTTAACCTTTTGTTCTTTTACTGGGTAGTAGTTAATATTTTAGAGTAACCTAGTACCTGTGACCTCCCTTTTGGCAGCATTCTTTTCTGAAATGATTGAATGAAAGAAAGGAAATCTTTCAATAATAAAGCCAAAAAGCAAAGGTGTTTGAAGCTATTTTGTGAACTCAGAAGTGGTATAATACATTTGAGACAATGATATTTGAAATATCAAGAATAAGATAGGGGAAAAAACCCTCAAAGGATACATAAGTGAAAAAATACAGCAAGAGGTTCAGGTAGATATTGCACGTTATGATGTGCATGGTGGAGTTTGATAAACTGTCATGAGCTTACTCAGTGGAACTTCAGAATTGTCCACCAGACCTCATCTATGCAAAAGGTTTTTGTTTCTGGATCACTAAGTAAGATCAATGATGCACATTTTATCAACTGTTACGTACATGCGTTGGATTTATATCAGATAGGGCTAGTTCATCCCACTCAGGGAACTGATTATATGATTTGCAAAGGGTTTGTAGTGGAAAGAATATGTTGTTTCCATTCTGCTCTCCAGACTCTCCCTAAACATATGGTTAGTAACGGAGCCCCAAAAATTGGTCTTCTGTTATTGAATTGGTACAGATATTTAATAGATGAACATTTAAGCAGGACTGTTAGCTATTCAGTATATTTGTTTTCAGATTCATTATTATTATTCTCATTGTATGATCCGAAAGTGTACCAATTTTGTATATCAGAGTTATCAACCTGATTTGAGATGTGAAAAAAGCAGTTTGAGACTTTGAATGGTAGTACTCTGAGTCTGAAAATGTTACCCGTGCCACTAGTCCCATATTGCAGATTTCCCTACCAGTGCCACTTTTCAGGGAATTTTGTTTGCACCATAATATCAGGGCCACCATATCAGCTTTGTACTTTCTCTTTAGTTGTATGTCCAAAGTAATTTCTTGTGGGGTGTGTGCCATGATGTGTACTGCAGTTTTGTGATACGAAATTTAGCTGCACAGCTAGCTGAAATGGCGGGAATGAGTAGTGTTGGGGCTTTGAATGAAGAAAGAGTTGGTTGAAAAATTTGTAGTCAATTCCAGGTAAAAGTCTGAATATTTTCACAAACAAGCTGAATAGGACTACTAATCCTATAGAGGTTTGCTCTCAACCGTTTTTCTACCGTGGTTAGTTTGAAACAACTAGTATGGTGCAGGCATGTGAATTGTGTCTGTGTGGAGATTTGCTTTGTGGTGAATAATTTATTTCATAAGGAGACGTGGTGATAATTTCATGAACACTTAAAATATGTTGAAGTCCATTTTGATTATAGTCTATAATGTGACTTTCTTCTTTTAATTCTGAATTGCTCGAGAAGATTTAAAGCCTAGCCATTTTCTGAAAGAAGGATGCTGGTATTTTTCCTTCATTTCCATGGAAAATAATCTTTTGTGGTAGAAGCAGTGATGTTTACCTTTCTGCTCTCATTTAAGAATTGCAAACTTCCATTTTAGCCAGTAAGAATAATGTTGAAATATACTTTTTTTAAAATTCTTTTTTTTTATTTCCTTGCTTTATTACTGTAGAAATCGGAAAGGGATTCTAAAGAAAAAAATCTGTCAATCACTAAAAAGTTTAATAAACTTACTTTCCTTCCACAGGTTTTCCCTCAATTTTATACCTTCGTTGTTCGCTTACAGCGTGTATGAAGTGATTAGCAAATGTAAATTTAGATGTCTGCCTGTCTTCTAAGTGTCTAAGCTATCCATTGTAGTCAATGGATATATAGCCAGTACAGTCAGTGGAGCCTGGAGAGCCATTCTTCTTATCTTAAGAGGACATACACTGGCTAGTCAACTGGGACCTCTCTGGGTTCCTTGACTTCATTGACAAGATCACCACTGACATCGGTGTGAAGACTGCTGTATTTAATTGTCTTAATTTGGAACTGAATGCCATCAAAACCTTGTAGTTTAAGCTAAGCCACCTAGTCTCTTTGTTTGGTCAGGAGAAAGACACAGACATTTTCTGAGGGCAATTCACTCTACCTACTTAAAACATCTAATTTAAACCATGAAATGAGAGCGTGATACAGCCAAAATCTGTGCACGCTCTGCCAGAGTCTGTAGAAGTCTATATAGTTAAAAACAAAACCTGTGATTGTTGTGTAGTTACTGTTATCAATTACAGGGCAAGATAGAATGTCTCTTAATTAACTTAATAACCTGATAGGTACATTTAGACATAGCTAATTAGAGCTTTCTTGTAATTGGGCCTATGATTAATAGACTGTGAAGACTGTTTCATTTGTATTAAATGCATGGACAGTCACAAGGAAATTAAAATTTGAGCCTGCATTGAATAACTAATGGCACAATAGTGAAAGATTATTCTCTTTATAAAGAATTAATATATTAAGTCGCTAGTTTAGACCTGTTTTTTTCAAGTTCTTTTGCAGCCTTATCAATATGTGCATGAATCTCTCTCTTGGAAATATCCACAGATCAACTTTTGCAAGTTTCTTTTAAAACGGTCTATCTTACATAGTTTAATAAAACTAGTGAATGTAAAAGCATGTGAAGATACCATTACAGAAGAAAGTAGAAATAACTGGTTTCATTTCTGGTTTGCACAGCGCAAGGTGAAATCCTTGGAGAAGTTAACTGCCAGTTTTTCTGGAGCTTATATTACCTTTCTGCCTGTTCTTTCTCATTCTGGTCAGGGCAGAACCTAATTTGGGGCAATACAGTGGGGAAGCAACAGAAATGAATGTATTCACCCTCGTGCTCTGGTCTGTAGTAGTCATGGAAGTTTCCTTTCACTCCTTTTCTGTGCTGCAGTGTCTCTTGTGGGTGCACAGGGAATTAATAGCTACTGACATCTGAACAGGCTTCTTCACTTGTTACGCAGCTGGAAGGGAGGGACTGAGGGGAGTCCCACTGATAGAAAAGACAAAAGGACATAGCGTGAAAGGAAGACATAGCGGTGGAAAGAAGATAGGAGGAGAGGGATTATGTATAGTGAACAGTTCATCTGGCAGCATGGAGACCCAATCCTCCATGACTTTTATTTGTTGTTATAAGGCATGCTGTGCACAGAATAATGTTATAAAGGTAGACAAAATTTTTTATTTTTCTTATTTGAAGTAGGTGAAATTGGGAACAAGTAGAAAACGTAGAAATTAGAGCTAGAAAGGTGAAAAGTATAATTAATAAATTTAAGAGACATAAATGCCTTGCATTTCTGTTTTCATGCATAGTTGAAACTTATCTGTGGAATTTTTCATCAAGAAATGAATCTCAGTTTCAATGTTCTTGTGCCATTTTTATCCTGCTGTTAATGCAGAGGCGGCTTCATTGAGACTAGTTGGTCTTTTTCCTTTTCTTTTTCTTGTGAAACCTTGCCTACTTAGCACATCGTGAGTCAGATCAGACTGCTGCTAACCAAAAAAGAATTTTATTTTTGTAACTTGTTGTACATTTTAGTTTTTCTTATTTAATACTTTCACTTTTGTCATCTTTTTTTGAACGACTTCAAAATTGTATATTTAGAGTAGCACGTAGTATGTTATTCCTGTTGTCTGGTCATCTGAGCAACAGATGAGAGCATCAAATAAACTTTGGATAGTTTCATCAGAAGTTTAAGATAGTTTGTCTTTTACTAGGCAATGGTGCTAAGATGAGAATGCCCCTAACAGGCATTCGTAATCTATAATGTCTTTTCACCTTCAGTGAAATACGTGTTTTTACTTAAAAAGTGACCTGAGTGCTCGCTAAGTACAGTTATTGCCTGTGTGAAGTTTTTTGCCTTTTTTGTTGAGGATTTTTTTTTGTTTGGTTGGTTTGTGCTGTTTCTCTTCCCCCTCTCACCCCTCTACACCATGGCATAGCCAAGCAACCAAACACGGGCAGATAACACATTTCCTTGTAATTGCCAATTTGCTGGGGATGACAAGAGTCTCAAAGGAAGCATGAGCTTGAAGAGCACGGGCTGGGGACTGAACGGATGGAGTTAGGTCCCTTGATGGACTGGGTGGCAGAATTTGGTAGGAGGGCGAGGGCAGCGAGGATCATGGAGTTGTGATCCTACTTCTGGGATCTCTGACAGTGTGTGTGGCAGGAGGATATGGAAGGAGATAACACCTCCTGCATGTGAATGTGGATTTACACAGAGCATATGTCTGAAGCTATTATCATGGCTATTGTTATCACCGGTTGAGGTGGAGGTGTTCTTAGCAAATTCTGCAGAGTTCAGGAACCCTGCTGTAGTAAGTTGGAGACCACTTTCACACCTTGCTTTAGAAGCAAATCCCTACGAGCTTCTTCACTCCCCTTTTGCAACGGAGTACTCACAGTAAAGAGCTATGTCTTCCTTAAATGGCAGGGCTCATAATCTGAATCACCTTTGCATTGACTTAAAGTTGTATTTACTTTTAATGACAACTCTGCAAGTGGTTGAGGCAAATCAGTTTGAGGCTTATTACACAAATAAGTAGTGTTTTTTGGAACTGCATACTATTTTCAGTTTATGAGGATTCCAGCAATGTTATTTCTTTTTTGCTTTAGGTGTACAGGATTGGTACAACTCATTTGTTATTCCAGATATATAAAAGTAGCTTCTATCTATAGTTCTTTTAACTTTTCTAATTACTGTGGCAGAATAGAACTGATTATGCTCTGGGACAGCACAGATCTCTATATCAGTCAGGCCTTATTATTAACATGTTAACAGTAGATAAAAATGTGGTCCTTTTGAATAGGAGCTAATTTCACATCACCTCAGAATAGCACTTTTTTTTTTTTGTACTTTGTGCAATTATGTTCTTCAGTTTTATTGCTATGTCTCAGAATAAGGTAAAGAATCCTATAATCAGTTTTATTTTATTAGGTCTGTTTCTGTTAATTAAAGACCATTTCTTCCTGTGACAAGCAAGTCAGTGATGGCAACAATCAAGTAGCATGTCTTACATTGACACGTAGGCATTTTAAAATTTTTCATCTCTGTATTATCTTTTTTAATGCTACATTAATTTTGTAATTTATTATTAATAAATTGTCACCCATGCATGTCTTAAAAAAATTAATAGTATCAGTGTGTGTATCTCAGTTCTCATCATCTTGTTTTTATTAATCTAAGACAGAAAAATCATTTTCAAACCATGATTCAGAGAAATGGTTTAAATTACAAGTCAGCTATTACAGATCGACACTTTTCCTTTGGTAATAGAATCCTCTGCAGTGGAATTCCTACTGCTATTGTGGTCCATTACAAGCACAAGATTACATCTTTCCACTTGTCACTAATTCTGCATTTTGGCAGGGAAAAAAAGAAAGGTTTGCTGTTAGAGTGTTGCCAAGCAACCAAAATATGAATTACTCCAATTTCTGGATTTTTCTTGTATGATGTATATCAGAGGGTTTCTCCTACATTGGTGAGAGACAGTCTAGATGAAGTTACACTCCATAGCTTTACTATTTCTAAGATTAGTTAAGTAGCTTAATTTTTCCCTGTGGAGTTCCATTTCAAAACCAAAGACACTTTTTTTTTTTGGTTCCCTGTAGATAATTATCAAAAATCATGTCACAGATGATCATGTCTTCACAAGACATGAGATTGGGCATGTTTTCTCCTTCTTGTTTTCTGAAATTAGATTTCTCTTTCTGAAATGGAAAGCTTGTTTCTGTCTCATTTTCACTTGTACCTCATTGTTTATACCACTACTAGAATAAAAAGAATGGAAAGTCTTGGAGTGGACAAAGATAACTTGCTGCGTCTTAAAAATCCTGCATGTGTTACTCATGTTTACTGTTATTTAGTATACTCCCTCTTAAGTATCTTCTTCCAATACAACTGATCGTAGTATCAAGTAACTACTGGTATTTAAAAAATTATTCATTAAATGAACATGTGTGGAAAAGATGAAGTGAAGATTGACTTAAGTGTGTGGAAGTTATGGTAAGGTTTATGCTTGGGGATAGATGAAGAGACAATAAATGCTCTTAATAACTTAAGCCAGTTTTTTGTCCTGATTTTGTTGTACATTCCTGTAATTTTTTACTTCAATGGAGCTTTTTCGTTTTGCCGTGACAGCCACAGATTTCCTGTGGAACTATGGATTTCAGGGTGACCTCCCACGTTAGCCATTGATTTCCTCTCAGGGCACATGCTCAGCACAGAGCCACAGCTTCTTTCTGGATTCCTAAGCTGTGTTTTATGTGTAGGGAGCCAGGAAGAACCTCAGCAGCAATATGGAGAGTGCTTCTCTTTCTGCAGTCCTGCAAGGCCAGGGTGTATAACAGCAACTAGATAGTATCAATGCATGGCATAGGAGATGGTTTCCTGTTGACATTGGGTTTGTATCCATGTCTGCAACAGTGTAATAAAATATTTGCTTATGTCTATACAATAATATTTTGGAGGACTTGCTTTAAAAAATGTCTGCCTGTTTGATCAGACCTTGGAGTTCCCAGATATGACTGCATATTCTAACCAGATTGTTGTTCCATTTCTGGGTGAGATAAAAAATGCACCAACCTTCCTGATAAACCAATTTCCAATGAGAAGAAACTTGGATGTATGGGTCAGAGAAGAGCTACTTGCTGCTCTGAAAAATTCTGCATTCAGAACTCTTGTTCTGAATGGTTAAATGAACAGTATTCAGATTGCTCTGGGTAAATTTGAGCAGGTAGCGGGGTTTGGGTTGTTTAACATGAATTCCAGTGGATAACTGACTGTATAGGCTAAGAGCACTTCAACTTCACAGGGCGAAGCTAGTAGTAGTTTGAGGAGATGGGTGTTTCCAGCTGTTTTCTTCAAAGTTGAAAACAGGCTTTTCCTTTCTAAATGCTCCTTTACTTTTGGTAAATACAAGATTAGTTTAGGTGCAATATCCCACTAATTTTTTGTTTTGTTTTAATTTTCTAAAGGAGTTGATGACCAAGCTGATAACAGAGACACCTGACCAGCCAATCCCTTTTCTAATTGATCATCTTCAGTCCAAACAGGGGAACCGCAGTCAGCTTCAGAGAACGTTGTCTGGCTCTGCTGCCCTTTGGGCAGAGAGTGAAACATCAGGTATGTTCTGTATGCTGGAAAGGGCTAGTCTCCAGTATAATCTTCCCACACTTTCATCCATGATTTCCTGGATGCATGTGTATTACAGGTACTACTCTGTGGTTTTGAGCATGCACAATAAGTCCTGTTTGTCCAGTAGATACTGAATTTAATATATATTGTTGGCTATCAGCTCAGCCTATGTACATATCATGTGAGTATGGGTCAGAGTTACAGGGTGGAAGCAATCCCAGTCTCAATGAGAAAGAAGGTGCATATAAAGGTCCCTTGATTCCCCTGCTGTCCTCCTTGCTTTCCCCTTTCTCCTCGCTTTCCCCTTTCTCTTTGCTTTGTTTTCCTTTTCCCTCCTGTGGTGTATTTGTGCCTGAGATTAGCCTCTATTGAGGTATTTTCTTTAATAATACACGTTTTTAACAACCCATTTTCCAACACTTAATGAGAAGATGCTATTAGTACTTTATGAGCTCCAGTGTAAATAATTTATAATTGTAGATCTTCAGAAGCATAAACAAATTTCTGAAATAATATCTGCTCTGATTCTAAAGTAGAAATTTTAGCTTTGATATTCTGGTACAAGCAACTATTATAATGTTGGTTTTGTATTTAAAAATTGACTGATGATCTGTTTCAGACTATAATAGATCTCAAGTAGTTGCTGATAGTCAAAATGTTAGTTGCCTGACAAATCAGCTTTTTATTTATATCAAATGTAAAGTTTTAAGCATAGGCAGTCAAACATGTAAGAGAATAAATGCAGGTTAAGGACTTTTTCATAACAAAAAATAAGATCTTATGTTTTTAATGAAAAACATATTAATGAATTTCTGAATTTTGATGTTTAGGAAATGGAAGACATATGAAATTTAGCATGAATCAGAAACAGAAGAACAAAAAGAGCTGAATTTAGTTTGGACTGATAGGTCTTGTTTTTTCTGGATTGTTTATTAAGTCTTTGAAAAATGACCCTACAAATGTTATAATTGCCTGATTCAATTCTTTTAACAGAAAATAAAGGAACAAGGAGAGATTTTAGAAGTTATGATAAACCTTGGCAGGTAAATGCAAAAAAGCCTAAAAAGTCAAAGAGCGACCTTGCCGTGTCCAACATTTCTCCACCGTCACCGGAGTCCAAGTCATGTAAGAAAGCTTCACTACATTACTAATTCGTGCATACTTCCAAACCCATAGTATGTTTTTCTGTTGAATTAGGATTAAAATGGAAAGCCAATTATGAGCAGTTGAAATGGCTCGATATATGTGTTAGAAGAGTTTGATTCTTGCTTTACTTTCACTTGAATTATGAATATTTAACAATACCCTATGTTGTCACCTATAGATAGAATAGAATTCTAGGTAGATAGATAAAAAAACAGAAGAATATCTGGGTGTCATGCACAATTTTATGTTCAGATACCGATTATGATTTGATGTTTTAGTTTGCATTGCTATTTTGCATGTGTAAAATCTGTTCTGTTGATATTGGTCCTAAAACCAGATATTTTTCAGTGGATCGGGCAATGCAAAACTATGAATTATGAACAGATACTGTTTAAGATATGGGGACAGTGTCAGCAGAACAGGTGTACTGCTCTGAGAGTTGCTGAAGGAATCTAAAGATACACTGAAAGAAAAGGCAGAATAGAAATAGAGTGACTGAAGAGAATATTGTCAATGACCTGTAAAATAGAAGTAGTAAAAATAGAGGCAGCAAGCCTTAACGAAATATAGTGCTTCCTGTGTACTGGCTATTGAAGAAATTTAATTTTTAAGTTTGATTTTTAATGGATTTTTTACACAAATAAATATATCTACAATATACATACATATATATGTATAGGTACACATACACACACAAGTGTGTATACAAGATTTGTTCTCCAAAATAAATTGCAAAATTATATTTTCTTCTGTTGACTATTGTAGCTTTTTGAGTTCTTTATAACAGCGAAATCTTTTTAATAACTCGGAGTGTGATTAGGCAACCAGATGAGAACAGAGATATATAGTATGATGCAATAGAAGGCTTGCTGTCTTTCCTCTAAAAGCAAGGTGACGAAGTCTAGACTTTAGTGGAGTCAAAGAAAAATCTCCCAATGGCCTCAGTAGGTCAAAATATAACACAGCAATGGTTAAAGTAAATCATGATAGATTTATGCAATAGAGATACTGTGCTTTTGGGTAATTAACAGTCTTGTATGGTTATGAAACCTTATCGATTGGGAATAAATAACTAACAAGTAAAAAATAGCTGTACAGGTAGCTATGTCCCATAGCACTGCTTTTCTCAGGACTGTACTGTCCTAGCAAGATTTATGGATTACTTTTTCTGGAAATGGAGCATGTGTCTCTCTTTCTTCTTCATGAAGCACATTACCTGTTTCAAAAAGACTCAAATTTGATCATCAGTTCCACTGTACCTCTCTACAGGCACATGAATTTTTAAGTCAGTCCAAAAGTAGCATGTGGATTTTAATTCACTTTCCAGAGTAAATAGGGATATTCAGAGAGGTGGTCATAGCCACTCATAATCTAGTCTAATCTAACAGTCTTTGCTGGATAACAGCAATTTATGGGGATACACTGTTAGAAACAGTGGCCAAGGGTGTTGTGAGCTGTTCCTGTCATCATACTGTGTTCTTCTCCTCCCTCCCAGCGCTTGCACTTCAGACTCTGTGATATGCATTGAGTAACTTACATGCCATCTCCTAAAGATCTCAAGTTCTCAGTCTTTATCCCAGGTAGGGGTGTGACATCATGTCACTCCCTTCATTTGTATGCCTACTACAAGTTTCATGCTTGTTGGTCCTTAGGTTGTCCCAGGAGAGGGACAAAGAGGAGGCTGGGCACTCTAAACTACCAGGTCACATGTCAAGCAAGGAAATAATTTATACATCCATAATAAGACTGGACTCAAGGATCTGTCCTTGTGGACTGAAGGGCATCTAATAATGCTCTTCAATTGGTAAGGCTTGCTCTGAAGCTACCCAAGTCCCTAAGTCTAGCAGCGGAGTTTGTGAGAGTGCGGCTTTACCCACAACAGAGGAAGATAGAATTAGGGTGTGCTTAAGGCAATTGGACATACGTAAATACATGGCACTATACGGGATTCATTCTGAGCATGCTGAGAGGGAGGCTAATGTCATTCATTGCAAGGTCATCACTGAAAGGTCATGATGCCCTGATGACTAGAAAAAGGCAAACATCACAGTCATTTTGAGGAAGGGCAAGAAAAGGAGACTTTGGGGACTACAATCTGATCAGCCTCACCTTGCTTTCTGGGAAGGTTATTGAGCAAATTTTCCTGGAAGGTGTTCCCAGCCACAAGAAGGAGGAAAATGTGATTGGGAACAGTAAGCGTGGATTTATGAGATCATACATACCTGGTCAGATCAACCTGATTGCCCCCTTAGATGAAATAACTGGCCCTGTAATCAAAGAAAGAGCAGTAGATGTTTAATACCTTGACTTCAGCAAAACCTTTGACAGTCTCCCATAGTATCCTTATAACTCAATTGGTGAGATACGGACTGGATAAGTGGACAACAAGATGTGTGGGAAGTTGGCTCAACTGTTGGGTTCCAGGGGTTGTGACTGGCAATGCAAAGTCCAGTTGGAAACCTGTCACTAGTGGCATGCTTAAGGGACTGGTACTGAGACCAATACCATTTAAAAGTCTTTCTTAATGTCCTGGATGATGAGGTAGAATGTTCTCTTAGCAGGTTTGCAGGTGAGACCAAATTGTGGGAAGTGGTTGGTATTCTGGGTAGCAGGGCTGCTATTCAGAGGGACCTCAGCAGGATTGAGGAATGGGCTGAGAAGTTCAACACAGGCAAATGCAAAATCCTGCATCTTGGATGGTATAACCCTGAGTAATAGTATAAACTAGAGTCTGAATGGCTAGAAGGTAGATTTGCAGAAAATGACCTGGGGTGCTGATGGACAAGAACTTGAATATGAACCAGCTGTGGCTGTGTGCTCTTGCAGTGCTGAAGGTGAGCTGCATACTAGGCTGCATTAGCAAGAGTATAGCCAGCAGTGTTTATTTCACACTATTGAGATGGCATCTGGACTACATCATGATAGACAATGGTGTACTGGAGCCAGTCCAGTGGAGGTCCACCAAGATGATGAGAGGGCTAGAGCATGCGATGGACAAGGAAAAGCTGAAGGAAATTGGTTTGTTCATCCTTAAGAAATGAAAGCTAAGGGGAGATTTCGTTGTCACCATCAACTATTACAGTGGAGGGTAGTAGCAAAGATAGCCAGATTCTTCTTGAAGGTGTGTAGTGAAAGGACAAGAGGCAACAAAAATTATACTGTGAGGGTGGTCAAACACTGGAACAGGTTGTCCAGAGCGGCTGTGGAATCTCCATTCTGGGAGATACTCAAAACTCAACTGGATAGTCTGAGCAACCTGCCCTCAATGGACCAGTTTTGAGCAGCAGGTTGGACTGGAAGACTTCCAGAGGTCCCTTCCAGCCTAATTATCCTCTGATTCCATGCTTTTCTGTTTGAGCCGTTTCCTATTTTTTTTGTCCATACCACTGTTTTAAACCTTGATTCCTCCTATTATTTTTGTGATTTACCCCTGCAAATATTTGTCTCTGAAACTTTTTGAAAATACCTTGTGTGTTTGAATTATGTTTTTTTTTTTAATTGCGATCACAGAGGCTAGTTTCAGCCATATGCCTTTTTGCCATATCTTCCTTCTCTTATTTTCTGCCAACCACCAAATTAATACTGATGGTTTTTTGACCTTTTTTTGCTGGGTTTATGCCAAAATCAGTGGGTACTGTATGCCCCTTCAACCACTCAGATCAGCAAAACGCAAGCATGTTCAGAAGCCGTTTATTACTCTGTCCAGACGTGTACAGCATATTCCATTTGTTTTGTGCCTTCAGCTTGCACCTCAAAACATTTTTGGGTGTCATTGTACATTTTTTTCCAAAGAGGTAGTAAGGACTCATCTGAGAAACAGAATGTTTTGGACCTGCTGAGACCTAAAGATTTACTCTCAGATTTGTGTTTAAAACAAACAAAGCCCCCACACCCAACAACCTAAAAAGCCCCCCAAAACTGCCAAAACAAACGCAAAATTTAATGTAGTCCATCAGCTGTAATATGGTCTGTTGCAGAGCTTTTGTCTTACGACTATCTTGTTCAAATGATCCTGAACTTGTAAGTTTATTCAGAATTGGTTGAGAATTGTCATTTCATAGGAATCTTTGGAAACATCAGGAGAATTTATTTATTTAATTATGAAATATTTTTTTCCTTCAGCAGAGCTGATGTTGACTGCAGTGTGCATGTTATTCCTGCGCAGATATCTCTTCCTTATGCATTCGACTTTTTACTGGAAAGATTCCTCCAGTCCCTCCTCCTGCCTGTTATGATCTCAGTCACACCTGAAACAAACACAAACAAGAAACCCTGGTATCTAAGGGATCTGACCGCTTCTTTGGTGTGTGCAAAAACATAATTAAGCAGAAGCTGCTGCTGTTGTCTGGCAAGAAAGAGGCTTGAAGCTAGGACTCCTAGTGTGTGTGTGTGTTTGTGTATATATAAATATATTTAATGAAATATTTAGATGATTCTGAAAGTTTCTAAATAGTTTGTGAAACAGACTTCTTGCTTCCCAGCTAGCTACTTTTAGGCAGAGTAGGTTGATCTCTTCTCACCACCTCTGTATTAAATCAGTTCACGGATCATCCTTTCACTCTGCTTCAGTTCACCATTCTCACCATATCCCATTTACGATTACAATGTTGTGTACTTCTGATTGCCTTTCATCAATCTAGGACTGTAGGCCATCGTTCTCTTAGCCTTTTAATATCCAGGTACTGTGTAAACCAGTTTGGCTGTATTATCAAAGAACTCTAATTTTAATGCTATTGCGAGATTGAAATACATGAGTAATTTTATGCTTAATAATAACAACACATATTTTTGTTCTTTGAGATGTAAGATGGTCATACAATGTATTAATGAAATGTAGGATTTAATGAGCAACTGGTCTAATTCTGGCTGCAAATCAGGTCTTGAAAAGACATGTATATGTAGATAAAAACAGTACTGATCTTGTACCATCATCCAGTAGAAAATAAAGGTCTGCTGATTTGTGACAGAATTCCTAACACATCTGCAAATGAACCTGATGTGCATTTGTTGGGGGTGTGCTTCACCAGGAAATCAGAAATACTGGGAAACACGTCTTTGCAGTCTTCTGAGATGAGATGGGGAAATCTCAGCTCCATAAAGGGAAAACCTAAATATTTCTATACAAATGCTATGATATAGTTGTAATAAATCTTCTGAATTGTAGGCAAATAACTTAAAGAGAAAGTGTTTTATAAATCTCTCAAATAACAGAGTTGAGGTTGAGGCAGGTAATGTGATGAGGGATTTAAAATTACTGATATGATGATTTTGAGGAATGAGTGAGTATAATAAAGAGGAAGGTCAGAATATTATGAAAGCATTTTACTAAGTGTGTACTGACATATGCAAGGCAATGTTATATGATGGACTTCATACATACAGAAGAAGATCATGTATTTAAAAAGATCTCAAGGAAGGGTCATATGGTCTTTATGCAGTTCTGCATGCTTCACACAAAGGCATCCATTTGAAAATGACCAGTGCTTGTTGATCCCATAGTTAGGAAGATACAAGTTTATATTTTAAAAACATTTGTAAGCAAGCAGAAAATTAACCTTGAAAGGAGAGACACATGCCACATGATGTAATGAAGTAGATTTTAGTTTCAGTATCCATTCATTAGTTGGAAGAGTAGGTAAGTAAAAAGAACCATGTCTTCTCTAGAAGTAATAAAAATTTCAGTCAGTTCTAATTCTGCTTAACTTTCCCCCTCAGTTTTGGTTCAATAGAATGAGCCAAATTCATTGTTGAAACAAATTCTATTGAAACTCAGAAGTGTTCCATGACAGCCTATCTGTTTTGATACATTTTCATTGAAGTACAAAATGGTTCACTGAAACACAGACTGTAGTACACCAGCATGCAGAGCAAATTTCCACCATGTTTTTGACTGGTTTCCCACCATCCATCTAGTGAGATGCAATCCGAGCTTCCTGTATTTGTGGGACATTTCTCTGAAACTAGGGACCAGACCATTGTCTCTTGAGCAAGTTTCCCTGCTTTCCAAGGATAGAGTCTTGATACTCTCATTTTCCTGATGCAGGTTGGTCCATATACTTGGCAGTTGCTGATCCTGGAAACTCCACAGCTGTTGAGCAGAACTTATGTTTGTTTCATTCAGCTTCTGTCCCATGACAAATTTTTTTTTTCAAAATTGTATGGTTTCTCAAAAATTCTGTCCTTTGGTATTTTGAAAAATGTGGTTTGTTTCAAATTGACATGATAACAAATTCCAGCTTGTTGAAACTTTCTGCAACCTGGAAGCTCTAAGGTTTGGTCATCTTTGTACATGGTTTTACTATATTAAATTATTGCCTGTTTGTATTTTGGTGGTACTGTGAGATTTCTGTGGTGTGGTGAGTTCAGTAACAACATAGAAAGAAAAGTCTGTCCAACTGCTAGTAGGCTAGAGTGAGTGATGCTGTAGAATATAGCGTTGGTACACTGAAGGGAGAAGATGAGATGGCTGAAAAAGCAGGCAGTAAAGGAACATGTGATCTCAATATCAAACAAAGGTGAGCGAAAATAGAGAGACCTCATTATAGAATTTCTTTTCTAGTTCACTAAATATTTATATTTACAGTTAGTAAAAGTTTAGAAAAAATACTAGATGGAACATTTTGTTTTCTGTAAATAAGAAGGATGAGAAATACTGAAGTTGTGCTATTTGAATTAATTATGCTAGGGTCTATGAATGGAGGCAATTTTTGGTCACACAAAAATTGAGATAACTTCTAATGAACATAGTGGTTCCTAAACCAGGGAATTATAAATTAAATGATTGGCATTTAAAAGTATCAAGAAAAATTATAAGCTGTCCATCTGAGTAGAGGCTAGTCGTACCCTAATACCTTAAGGCCTGTACCTATTCACTGGGAACCACCATAGCTCATTATTTCCATTGTCCTCAGAAGCAAATACATGACTTGTCTTTTTTGAACACAAAGCAGAGCAGGACTCTGACACTCCAACTTGCCCCTCTCTTCCCTTCTTATTGAGGCCTCCTGTGTCTCTTTCCTCCTACTCTTATCTCTGTAGGTCCTTTTTAATGTCCCCTTTGTCTTCTGTCTTTGAGAATGTCTGTAATTGCAGTCTAATGTATTAACTTCTCTAATACTTACGCAGGTTCCTGAGTGGGTGTTACAGATCAGAATATACTCTGGGTTGTCAGACTCTGTATAGATGTCCGGTTTGAAGATGGCTTGGTTTCTGTCTACGGGAGATGGAATCGTTCTTTGTGACGGAAGGACTTAAACATACCGTTGTCCCATTTCTTTACCTGGAAAAGACGGCTATTGACTTAACTTAAACTTTCCCTTGTGGAGCTGATCCAAAGGGGAGCAGATTCTATATTCACACAGAGGGCAGTCAGCAATAAGGCAAATTTCCGTAGCAACAGTTATTTAGCACATTTTGTAATAGCTACCAGAACTCGAAGTCTAAGCATAATTTCCCCATACCATCATAAAAGCACTCTGAAATTCCAAATGATCATAAGATACCACTTTTTTTGCGTGATCTGTAGGAGTCTGCAAGTTTCCTTCTTAGCATGTAATGACAATGAAGTTTGTAAGCATAAATTAGTTGACAGCTGTCAAAATAGTAAATAAAAATTTCAAAGCTGGCCAGGATATGTTGGACATTATAGGCTTTGTTTTTGAAGTTATTTTTAAATGAGTAGTTAGCAACCATTGATAAATGCAGCTGGTCCTTTCTGTTGGGAATGTGGACTAGGCATCATCACCTTCACACCAGCATGTGCAGTTCTCAGCACGGTAATGCTGTGTTTGGAGACAACCCAATAATTGCATTTGGTGGCGAAGGCAGCAGATCGCTTAGTTCAGAACACTGGCAAAAAGAACATGTTAAACTGCAGTTCCAGAGACAGCATAATTTTCGTTTTCATTTCTACAAATTGCTCAAAATGTTCACACTGGTCGATGCAGCTCTGTTTATTGTGGGTCCTACGTATGTCAGAAACTCCTTCTTTTCTTCCCTGCCATTGTAGGTAAAGTTAGATCAGCAGTCGAGAAACTGTTATTTTAAAATTAAATCAAAGGTTTTGGTAATAGATAACGAGTAGGAGACTGTAAGCTCAGGACTGTGCTTCCCAAAGATCGAGTTTGTTTAAGTATTGGCATAAAGATTATAGGCTGTACAGCATGAACAATAGAGACATATTTTGTTTCACTGTTTTTATGAACTGTGTTATCTACACTTGATGAGTTTTTTTTTTTTAAAAATTGCATATACATGTTTTAAAAGCTTTATCTAAAATATTTCTTTTTTCTTTTTGATAAAATGACTAGCAAAGCCAAAAGTACCAGTTACTCATTTTCATTTTGACATTTTTCCTTATTGGCCCCTAGGACACACAATTCTATTTTGATGTAAATGAAGTACCTTCACATGCAAGATTTTTATTACATTTTTCTGTTATTGTGTTATTTTTATTATTTTTAATTGTTACTATTAATTATTCCTGTTTACCAATGAATTCAGTCGCAAGAATCATCCCAAGTATGCATTTGTTCATAGATGTTTTAATTTTTACTTCACATTGACGAAAGAAAATATTTCCAGCTGTTAAAATAGGAGGATAGTTAAGTAATTTCCACTCAAGGTACTTGAGCTTGTAACCTCATTGTGCAGCTTTTTTTCTACTGTAGGAATCTGAACTGCCAAATCTAAACTTCATCTATATATCTGTGTATATTTAGTGCCAAGGTCAATAGAGCATCCTAAATGGGATTGGAGGACAAAACCGGAGAACCATGATTTTGATGAACTAAATCATATTCTTCAAGAGAGCAAAAAACTTGGAAAAGCCCTTGAGAATCTGTCTCGCAGTAAGTTGATTGATTTTAGTTTTTTAATGTAACCATGCAGCCTGAATTGTAATTTGGAAGTATATATCAAGAAGGTGGTCTTCTATTCAATGAAGACCAAGTTCATTGACATCAGCAGTTACATTCCTGTTGATGAGGTTTACAGAATGTCTGAGATAATTTAGCAGCTCTCCTGCTGACTGAAACTACTTCCCCTGCACCTCCTTTCTTGTTACATTAGTTTTCTGCCAGTTCAGTGAGCTGAATTAGCTCATAAAGAGATTGACACAAGAGGCTGGTTTGAGGAAAATGGTGGGAACATGCAGCAGTGGGACTGCTCCTTTGGGTGGTAGCAGTTAGATTGGATTAACCTTTGTGAAACCTTAACCTCATTGATGGAGATCAGACCTGTCATTGAAAAAACAATTAGGTATTTTGTATCCTTGACCCCAATTAATTCCTTCCAGTTTTCAAAAGCAATTCAAATAAATATTTTAACACGTCTCAAATAAATACTCAAAAACATGGTAGCCAATTATTTCATAACAAACCCCAAGTATTATCCCCTAAAAGACATAGTCAAACAGGAGCAGTGTTTAAAAATAGCATGCTCATGTAAGGAGTAACTCTGAGAATTACTGGATATGATGAGGAATAGTTTTTTTTGTTTTTCTTTTTTTTTTTCCTTCTTTTCTGTAGAAAAGAATTCTGAAGTACATTGGTGGGAGCAAACACTAACAGTTATCAAAGTATGAAAAGTACTCTGCCACGGTACACGAAAACTAAGTATGGTGTGGTCTGGGAGATATTTGAATGAGAAATATTTTCTTTCTCCTCTCGTTAAATTTTATCCATAGCACTTCTTGATTCACTGGAGAAATTGCTGACAGTGAGGTCAGAAACAGCTGAATGAAGAATGGAAGATCTGTTTTGTGGAGAATTTTGAGATTCAGCATTTTTCCAAATTGTGTCAAATACCCAAAACTAGTTTGTCCAAATTCCTTCTCTCCCAAATGTTTTAGGTTGATCACAACAGTTATGTTCTGAGCAATTTTCATATTTATATTAATTATAGTATAGTTACAGGGCTCTTTTCAAATACATTTCTAGTAAATTGATCAATCTGCCTCTAAGGAGCTAAACCACCTGCAGTGAGGGTCTCTGATTTGCAGCCCCACCATTGCCTGGCCGTGTTACTGTGATGGGTGCGAGTGTCATTTTCAAGCCTTTCTCCTTTAGAGACTTGTAACCAAGCTTAGCACAGATACGGAAACAATTTTTTTTCAATTTCAGAAAGGGTTATTTATTCACTCTCTGGAGATACAAACCAATCAGATGTGAGAGTTCAATAATAAAGGACTAAATCCACTCTTCAGTCCTACATCTTTGTCTTTCCTTGTGAATGTTGTGTAGGTTCCACTGACCTCTGGCTTCCCTATACCTAAAATACAGTTTGCAGCATTCTGTACCTCTCTTTGCCACAGAGTTTTCTAACTGGAGTGCAAAACACTGCAGCTCTTTTGGGTCCTACACTTGGACGGGAGGTGAATGTACCTGGTCAGTGTTGTTGGAGTCAGGTTTTCATAGAGTTATTTCACAAATGAAACATTCTTCACTATTTCTTGCTAGTACTTGATGTTTTCTGATGATTTATCAAGATAATATGGAATTTTAATCCTATCCTCCAGAGTGCTTTAAATCACTTGCAGCCTGATACTAAGTTCACTTTCATGAATGTGCTCTCTATTTCTTCATCCAGATCATTAATGGAAATATTGTCAGACCTCTCCATGATTCCATTTCAGATCTGACAAGCAGCCCTTGAAAGCTACTCAGTAAGTGTGTTTTTTCCCACCAGATTTTTATCTACCTTGCAGTGATTTCACCTAGAATGTAATTCTCTAATTTGTTTACTGGAGTATCATCTAGGACAGTAAACAAAGTCTTATTATAGCTGAAGTATTTTATATCTACTTCCTCCTCTTACCCACTAGGCAAGTTTCCCAGTTGAGAAAGCAATTAGACTGATTTGATGCGATTCATTCTTGATAAATTCATGTCGGCTGGTTCTTATCACCTTTCCTATCCATTAGATGCTGATAAATTGTTTATTTAACAATTTTGTCAAATATTCTTGCTGCTGTCAGATTTAGGCTTGCTCTTTAGTAGTTCCCCACGTCTTCCCTTTTTCTTTTCCGAAGACAGATACAGTGTTTGCCCTTTTCTGTCCTCTCCATTCCTGAAAGATAGTTGTTAATGGATTAGAGGTTTCTTCTGCTGGTTAGTTAAGTGCTCTAGAGTGAATTTCACAAGATTCTGCCAACTTGAATGTATCTAAATCATCAGAATATCTTTCAGCTTTCCGTCATCTGGCTTGCAGTTTTTCCTCTTAAAATCACTAGTGTTAAGCATCTGGCCACAATTAATGTTTTCGTAAAGACTGAAGCAGTGAAAGTATTGAACACTGGGATTTCTTTGTATCATCTGTTATTTGCTTTCCTTCTCTTTGACGTAATAGTTCTGTATTTTACTTTGTCCTCCTTTCCTAGCGTATTTATAGTATCTTTTCTTGTGGCTTTTTTTGTTCTTTGGTAGTTGTTACTCATTTTGCACTTTAGCCTTTTTGGTTGTATCATTTAAACGCTTGCATCAGATTAATCCTAAGCTGTATGTCCCTATTTCCAGTTTTTGTACTCCTGATTTTCAAATCATTTCAGGAAATAAATCTGTTCTGTGCTGTGATTTCTTACGTGTTAGGATGATAAAAAAATTCAAAATGAAAAATGTGAAAAGTTTGGAAAAAAAGAAAAGGTAAGATTTTGAAAATAAATGTGGTTTTATTGTTCTCCCAAAGGTAGAATACAGATTGCACATAGAAAATACCTTAGAGGGTTTCAATGAATAGACACGTGTAGAACATTAAAAGTATAAGGCACGTGAAACTTCTGTGCTGTACCCAAACAAGCATCCCATGTGGTGAATTTTACAAAAGCCCTGACAAGGTCCCATAGCTACCTTCTCCAGTGTTAATGCTTGTTTTGGGCAGGCTAGTCAGTGCTTTTGATTCTACAAGCACGTCCATAAAGTCTGAGTCTAATGCTACATTTGATACTAATCTTTTTTCAAAGCAGTATGCGACAGACACCGGGCTCAACAAATAGTTGAGTATGCAAATGATCACAGCATACTATCAATGGCTTTTTACAGCACCCTCTCATTTCATTCTTCAGTATTTTAACAGGGAAGAGTGCCATGTAAAACCAGATGTTTGAAGTTAAACGAATTTTCCATCAAGTCCTGGAATCCATTTCCATTTTTAAAGATAAGCTTTGGATCTTGTAGTGAGTTTCCAGGACTTCATTGCCTGCTATGCAGCTGACACAGCCTGTGAATTAAGCTCTAGTTTCTATTGCTTCATTCACTATGCAGTCTACATATCTGCTTTGAGACAAACGTGTGCACTTCACACAAAATTAAAACTGCCTGAAAGCTTTGGAAGGTGAGGCTCAGGCACTTGGATGTGTGGTCTCTCCTATGTTTAGTCCTCCTAGTGATTAAAACTGAACTTCCGTATATTTGGAGCCCTCCTCCCAAGCAACATCAAGACGATATGTGAGTAATTCTGTGCTGCAGTAGATCTCAGAAACCAGAAGTGACTTCAAGCTCAATGTTAAAAGTATCTTACGAGTTTTGAGGACTGGAGAAGGGTATTGCCATAATTATGGTCTAAGTGTGTTGGAGCTTGGTGATTTAAGTATAACATTTTCCAGAGGCCTACTCATGTGGGAAACCTGGGTTTCGTTTGCTTCTCCAATCAGCTGTTTGTCATTGAAGTGGATTTTGAACTATTAAGTCCACTATTTAGGGGAGATTTTGGTTTATGAAGCAACATACAGGAATATACTTGTGCATGTTTCATTTTCTTCGATTGCAAGGTCTCTCATCTTTATTGCCATCATCCTTCTCCCTCAGCTGATCATAAATAAGAAAAGTTCTATGCTGTTTCAGATGTATGCTTTTGTATTTAACCTTCTGACCTGTTTGTCTTTTAAAGAGAGTTAAAATCTCCTGTATAGCTAAGGAATATAAGCTATTCATTACTCATGAATATACCTGTCTTCACCCCCCATCTTCTGAGGATGGAAAAACAGATAACAAGAGATGGAAAACAGTGAATTATGAGTGTTTTGAGTGGGAAAAATGAGGACTAAATCAGCAAGAGCTTACTGCAAAGTAGATATGAGGTCTGCCTGCTTTGTGAACAACTTTACATCTTTTATATGAACAGTTAAGGATTAGAGTGCATATTGAAAATGTGTGTGTACTGGATGTTTCAATTTACACATGATAACATCATTTGATGACACTTAATGTGTTCTACTGTGAGATAGGTACTTTTCCATAATTACATATAGCCTTTCAACGGAGAGAACCAACGTTTTGTTAGTAATGTTTGAGCCCTTGTTAAGGTCAGGTGTATACTACAAATCAGAGGGGAAGAAACAAATGTATCATGCTTTGGATTCAATAGGCATTCTAAGGTCAGAAAATGGTAGTAAGTTAACATTAACCAAAGCTATTTGGGAACCAATCCAAGTCAGTTAGTTGGAGGGAATCCGAGAAATAATGGTATCTAGCTATAACCAATAGGAAAAAAGTACTCTTTTATTTCTTAATTTGGAAGGGGAGTAATCAATAAATAAATAATCAGTAAATAAGAAAGCCATCTGCAATCTAGTAGGAAATATTGCTGGAATAAAGAATCATAGAGGTTGGAAGGGATCTCTGGAGGTCATCTGGTCCAACCCCCCTGCTCAAGCATGGCCCTCTAGAGCCAGTTGTCCAGGACCATGTCCATGGCTCCTGAATATCTCCAAGAATGAAAGATCTCCGAGTCCCTCCAGAGTATCTCAGTTATTTCTCATAATGTTGGAATCAGTGATGTTGTTTATGCATAGCTTAAGAAAGACAAGCATGATCTTACCCCTTCAAGAAAAAGATAAAATAGTGAAACATAAAAGCCTATGTTCTGTTTATCTTTTATGGGGAAGAAGATAAGCAACAAGAGCAAAACTCTCGTAACAATAAGGGTAGAACTAGTTCAAAAAAAGATCAGAATATGTTAACAAACCACTAAAATAATGTCCTCGGTTTTGTGGATGAACCTGCGAGTACGTGGGATGTGAGAAGTTTAATATATACATCATGAACTACTTCAATGCATTTAGCAGTCTCTGAAACACATTAGAATGGGGTTTCATTTAGAAGCATCTACACTACAGGAAACTATTAATGGTTTACATTCCAGTTATGGAAGATGTACTTGAATGGAATGCCACTAACATTTATCAGAGACGTCTGAATTTTCCCATTGAAACCAGGCACTTATGATGATGATGATATAACTGCGAATGCACACCTGCGTGGCATGTAACTAGACTTTTATCCATCACCTCACGAGGGGCATTGTTTTGAGATATAATACTTTAGTATTTTTTCTCAGTCACACACAGTTGTTGATCTGAAATGGACTTTAGTCTCTAAAAATGACTTATCCATGATCAGTTGAGCATCTAGCCCTAAATGTGTTCTGCTAATTGAACCGCAGAACTAGTCATCAGTATTCTGTAGAGGATTTTTCCTTTCTTCTGTTCAGGCTGAACTTTAAAATCGTGTTATTCTTGTGTGAGATCAATGTTTGTGATTTATTTTGAGATCGACATTTTTAGATAAGCTCAATCAAACCTTTAAGGAAGATAATTTTATCTCAGTACTGCAGCTGTTATCCGATACTGCCTTTGCTCATAAAATCCATTTGCTTTTAGTGTGATGTATGAGTAATAATACAAAATAATGATATTTTCTGAGATGGAAACAGGAAGAATGTGAAAATAATTATTGCTATTCAATTATAAAGTGGGGCTTATATGGCCAGGAGATCACTATTACTTCAGTTATAAGTGTCTTTTTCCTACAGATGTTAAATTTTTAATTATCTTTGTGGAGGTATTTGCCATTCTGACCTAGCCTACTCGAAGTTCCAGGACTAGAGTCTCTTCAAGCTAGTGTCCTTTTCTGGAACAGTGTTTGGCTTGCTAAAAGTTTCCCTAATGCTATTGCAGAACTGGGGTTTGCGTGACTGTCATTTCAGATACGGTACTTTCTAGTTCTTAGTAGAAGGGGGTTGGCATTCAGGGCGTAGTAGAAGGGTGAGCTATGACTCTGTCCTTGGCTACTGGCCGTTGTGGGCTACCCACCTCAACCAACCTACTGCAGTGTATACCTTTCCCTAAAATAATGAGTTCTGAAAGATTCCGCAGTGCTGGTTATTCTTTTCTGAGATGACCTTCGCCTAGGAGAGTTTCTGGGACATAATATTTGGTGGGTACTTTGCATTTTGTTTCTCTCTGTTTGCCTAATTCATTACTCACCAAACCTAATCCTGAAACCTGTGTTCTCTATTGAAGCCACTCAGAAATTTGGATATAGAAATGCTGCAAGTCTAAAGAACAGATTATTTTGCTGGGGATTAATTATTTTTATTTACTTAAAGCCACCATGGGGAGAAGAGATTAAATCCATGTTTCCTAGATAGTGACCATACTGATGTACAGTGGGCTGATATGTTCATGTGTGGTGCCTTGTAGATGACACTGTTTCCCTTGTTCTTATATGGCTAGATATTGGGAGGAATATTATCCTAATTCAAGATGGATACCACTACAGAAACTTGATACATAATTTAATAATATGAGGACATATGCCCCTCATTGGCAAGAACTGAGATTTCAGTTCAATAGGCCTTCACAGAAAATCTCTGAGTTACTAATGGAGGAAATATGTCTAATTTTGAAAGTTGTAAAATGATGCAATGTAAGTAAAGGAAATAATATAAGAATGTCTATTATGACAGTCAACGACAAATCTATTGTAAAGTTCCTGTACAGAAATGACTGAGCTCGTTCGGTTCTCATGTACGTATTTTCTGGGGAAATGCTTTGTTTGGTGCAACCAAAGCAACCATTTTATGTCTTTTATAATCCAAGGATGGTGTGAAATAGATAATTTCAATATACCTTGTGTTTATTACATGGTACAAACAGGCACAGGGGCTAGAATTTACTACGCTGCCAGCTGCAGTATGGCACGAGGTTTTGCCACGGGAAATGCACGTACACCTGAAATGGCCTGTCCCACCAGTGAGGGAAAATATGCTTCCCCTGATTTACAGTGGATAGGAGAATGCATTGGGACAGTTAACTGCCAGGCAGTTGATACATGATACGGTATTCCTGTGTTCATGCTCAAAGCTGCAGTATTAATAATGGTAGAATAATAATGCTGTTTCTGTCCTGGAGTTTGTTACAGAACCTGTGATGCACTACGAGGTTGACAGTCCAGCCATCCACAAGTTTCTTGGCCTAGACAGATACCGAGAATGAATTTTGTCAAGTTAGTCAGAGTTGCATTGGGGTTGTCTTAGCATGTCTAAACTCTGTATGTCAAAACCTGTATGTCAAATCCAGAAGGCTTTGTTTGGCAAGTAGGAAAACTGGCTATTGGGAGCTCTGTGGCCATCTTCTGGATGCTTAGGAAAATGCATAAGCTGTTTGCTCCTATTGAGCTGAATAATGGTAATCTGGCATACATTTAAGTAGTAGCGTTTTATTTTCTTATGACTATGTACGCATTAGACTTGTCAGATGTATGTTGTGCATTTAGAAAAATGTAAGTCTTAAAAAAATCTCAACTAATTTTTATTTTGTGTTATTTCTTCGTATAATTATTTAAGGACCACAAATAAAAGCAAAAATGGTAGATGTCTCTGAAGTTTCATTCTTATCAGAACATCTGTTCTATAATTACAGGTGTGTATAGCATATGAAGATATTGCAAGTTTTTAAGCTACTGTAAAGCTCATCAGGAATAATGCAACAGGCAGGGATTTTATGACTTGCCATTTCAAAAAGACCCGAACTCGTACGGTGCCTACTATTTTGAAAATTAATTTTATGCTGTTGAATTGAGAGCATCGGAATTCTAAAAATCACGCTTCAGAGAGGAATAATACCACTGAGTGGAGGGGCATTAGGTACTGGATTAATTGTATTTGTTGTAGGAGAGCAGCAACAAATAAAACTCTTCTGCTAAGAACTGCATATGAAAGAGCTAGGCATTTTTAAGACTCGTGGAATTGTTATTAACAATGTTCATTTTTCTTTTGAAAGAAAGTTCATTTCCTGGTAAGCTAGAAATTAAGCGGAATGTCCTAAACAGAAAGTTTTTTCTTTACTGTGGAAGATACTCATTCTAGACTCAAAAGGGAATTTATTTCATTAAAACATAGTGCAGATACATTTTGGGAGATGGCTTTTTCATCAAAGAAGATGCTATAATGCTGTAATGATCATCATCATTACTTCTCCATTCTTACCATTGTGCTTCTGCAGATTGCCAAAGGGATAGAAGATTGGGAACAGAAATCCAAGATAACCATGTAAAGAATGGTTTTGTATATGTATGGGCAATTTAATAATCCGTGCTAATTTTTAAAAAAGGCATGACAAACAACTGGTTTAACATTTTAGACCATAAGGTACATGGCTAATACAGTGAGATATGCTTTCGGGCAATCTGCTCAATGTAGGCGTGATAATAGTAATTAAAGTATAATGAGTATTGATAAGTTGCGTTGTTATTACATTGTCTGGTAGTCACGTTTCATTTAATCCTAGTGTGCCAGACCTTTCTTGCAATGAGAGTACCTTTTTCTTCCTGTTCTCTTCAAAAACCAAGCTATTGACAGGATGAAAGTGTTCTAGTTGAGAGAGGCTGTGCTAGCATGAACAGCCCCACTCCAGATTTGTTGCTGATCAGAGATGGCAGTAGTTGTGGCTGCGGAGCATTTCTGAAGGACTGTGAAAGCATGTTCAGAGCAATTACTTTATTGTTCCAGTACCCTTACAGCACAGAGGGTCATTACACTCAAAAGTAGAAAGAAGTGCCCTGAATCTGTCTGTGTGATTCACCAGACAGCTGAGTGGGCTGGGTACTTGTGATGCCTGATCAAAATTCAGCACCCTTAATTACTTGTAAAAGGGAGGATTTTTAAAGACGTAAAATTGGCAGTTACATGCCTAACTAATTCCCACTGTAAACCTTGTCTGTGAGCTTTAGCTGATGATGGCAAGCAAACCTCTCACCCCATTAGTCGGAACACTCCACTTACTCATTGCAAAAAGTAAGAATGGTAGGACTATTGTATAGTTGTCAGTCATAGTGTGATGTAAAGCTATAGCGAATGTTGTCTGTGAGAAACAGCTGCTGTGAGAGAAAGGGTAAAACCGTACTCCTTTATTTCTGAAGGATTTGCCTTTGACATCAGAAGACCTTCCCCAACAAAGGGAGGAGAACTTTTTCAACAGTCCCCTTCTCATCCACTGCTCAGTGACTTGAAGCAGAGCAATGATGAAGCAGCCCTAAAACTTCTGTCCTCTACGTTCACCATCACACAGAGTCAGGCTTTAAATGCTTTAAGCTGAGAGAAGTCAGAAACAGTTGTTCCTAATAACTTATATTCTGACAAAGCCATTGCATTCAAGCTTGAACAAACTAGGTGTGTCAGTTTTTCTGGTATTAGAGCTTTTTGGTGATTAGGATTAAGTTGTGATGAAAAAAGGCAACAGTTTGAGGAAGTGACTAAATTGTTAGGTAAAAGGTTTTTAGTGTATGGACATTCTGGCTACACTTACGGATGTTTTGCCTAAATCTGAAACATAGCTGTTTCCATTTAAAGTAGTTTCATGGAATGGGCTGTCCCTTTGTCTGTAGTACTCTGTGATTTTTACAATGACAATTTCCTATTTAGAATATATAAAAAAAATTTTTTTTCCCTCCTTTATGTTGTATGAAAGCCACAGAGAAAAAAAACCCAACCAACTATACAAGGTACAGAGAGAACAAGCAATTATTTGTTGTCAAGTATACAAAATAAGTGAAAGGAGGGTTTTCTTTTTGAAAACGCTGATATCTGGATATTAGCAATTACATGAACCAGAGATAGCAACCATTGTTACCATTACTTTGTAGAAATTCAAGTTTTTTAAATTGTCCATGGATTACTTGAAAATAAAATAACTGACAGTAACCTATTTGACTACCAAAAAGTCAGAAGTGTGCTAAGGGTTAAGAGAATAACAGAAATCCTAAATACTCTTGTATGATAATTATGACTATCTCTAGTTGCGTTCTCAGGATTCTAGATTAAGGTGTTTTGGTTTTTTTAACTTTATGGTAATATATGCAATGGTTTTAATTTTTTGAGGAACTACTTTGTGAAAACTGGAGTACATATTATTCCACCTGAGATGTGCACCCAAAAAATCACCTCATTGTTGTGATTTTCTGTCTACTACACACAGGGTACAAGTTCCCCCTCCTCTCAACTTCAGCCATGATATTTTGTCAGTTTGGAAACTGCAAAAGTAAATTGGTAAGAGTGGGCACACACTAAGTGTGTGGTGCAGTAGTGTCTTGGAAGAAAATGAGAAGCTTTTTTACACCCACCTTTTTATGGGTTAATTTATCCCGGTCTTTGCTAACGGAGTTGTATTATCAGTAACTAATGGAGTTTTGTTAATGTTAATGGAGCTGTGAAGCCATAACATAAAGATCTGTATGACTGACAGTATGGTAAATCCCGCCTCCAGAAGAATTACCATGCCAAGATTACTGTAGCAAGCTCCTTAAGAAATTTCTTCCCAAGAATCCTTTTTCTTTTCTCTTGACACCACATCAGAGAGAGAGAGGTAAAAAGAGTTTGCAGGTTTAATTCTGTGATAGCAAAGATAAGTTTTCTAAACTTTTAAAATTTTTTTTTGGCAAGATGTCTTCAGAAACCGCTTTCTCTCTACATGCTTATCTAAGAAATACAGTTAGTTTTGGTGTCTTGCTACTGTTTGCAACTTAGTAAAGAAGAAATTTGAGGCATTCTGGTCAATTCAATTACTCATCTTAGTCTTCTCTAAATTCAGAGTAAATTCTGGGGAACCAATGGGACTTATACAAAAAAAGCATTTTACTAAAAGCACTCCTTTAGATTATGGATGTTTTTCAATTTTATATGCTTATATGTAACTTAATCAGAGAAGTTAGTGGAGTTTTTTGTGTGAGGCATATAGTTGTATGTACAGTTTTTCCCATTTGCTATTTGGTACTTTCAGTACTGATCTTTGATTAGCAACATAGGCAGTTAAATAGTAAAAGCATTTGGCATTTTTTGGAATGGAGTCTTGGAAATGGCAGCGTTGCCTTTTGTAGTTTGTTTTGCTATACTTGAAAATAAATATTTTTAACAACTGAGTCAGCACAGGGAAAAATTGCTCTTGCATCCGCTCCCAGGTTTCAAAGAACCATTCACAGAGCATCTGTGAAAGCAGAAAAAAAGGGGGCCAACCTCCAATCTGAGGAAATAAACCCCTATCAAAACAAAATGAACCATCTTAACATTATGGAAAATTGCTGAGAAAAGGTTTGTCTGTTTAGAGGGAGCATTTGTGGTTGTAAAATGGATTGACCTTGGTTATGCAAAATACATCCAATGTGATGGAGCGCTGGTTGATGGAAATCAGGTTTTCAAAGTTGAGATAAAGAGAACCTTGAACTATGTTTTTACTACCTCCAAGAGTACAGTTATCTTCTCTCTAGTAAATGCCCATTCGGGATTCAAGAAATTCGTAACACATTAAAGTCCTGTTGAATGATTCAAGTTGGTGCAACCTGCTGATTATACTGTACGGACATTAGTGTAGTGTCTGGGCTAAATAAAAGTTTGAAGTTACTAAAACAGGTTAATTGCTGTGAGGGATAGAAGGGTTAGGCAAAATGGATCTTTTTCAATACAATCTACTTTATAACTACTGAATGACTGAAAATATTCTGTTAACTCCTGGCATATTTCTTATGTGTTGATCAGGTCTTAAAATTGTAATTGCAGTTCTCCTAGCACTTCACTGTTTTTAAAACAAAAAATTGATATAAGGAAGTCATCTAAACTGAGAATTAGCCATATAGAGTTAATGATTAAAAGCACAGTAAAAAGCCAAAGAATTCCTGTAGTTATTGTATACCAAATAGTAAGAAATAAAAATGTCATGGAAGTAAGCTTATACTGCTGCAATCTTTAGTGTGATCTGAGAAAGAATAACTCTCCGCTCAGCTGATACTACATATTTTGCAATATCATTTTTTGCATTCCTTGGAAGAAGTTGTCTTGATAACACGGTATGAATTAGAAAAAACTTTCAGATGTGTGTTCTTCCTATGCGTGGGTACTTCTCTATTTTCACCACCAGGAGATGCTTTTCTTTGGTTTTTGAATTGAAGTTCTAACCTGGAAATGTTTCTTACCGAACCTCATAAGAACTTGAGAAATGCTTTGCTTTCAATACATCAGAATTTTCAATGTGATAACATTAAATGTATGATTACTTGATCTCTCCATGTGATATGACTGAGGCATGTAGAGGTGTTAAAAATTCTGAGACCAGCTGTGCATATTTAATGTCCTACAGGATAGTCATAATTAAAAGAGTTAGATGACATGATGGAAGGAAGCATAGGAAAGTCTCAGGCAGGCATCAGCAAAAGGGACAAGAGCAAATAAACAAGTTCTTGTTCAGAGGGTTTAGAAAAACTGTTTTGCATTCTATTGTGAAATCTTACTTTGAGATTTTCCTCTCTTTAAATTCCATCTGTTTTCACAGAATCATTTCTACATTGAACCATGGAGGAAGAGAGAAGAGTCATGTCCATGTTGCCCTGTAATTGCAGCATGATGTTATGCATGCTGGTCAGGGCGAGATTTGCATAATAATTTGTCCATATATAAATATTATGTTGCTGGTTTAATTTTAGAGAGCAGGTAGAAGTATACTTAAGCTCATTGTCACTTTACTGGCACATCTGCTGTTTCCATTTCCATAGTTTTTTGAAAACTCATTTTGATAATATTGCAGCTGAGGAAAGTTAAGAGTATATTGTTTCCAGGCAATTTCACTAATGGAACAAAGTATGATACATTGTGTGGTACAGCAAGTGTGCAGAGAACACTATGTAAACTTTTCAGATTAAACCTTACTTTTACTTACTGTAGGAAAAGACATACATAGAAAGAATGTTTCTAAATCATCTTTTTTTTTTTTTTAATCTGTTTTGTTTTCAGGCATTGCTATTTCTGATGAACTTGATAAGGTAAGATTTACTGTATGCCTAATGAACAGTAAAAAAAAGACAGATGGTTGTGATAATCTTAGGCAATGACAGCTGCATCTCCCTGTCCCGGCATACACACTTCAGTTCTGTTGGGTTCAGAGGAAGTTTGGGTATGGAAAGCTATATGGGTAAGTACAGTATATGTTGATACATTAAGAGCTTGATCCAGGATGGGCTGTCAACTATGGAAAAAAATCTCACTGAATTTAAGAGACTCTTGATGGGCCATGGAAATGCTTTTGATCTTGGTACCATCTTTGCTTAATATTGTCTGCTGGGTTACTTTGTGTACTTTTGGAAACGTTTATCTTTAAATACCTTTTATTCATGAAGTCATGAATTCTGCATTCTCAGATATGATTTGTAAGAATATTTAGGAATAATTTTTGCTCCCTAGGTTTGATCAGGAATGCACAGGGCATAAAGATCAGTGTTTACTTCCTTGCTGAATGCAACAAAACTCTTCTGTTTTAGCCCTTTTGACATATTACACAATTAACATTAATTTTAGTTTTAGCTGTAATGAACTCTTATGTTGGAAGAGTTTTAGTCAAGCTAATTTTTCAAAGTTCCCAAGGAAACAGAACACCTTTCTCTTCCCTAATCTCACCAGTGAACAGCAGTACACTTCTAGTGCCAAGAATCTTGGGTTGTGTTCTTGGTGCCAGAAACCATTACTATCAGGGAAATAGGATCAAAAGGTATATAAGACACAGGAATAATGCCTAACACGGGAGACAATTTTTTAAATATCTTTCCTTTCTCCTGGTAAAATGAGGGCACAAACCTCTCTGACACAAGTCCATATAAAATATCTCCACTGTGTTCTCCAGGAAAGGCCACTTAGACAAGATTGATCACTGTTACCATGCAGTCATGTGCATATGGGGCTGCCATTTCAAAACCATGGCCTTTACTTATCATTTTGCCCTTGATCCTGCTTTATTTTGTTGTTCATATTAAGAGTATAACAGCATCTAAGTCTTCCTTCCTACTATTTCCTTAACTGTGCTCAGAAGTGATGAGAAATACAATTAGAAAGTCCTTCCGTTAGAACCCTTACCTTGAAGAATACTTATGAAGAACTCCTCTTCATTTGGTTTTGTTTGTTGAAAAAAAACGATGAAATACTGTTTGTGGGAGGAAAAAGACATTTTGGGCTAGAGCCTGTTATCACGTACTTTTTACATATATTTTTTAGGTGATACTTCTGTGTTAATTTTTTTTAAACGGTGATAGATTATTGTTCAAAAACATTCATGTTTTTTAAATTTAATTATTCAGTGTGAAAATTGAGATGGGGAACATCATTGGTGAATTTCCTCGGGATCCAGTCTGAGCAAAGAGTTAATTTTCTTTTTGTTGCCATATAGTTTATTGTTTGTGATTTAAAATTGGAAGGTGGTGGGTGTTTTTAAATAAAACTTGACATTATGTTGTGTACATTCAGTAGCATACATTACCTGACACCTTTACAATACTGTGTCTGCTTTAACATCTGTTTCTGATGAGGACAGGTAAATTGAATGTTCTTGAAATCAAAAGTTATTTGGAAAATAAATAAAAAACCAAAACCCAAAGCTCTTAACATGCTTCCTTCGTGCAGCATTGCTCAACAGGCTTCCAGGATAGATTTACAGAAGTAGTGCAATTTTTCCTCTCCATGGACTTTAGTGAACTTCACTTCTATTTCTTGTTTTACCCCTTAAGGATTTTTAATGGACATAAAGACTAGTTCTGTGTTAAGAAATTAAGCATAGCTAGGACCATTCTGTGGAATCCTGCCTCTTAGGAATGATCACTTACACGAGCTAATTCCCGAAATGTTCCTGTGACTTGTTTTTAAGTGTATTATTTGGCATGGGCCAAAAGCAATCAAAGACTACCTGATAGTGGTTTAACATTAGACAGAATTTGGTTCCATTTCACCTGAGCATGTTCCCAGGCATTGTTTATTTTTCAGGTATAAATGTAGTCAAGTTCGTGGTAATTCCTTTCCCAGAAATACATGCTGATAATACAGCTTCCTTATCTAGGCTATGGCAGCGCTGAATCATTTTTCAAACCTCATTCATCTGTGGTTTGGATTAACCGTTTAACCCTTCAGGTGCATGTCATGGGTCTAGAACAGCGTGCCCAAACTTGGCATTGGATTCTGTTATAAAATTGACATTACATAGATGTCATGAGAGACATAAAACTAAACACAATAATAAATTCTTCTATATGCTCTTCCTTGCTTTATTTTCCTGATGATTGGGAACATTCTTGGGGATTAGGACAGAGCCCATAATCCTGGTGTTTTTATCTGTGTTTTAGATTATGAACTCAGAGAAAACAGAGAATGCATGTGTATCTTTATTTTTGTTTCTCCTTGTGTAAGTATTTTTTAAAAAAATTATTTCTTTCTGGCTGCAGTAACCTCTAGCTGCCTTTGTCAGGGGAGTACTTGATCAGTATTGTTGGTTGATGTAACTCCTCCTCCAAGTAATCCAGTTAATTAGTCAGTTGCTTAGTTACTTGAGCATTTGGATTTGGAAAACCAGTTTGCTCTGAATTACAATCACTTTTATGGAAGGGTGTTTCATTTAAACACATTCTTGTCAAATATCTTCTATTATTAGCTTTGTGCCAGGACTTAGGGCTTCAGTCCAAGACAGAGGTAGAGAAAATACAGGCAGACAAGGTCAGTCAAAATGGAAGCTTTCAGTTTGACACAGTCTAATAAAATTTCAGAGTTCACTGATAAAACTGCAAAAAAATTTTGTAAGATTACTGCAATTAAAACAGATTTATCATATAGATTCCTTCCTTTTTCATCTCATTTACTTCAGACTTGCCGAGTTTGGCGTTCAGTCTCTCTTGATGATTCAGACCATGTCTCTAGGCCATGGAAGCTATGTAAAATCAGCAACTGGCACTGCTTGCATAAGGAAAGAAAATGAAGAGGGATGCCTTGTGACTCGCAGATTTTAAGGCTAAAGTGCAGAGTTAATGTAATACAAATTTCTGAATTGACTCACCCTCCTTACCACTGCACAGAAACTATGCATGAAAGTGTGCGGTTTCTAAAACTTCTCAATAATGTGAAGAATTTTATGTACACAGACAAAGAAGTTGGGCTAGGATGTTAGTCCTTCAGTGAAATTCACAGAATTCTGGTTTGTTTAAAAAATTATGGAGGAAAAAACACTGAATTCACTGTGAGTTTCAGGGTTTTTCCTAAGACCGTTAGGACACTTCCCTGGGAAGTAGAAAATTCAAATTCACACAGAAGTATAGACTAGTCATACTACTGAAGCTCTGGTGTCCTACGTGAGTGCTCTGACCATGGGGCTTCTGATGATATGCCTCCTCTATAATTTGCTGCTGCTGGAAGACCCTACTTGTGTTTATGTCACAAAATAAACTGTAATATATGTTGTGCTGTAGCACATCTGCATTGTAAGATACATTGAGGCGGAATGGAGCCAGGATGCTACAATGCAGAAATAGGTTTAAAATGGGTTTATATGATTGTATCCTTTTCAGCAACATTTCTGAACCAGGCCATGAAAAATAAGGAGTCACACCCTTTACCTCTTGCCACAGTTGAAGACTGACTAAAATAATCTCATTCTAAAGCACTTTGAAAGGAGACAGGGCAAGGTTTGTTAATCTTCTGGTTTTTGATTCTCTAAAGAACACTTAGTGAATGTTTTCCAGTTTTTTTTTTTTTTTTTACTGCAAATACTAAGACTAGAAGTATTTTCTTTTTAAATAGATGAGATTCTCACATAATCTCAACATTCCATGGATTGGTGCTTTACTTAAGCTTCCTGTAGCGGAGCTCTCACAGGTAGTGTGAGACCTGTCATAACATTGTGAAATTTGTCTGGAATTCTCAATAATATCTTTCAGTCACTTTAAACATTAATAATGGGAGACAGTTAAGTGTTAGAGATCCAGAATCAGACTTGAGTAAAGATGATCTAATAATTCATAACAGATTTTGACCCTCAAGGTTAATATTAAAACATTTTTTTCTATGCTGTGTCTAGGATATACTTTCTTCTTACATGTAGTATTACTATAATGAACACAGGTTATAATTAATAAAATAGAGGAAACAACTACTATAAGTCATAAAAATAAAAACATTTCTGCTCACCCAGAAGTATTTCTCACTGTGGAGGTTCCCTCAAAATCCATATCAGAAATTAGAAATAATGAGCTTTTTAAACTATGCTTAAATACATAGATACACAAATGTTGTTGTGCTCCCTGGTAGGAGTTGCATACTGCAGCCACATCTCAGCCCAACGTGAAGATGAGATTCAGCTGTCCTCCAGTCTTTCCCTTCTTCTCCTGGTCTCCACATAAAGGAAGCTCAAGTGTGTCAAGTTGGTAGCCACTGATGTGTATAAAAAGTGGATGACACCTGGGCTATACCCTAAAATAATCCTCTAGGTTCATTTAGTGTGGATTTAAATACCTACCTGTCCTGAAAATACTTCTGTGTACACTAATGTCACTGTCAATCTCTTCTGTTATTTATGAGGGAATATAAATTGGAAATCAGTTATGATTCTAAGGTTTATATATTAAAAAAAGCCCTGTAAAAACTTGTTTAAGAACAGAATACTTCATCTGAATTTATTGAAGCTTTTGAAATAAGGTGCTAAATAAATGTACTGGTGCTCTCAATAGAGCCGTCTCTGATTCTCCATTTACTGTTTTCACTGTGGCTGCTTATATAGTTGAAAGGAGGAAAATAAATTAGGTCACCAAAACTGTGGTATACTAATCTAACAAGATTCAAAAAGGAAAGCAAGGTGATAAAGTGAGGCAAAGCATGACTATGTAATGTAAATTACATTTCTATTAAGTAGAGTATGAAAGTGGTACTTTAATCCCTAGAATTTCTAGAAAAGAAATCAGCATAACAAGGATAGACACGGTATTCATGGTCTACTTATTCATATGCTGATGGTGCAGTGGACAGTGTCAGGAAAAACTTGTACTGAAAAAAGGGCAAATTTTTACGTGCTTTTTCATTTTTGCTTAAGGGACTGAAAGCTCTTAGCAAGATTGACACTGCAAGTTGTTGCAAATTTAACTACCTCTGCTACCCTTTTTTAATTATTAGAAATTATCCTAGGGAGAAAGGGAAGGGAGAAAATGGCTAGAGTAGCAGGAATAAACCTCAGAAGGGACCAAATGGTTCTTACTTAAACTACTGTAGGCACCTTGTGTAATGAAGGTATTGTGGGCAGCGGAATAATCTTTTTTCCTAGTTCATAGGTATATGATGGTAGTCACACCTGTGACAGGTTACATCTGTGAAGTGACCAGAGGCCACTTTCATCTAGTTTGCATTACCTGACTATGACACAGCACCAGACAGATGCACAAAATTTGTATTTGTAAGTACTTAGAAGAAAGACACTGGTGGTTAGGTATTCTAAAACCTCTGAAGCTGTGATGTTTTCCTCAGATTTCTCTCTTCTATATTGGCTGCATTCCATTTTCAGTGGTCCTACTGTGTCATGTCAACCTTACAGAAAACAGACATTGTGTAAAAAGTGAATTAGTCAAGCGATGGAGAACTCTGGACAGACGTATGGAGGGTGGAGTGCAGTAATGCACTCACAGGCACATTGCAGAAAGCAGAACAAAAGAACAAGGGAGAATGAGTCTAATCCAGGGCCTGGGTCGTATTTGGCTCTGTCAAAATGGAAGCTCTTGGGGTTCTGCTGAGCAAAATTACAGCATCTAGCCGCAGCAGGGTAAATATATTCATATGAAAGCAGTTTGCAGACTTGCTTTGTTTGTTTGTTTCATTTCAGCAGAGGCCTCTACTTCAAACTGCTTTTACCATATCTGTGTCAATTAGGAAGAGACTTTAAAAATGGTTTGTTTTTAGGAAGATGAGAAAATATGGTTGCTAGGCTAAGTAATGACTGTGCTGTACTTTTTCCAGATGCTCTTTGTTTGGAAAGCATTGTTTTATGGCAGGAATATTTATTGAGACACTGAGCTAGGTAACAGCCAAGGATCTGTTTTCCTAAAATTTTCTCTCGTTAAAGGGTTGGAATAGAATATATGTCTCCTAATTAGGAACACTGTATTTGAAATGTCTTTGCTAGCCTAGAAGAGAGTTTAATTAAAGCAAAATAAATATTCCTATCCCATCATTTGATGTCTGTTTTTTTGCATACATGCTTGTTTCTTGGTTTGATTATACTGTTGTACATGACCCTTTATCTACAACTGTTCTAGTAACATTGAGAACAGAGATACCACTTCAGAACAGCTTTTTCATACAATTTTTAAGGACAATTTGTTTCCTTAATCTAAATTCCTAATACAATGATGCAAATCATCGCTATTGTTTTGAATGTTCCAGTTAGATTTTGCTTGCTTCTTGTAATCCTCTCCAGCTATCTTCTTCCAGTAGGTGGTTAGAAATATGAGTACTAGTTTCAGAAATGCATTTTATTAAAATGTTAATACCATTTTCAGAATTGAAAGATACATTATGTAAATCCCAGCAGGGTTATTTTTAAAATGCCAAATGCAGATGTATTTATTAGTTTTGCATTAATTCATAATGCAAATAAGAGTGATGCTGTTAATCTACAGCAGTCTTTTGGTTGGGGTGTTCATTTTACAAGTGACCTCATCTGTTGCTTAGCAGAACTGACACAGTGCTGGTTTTGAGTTGTGCGTTTATTAAAAAAAACTATAATTTTTCAAGACGATACTCCAGGTTTCTACAGTTGCTATTGAAAAGTAAGAAAAAGGGGAGATTTGAGGCATCAGGGTGGGCAAATCTCTCTTAGAATTTTGTTAATGGGATTGTTTCTGGGTATTTTGTAGCTCTCTGAAATGATAATGTACTGTACTGTATTGTTTTTGTACTTTTTTAATGAATAGTGTTATTTTCTATTTCTTCTTTTCCTTTCCTATTTACATGTGTGGTTGAGAACAAGCAGTGCAGTGTTTCTGGGTTTTTGTATTTCTCTTCAGGACACAACAGGTTTTAACACCCCCCTTCTCAGACCTCGTGTGATCGGAGAATGGATTGGTCGTGAAGAGAATGATGCTGACCCCCTGGCTGCTGAGATGCTGCAGCCACCAATACCAAGAAATAAAAATGAGCAGTGGGACAGCGAGGATAGCAGCAGCCCTGGAGGAAGGTGGGATTTTGGTTCTGCCTAGAAATTGTATAATTTGTGAAGTGGATCTGTCTTTGTAACGCCCCATTTCTGAGAGCAGAGTGCAGGGCATTTAAATTCCCACACCATAGTGTGGCAGCATGCAGAATAAATGGAAGCTATTAATATGTGACTGGTTTCTTCTCATGCTTTTATATATGATTAACTTTATACTCATTTGCAGTCCCATGGTTTTATTCCCATGTATAAAGCTAAATGTATGTTGACAAGATTGGGGCTCATCGTGTAATAATTTTGTGATGTATAGCTTCATTCAGATACTTCAAACCCTTCTGTCTTTCAGCATTTGGTAGTAGCTGTTTGTTAATCTTCTTGACACTTTAGTGATAAATCTGATTTTCTCATTTAAAGGAAAGATAGACAAGGGAAACAGTATCTATGTTATTTTTAACAGGACTTTCTAAATTCATCTTCAGTTCTTATGCTTAGCATCTTGGTGTTAATAACAATTCTTCCTCAAAGAGAAAATTGTATTCTCTGCAGTAAATAACTTCGGATGATTTATTGCACTTGAGTGAGGGTGGAGGAGTATGTTTGTTTGTTAATGTGCTTCAGCTACATGGAAGAGATTATCATTTTTCCAAGGAGTCCATTTTCCGTGATTTAAAGATACCTGTTTATCACAGAAAGTGAAGTATTTACAGACTTTCTTTAAAAGGGAATCATGCTTTTTTTTTTTTTTTAAAGTGTAAAGCTTGTGCACTGCCTCTGTTAATTGCCTTAAACATCTACGGTTCTTCCTCAGCCCTGTAGCCTTTCTCCTTGGTTATAACTACTACTCTGACTGAAGCAGACACCTTTTTCTTCCTCTTTTAAGAAGGCAGAAACTCTTTGCTTTCCCTTTGAAAAGGTCTAAGGTATTGTCACAGAATCGTAGAGTAACTCAAGTTGGAAGGGACCCATAAGGATCATCGAGTTCAACTCCCTGCTCCTTGCAGGACTACCTAAAACTAAACCATATGCCTAAAAGCATCGCCCAGACGCTCCTTAAACTCTGACAGGCTTGGTACCATGACCACTTCCCTGGGGAGCCTGTTCCAGTGACCGACCACCCTCTCAGTGAAGAATTTTCCTGATGTCCAATCTGAACTTCCCCTGACGCAGCTTCATTCCATTTCCAAGAGAGGAGATCAGCACCTCCCCCTCAGCTGCCCCACTTGAGGAAATTGTAGACTGCGATAAGGTCACTCCTCAGCCTTCTATTCTCCAAGCTGAACAAGCCAAGTGACCTCAGCCACTCCTCGTGAGTCTTGCCCTCGAGACCTTTTACCATCTTGGTTGCCCTCCTCTGGACATACTGTAATAGTTGGATGTCCTTATATTGAGGCGCCTAAAACTGCACGCAATACTTGAGGTGGGGTTGCACCAGTACAGCGTAGAGTGGGACAATCACCTCCCTCGACTGGCTAGCTATGCTGTGCTTGATGCACCCCAGGACATGGCTGGCCCTTTTGGCTGCTACGGCACACTGTTAACTCATATTCAACTTGCCATTAACCCAAACTCCCACATCTCTTTCCACGGGACTGCTCTCCAGCCTCTCATCTCCCAGTCTGAATTGTGAATATTCCTTCACTATGTCCTCCATGTGCCTTCTACATCGGAATTCACCTCCCTGTCACAGGGAAACCAGTCTGTCACTTGCTGTACTCTTACAGGCTGTATTCATTAACTTTCCTCACATGTTGGGAATGTTTGTTATCCATAAGCACTTCTTTCTTCTTTTAATTAGCTTATTGTGGGGGAAGCTGCAAGTACTACTATTTCAAAGAAGTAGCAGCATGTAGTAATGATCCCTCAGCCAGACGTTGGACTGGAACCAACAGAACTCAGACACTGGGTCTCTCCAGTGCAGTTCCTGGGAAAGTAAAGGAGTCAGCAACTGCCACTGCAGATTGATTGTGAGGGCCTGGGTTTCTTTTTCCTTATTCAGCAGTCCAATAAAGACACTGAATAAAGATCCGTTCCACGTTGCAGAGCAAATTGAGGATATTGTATCCCTTCTCTCAATAGGAAGGAGCAGAAATAAGCATCTCTGATCTCTCGATGGGAGCAAAGAGGTTTAGTTCTGAGTAACAAAGATGATTCAAAGCAGCGTATTTTTCTCTTTGTAGAGGGTGGTACAAGCTGTGAGAAACCTCACAGCTAATGCTATAATTAAAAAATGTGATTAATGGCTTTGAGAATAGTATTTGAGAAGTCTTGTTGAGTATCATGACAAATTCACGTTGCCTGGTGAATGAAATAAGGAGAATATGGGGTGCTTGATGCCAGGAAAGACTGGCATCCCATATCATGGGACACTGATATCTCTAGTTTTTAGGTGCAGTAAGTGCTGAAGACCTGTTGAAAAATATGTATTGTTAAGTGGGAATACAGATTTTCAGTGGAAATGAATAACTATTAAATTACATGCAGCATATGGGTTTACATTTGGATGACTGATTTTATGTCTGGGATAATTCTTTGCTTCATTAGCATTTCATCAGCTTTTGTAAGGCATTTATAAAAAGCCTGTTTGCAGTCTTGCAAAATAATCATAAATTGCAGAACTTCAAGATAGGGGTGATACTAAAATTTATGCCACCTATATATGGAGGTTTAAAAGATCTGTATTGATCAAGGTTAATCTGAATGTTTAATGAAAGTTCACTAATAACAGGTAGTTTCTTCAATGTCTGATTCAGTGTCACTGGGAATTAAAGTACTGTTAGAAGAGGAAGTAGTAGTTCAGAGGAAGCAGTCTAGGAGGTAGAGGAAACAGTCTAGGAGGTTCCTGGAGTGTGTGGAAGACAACTTCCTGACACAGCTGGTGAGTGAGCCTACCAGGGGAGGTGCCTCGCTCGACCTCCTGTTTACAAACAGAGAAGGACTGGTGGGAGATGTGGTGGTCGGAGGCCGTCTTGGGCTTAGCGACCATGAAATGGTAGAATTCTCGATTCTCCGTGAAGTAAGGAGGGGAGGCAGCAAAATTGCTACCATGGACTTCCGGAGGGTGGACTTTGGCCTGTTCAGGACGCTGGTTGAGAGAGTCCCTTGGGAGACAGCCCTGAAGGGCAAAGGGGTCCAGGAAGGCTGTATGATCTTCAGGAAGGAAGTCTTAAAGGCACAGGAGCAG
>NW_008824238.1:7814683-7815006 GCF_000699105.1 Pygoscelis adeliae | reverse complement strand
GAACGGGTGGGGAAGACGACCGGCCTGGCTGAACGGGGAGCTTTTGCTGGGACTCAGGAAAAAAAGGAGAGTTTACCGCTTGTGGAAGAAGAGTACAGGGATCTCGTCAGGTCATGCAGAGAGGAAATGAGAAAGGCAAAAGCCCAGCTAGAATGCAACGTGGCCGCTGTCGTTAAAGACAACAAAAAAAGTTTTTACAAATATATTAATGACAAGAGGAGAGCCAAGGAGAATCTCCATCCTTTATTGGATGCGGGGGGGAACATTGTCACCGAGGATGAGGAAAAGGCTGAGGTACTTAATGCCTTCTTTGCCTCAGTCTT
>NW_008824238.1:7757681-7813070 GCF_000699105.1 Pygoscelis adeliae | reverse complement strand
ATGTGGCGCTTAGGGACATGGTTTAGTGGGCATGGTGGTGTTGGGTCGACGGTTGGACTCGATGATCTTGGAGGTCTCTCAACCTTAATGATTCTATGATTCTAAGAATTTGGAATTGACTATACACCAAGTGCATGAGACAAATAATAGGTAATACTGATTTAGTTTTAATGTAGCGTATACTTAGTACATCCAAAAGTAGTGGGAATAGTATGGGTTTTATGAGATTAAATGAAACTCTTAAAAGAATGAATTTTTTATCAGTTGTAAAGAATTTTTGGCTACCTCATCTGTATTTCTTTCATCTACTTCATAGTTAATGTAGCCTAAAATAATTCAGTTGCATTTTTACCTGGCAACTGAAAGAGGGAGCAATTTGAAATTCATATTAAATGTTTTCAGTTATAGCTTGTTAAATTTGATTTAGCAACACTTTTAATAAAAAGTGATAGTTTATTGATCACTAATTATCAGGATTTATGTGATAAGCCAGCAAACTCTCAAAACTAATCCTAATCTTCAGTTACAGCATAAGAACAGAAAAGTGAAAACTGTAATTGTCCCATTATTTCCAGGTAATATGTTTTCTTTTACCTATCACTAAACATAAGGAAATGCTACATAAATGAAATACTGTATAAATATCCAGAGTATTAGGCATTGACAGATCACTGGTAGAGTAATTGCCATCAGTATTGTGTGACTCCCTCTGTGTTGTTTTCACAGACCATAGCATACAAGTTTTTTTTCCTGTTCGGTGGAAGGGGAAGCCCTGGGTCCTTACACATTCATAGCATTCTATAGGGGACTGAATAGGCTGCAGAGAACAGCATATTCCTACGGACCACTGGTCTGTTGATAACATGCCCATTTTCAATATTGGTCTTTTCAGCATAAAACAGATCATAGTACATGGTATTTGGGAATCTGTGAGTTGTCTGCTTTTTCTGTCTTTGCAACCACGAACCTCACTTTTTGCTGCATTCAGCAGTGGACAGTGGGAAAGAATCACTGTTTCCTCCTTAAGAACATACATTCCTGTGATGATGAGTAATGGAAGCACACATGTTGTATATCTGAAAGCCGGGCCCAGTTACTTAAAAAAAGAGGGGAAATTAATTTTGAGCAACTGAAAGGACAGGTTTCACTACTACTTTGACTGGGAAAGATAGCGTAGCCAGTCTGAGGTAGCTGTATTAGTGATGTCTTGTCAAACTGATGAAGGGTCACCTTCTTGCCGTTCATGTTCTGGATTGCTACAGAGGAAAGACTGTATTTGTCAGTGGTTTTGTACTGCTATCTGTTGCTGCTGTAAGAGAGCGAGGTAAGGTATTAATATGTGATAAGGGACCGTATAAAAGTGCTGATGGCAATCCTGCTGGTACTGAGCTAATCTTTCAGAAATTTGAACACCGTGAAAATAGGATTAAACTCATTTCGAAGTCGTTGTTAGTACTTTTCTACATGAAAAATTTCCTGGAGAAATTTTGAGAAGAAGCAAGGCTCTTGGGAAACTTCCTCAAGGGATAATATATGTACACAGTGGGGAATCTGGTTGATTTTTAATATGATGCTCTTGTTTCTTAGAGCCCAAAATGAACTAGAGGTTGCAGAGGCCCCATCCATAACCTGATGTCCTAAACTCAAAGCCCGTTCTTCATCTCCAAGGTCCACTTTGTCTTAGTAGTGTTCATCTTTGCAGTGGGAAATAAACTATCATTGATTATACTAAATTTCATACATTTGCAACAGATCTGCCTTCCTGCAACAGGCTTGTAAGACAGTCTGAGGTGTTGCTGATACCCTCATGTGGGGCACCAAACTTCTGAACCGTTGTCTTTGTCTTGATATTGTAAGGAATCAGAAATTGCTAACTGTAGCAAGTGCTGCCTTAGACCCTTCTGCTAACTTCTGTGCAGTTCCAGTTGTCTGTTACTTAGGTTAGGGACACGAATCAACAAACCATGAGAATTGTTATAACTATGTAGTCCTTAATCCTGTGGGGTCGTGATAACATAACCCCACTCAAGGCAGCAGTTCTTTGTTCTCAGCTTTGCTGCTGTGAGATCAATGCCTTAGCAATAATGATTAGTAATTGACATCCTGTTGTTCTGTATATGTGACTTATTTAGACTTGATTAATGCCCATAAAGGCAATGGGAAATTTCCCATCATCATTCAGTCAAAACTCTAGATAGGAACTGAAAACACAAACTGACTTATAACATCCAATGATCAGGGAATGAGTGATAACCCAGCTGGTTTATGTGTGATCTGATGGCATTAATCTTCAGATCTGGAGGACATCATGGGCTACAGTAATTTGACAAATGTGTGTTGTATTTTGTAGAGAGCATCAGTAAGAGAAAGTTGTGCTTTCCTCTCTCTCAGCTTAAAAATGGAACCAAAGACCAAAGGACTAAAACAACAACAGCAGCAACATAAGAAACTGCTGGCTGCCATGCTTTCTCAGGACTCCTTTGATTCTGCTCAAAGCACAGCTCCATCTGTAACTGAAGAAGATATTGACAATGAAGATGATGCAATGGAACTGCTGGGTAACTTAAAAAAATTATGTGTATTTGCTGATACTTTTTTTATTATAGATTAGTCTAAAAAGTGTAATACCCGACCAAGCATAGATTAGTTTGAATCTGTTCCCTATGTTTGAAGCTAAAGTATCCAGCAGCTGTGTGAAGGTTCATAGGGTTTAACTTGCAACTTTCAGGAGTGAATGTAATGAGGACTGTACATGTATGTGAATAAACTGCTAGCTGCATCAAAATCCCATGAAATATCAAACGCTTCAGGTGCTTAAAGTAATTAATTTGATTTCCTACATAAATCACTTGCAGGTTCTACTTGGAGAATGTATTTATGTACAAGGAGCAGAATCAGCTTCACTGGCTTTCATCTGGTTCTTCTTTTTCTTAGCTGTATCACAGTTCTAACTTCAGTGGGTTTTATTTGAAACTTACTAGCTACAAATAGCTTACACAGTGTGAATTTGTAACCTCTCCAGAGGATTTGATTGTAATTTTCCAGTAGACTGTATTGTTAAATTGCACTCTAGAAGGCTCTATGCCCACTGCTTTCTCCCGTTCCTAGAATTACTAGTTGTGAAAGGAGGGAAATTGTTGAAGAAAGTTAATTAACAATCTCTTTTCTGCTGGTTTTAAAAGCTTCAATGTAAGATGCTTAAAAGGTAGTCGTGGATTTCAATTTTTTTTTTTGCCAGTTTTTGCTGTATAGAATCTTTTGTGGGATCAAAGCACAGGAAATACACAATCTCAGGATAGCTCAGCATTCTTATATTTATGAATTCTATCACAAATTATTTGTTTCAGGTTGGACCTTAATCTAAAAATCAGAAAAACACATGGTGCTCTCTCTGTTTCTGTTATATTTCTGTTGCTTCCTTACTACAGTCTTCATAGAATCACAGAATAGTTGGGGTTGGAGGGGACTGCTGGAGATATCTAGTCCAACCCCTTGCTCAAAACAATCAGCTAGAGCAGGTTGCTCTGAACATTGTTCAGTTGGGTTTTGACTTTCTCCAAAGATGGAGACTCTATGACGTCTCTGGGCAACCTGTTCCAGTGCTTGACCATGCTTATGGTAAAAAAAGGTTTTTTGTTATGCTTAAATAATTGTGAATTAATACATACTTTCTTTCTTACAGTAGCTTTAAGTTTGATGCATGCATTTGTTTTTACGGAAAAGAAGAGATAATGGGCTGGGTCATTCAGGTGTCACAGTGGGTCAATTAGTTCTTTGTGTTTGAAGGAAGTCACACTGTTTGTGACTGTGGGCTTGCAGTCTTCATGGAGTCAGTTGGTGTTTCCAGAACTAATTCATGGATTCCAGTGAAGGCCATAATTAGTCTGTAGCTGCGTTATCTCCTTATTTCCTCCTGCGATTTACAGATCTTTCCAACTTTATCAGTGTGACATAAAAAGCAAGCTGAATGGGTGTCTTGTACTGGCATAAACCACAGGACTCCTAAGGTAGTATTCTGTGGCATCTGGAAGGTACAGTAGGTAAGTGTGTGTGTGTGTGAGAGTGCGTGTGTGATTTTATTGGCCTCATTATGTATCACATACAGAATAGAATCTTTTGTTAACTTCTGTGGAGATAGTGAGGAAAAGATATCCAATAGGTGTGTAGGTCTTTCCTTCTAGACATTTGAATCCCTCAAGGTATCCAGAACCAGAAAGACAGTATAAAGGAAATTTTATTTTCTAGTGTCTTGACGTTTGGGCAGAATATTATCTGTGTACAAACAAATGTTTTGGTTTTTTTAATAAGGACTCGATTGTAAGAATCCATTCTGGTTTTGTGCCGTGCAAAACCTGGAACATTTTTCTACCATGCATTTCATCAAAACTGGCAAAGTTTATACAGAATCAACTTAAAACTAGGAAAGGTCACAAACAGGACCTCTGGTTCGGGTAGAGCATTATATAAGCGATTCTGAGATTCTGAAGCAAAATCATGGCATATTCGATGAATAGCCATGGTTATAGTGATTATAATATAGCCATGTTATAGTTACTACCACTGATAGAAAGTTCAGTATGCACATCTTCGTGTTGAAAGTGCTGTGCTTCTGAAAGACTGGGTTTTATTTTAATTCTCATTTTGCAATTTGCTGACAGTATGTGGTTTATATCTGATATAGTGGTTAGGTTACATCCTGCAGAACTGCTCAAAACTTGAGGATATGAGGAAGTGTGTTTTGTTTTCTTTTGAAGGTAACGTGAAGAACTTAAGTTTCTATTGGCAAACATAGGTATTTTTCATTGCTATATTTTCCAGATCAGTAACTGTATGATACTGGGATTGATTTTTTTTTTTTTATTATGTACTGCATTAATCCATTAACTGCTTTGATGCTTTTTACACTGCTTATATGCAGTATAACTAATTTCAAATCATGGCTTTCTGCCATCACTGAATTGCAGGGCATTGTTGCATACAGCTACTTGACTTGTTCCCTTTAGAGTTCAGTATTCGTTGCTTATTCAGCCCTTTCTTAAAAAAATTACAAAACCTCACGCTCCTAAGTCTGGATTCTGGGAAAACAAATTCTACTACTTACAGCAGATGATTTTATTGCGTACCCTACTTATAATGCAGGTTTTTGCAGAACACAAACTTCCATCTTTATGTGTGTTCAAGAGAATCTTTTTCAGAGTTTGATTGATTTATTTAGATAGTAAAAGCATGAAACTGACTGTTGGTATATTTTCTTTTAAAAAAAACCTCCTAGTACTCACATCAGAATTGTCAATGAAGGTTTAGCTAGAATGAAACATTCCAAATAGAAGAAACAATTAAGCTGTTATACTTCTGAAGAATCCATTTCAAAAGAAATATATGTGCAAAGATAAAAAAGAATATTATGGGGCTACATTCTGATTTCACTTATCACTCTTTATATATAACATAAGATGCATAGGAGGGCTGTTAACACATTGCTAACTTTCTAAGTGTGTTCAGTTACGCAGGTGGCTGAAATGGATTACTGGCAGATAACATCATAGTGGAAAGGATCTTCCTGACTTTTAAAAACTGAGAACTGTAACTGTAAAATCACATGTATTTGTAAATGTAAAAGGGTAATGCAATTGAGGTCTGTGACTGAAAATTATATCAGGCGGCTCATTTTGTATACATCGTAATGTCAAGTACTGTGTTTTGTAAATCTAATCGGGCGCTGAAGTAGTTCTTTGTGAAACTCTGCAGTCCTTTTGGAATTCCATGACATTTGGGCTTAAGCTGTCTTTCGCATTTGGCTGAAGTCCACTGAGACTTTAAAAATCATGTTATTCCCTCAGTATCTCACTGATGTCCATTGGAGAGGACTGAACTGTATTTTCCCTGAAATTGACGGGAATATTGATTGAACAGTCACCAAAGAATGACTCATTTGGTTTTAAAAAGTCAATTTTTTAATTAAGTGTAAGAATATAATTGTTTAAATGTATTGCTATGCATAAACATACACATGGTAAAAGCATAAGTTTTTTTGTAGCACACGAACTTAAATATACATTCTTGAGCTTCTTATAAGGAAGATGAAAAAGAAATTCTGTATTGTTTTACACAATATTGATAAGTAGTCATAATGCTCAATCACCTCTTCTTGTTGTCATCCAATCTTTATGCATGCTCACAATATTAAAAATGTTACCATATGTTAATACTTGCTATACAATAGTTAACTATGAAGCACCACTCCAAAGATAATTGTACCCAGGAAGCTCACACAGGTGTGGTTGAAGTGAAAAGTGGTGATAACTGAAGTCTGTTTCCTGCAGGTATATTGTCACATATACCAGTCTGTATGATTCTGAAGAAGCCTCCATGATTTCAATGCAAATAATCATATATCTGAGCTAAACTTAAGTGTTTGCAGCATCAGGACTTGTAAAACCATCTCTTCTTTTCTTCAGAGCTGGTTTCACAGTAATAGTGGGTTTTTTTGCTCAATGTAGAAATCTTAAGTGAAAGTTCAGCGATTGTCTGCCTCGTGTTTATTATGTGTAATTCTTGCTATGCAGTAACAAACCAGAATCTTTAAAGATAGAAATGCTCTTTAAGTAGTAATATATTTTTTAACTATTGCTATCAGGAAATACCTGATGTCTTCTGTTTACTTTAATAACTTTTCTTCTAACCTCTAGAATTTCTTTTTTGCTCAAGAACTTTCCAAATGTTACTTACATAATCATTGTAACACCCCTGAAAGATTGGATGGTGATATATTTACATTTTATAACAAGAGGAGATAAACAGAATTTAGTGAAGATTGCCTTTGCCTGTAGGATGAGGCAATAACTCGATGTCTGGTAGTCTACCCCTCATATAGTCTACGCTGCTCTTCTGATAAGTCTCTGAGTGCTTTAATGAAAGGGTGTCCAATCTGCAGTGCTTTCAGTGCATTTCCTCTGGTTCAACAAACATTCCTGATTTCCCTGTTTTCTAGAGGTCTTTGGCAACATGCAGGAAACAGACTCTAGACCTGATAAATTATTTTAATATTAGCAGCAGGCTGTTCTTTTTTGTTGTCTTTCCCAGCTGGACAAAAACTCCTCCTCCATTATGCGACTAGAATACATCATTTGCCAGAAGAGAGGCCACAAGGCCCTGGGAAAGATAGTATGTGAGTTGTACTACATCTTCAGAACAGTTTTCTGGCCTGCAGTCTGTTTTGTTGGGGTTTAAGTAGAATGATTGTGTGGGAGAAAGCTGTGTGAATTGCTCATCATGTCCCCTTTTGCTGACTCTTCTTTTTTGGAAGCTATTGGGAAATCGGCAACATTACCAGTGAGCATCTGCTGTGTAGTGCATGCACAGAAGCTGACACCGCTGGGAGACAGTAGGCCTCTTCTGCATGCAGAGACTGGCTGCGTACTATACATTGCAAAATTTTCAGTGGCAGATGTAATGCACTGGTGCAAGTGTGTGTTACAGATCTCCGTTAGAAGGGCACTCAGACTCCATAAGGTGTGGCTTTCAATACCTTTTTGAGGTGGAAAAAGGGGATAGCATAGATAATCTTACATACCTTCAGATGCTGGGAACCCTAAGTTGCACAACATTGGACAGACCTCTAGTCATGGCATGGTACGCTGCACAGATCCTGCCGTGCTAAGGTTCACCAGCATTACAGTCCTTCGAGCTCTTAGAAGTAAATAATTTAGTTTAGTTTTTCTTGTAAGTAAAGAATTTCATTCAGCATTTCTACTGTCAAGCAAAAAGATGTTCACGTGACAACATAGTGGTTCACTTTTAAGATAAGACCATGCAGGTGGTGTAATTGCCAAATGCCAAGTGGGAGCTGCCTAAAGTCTTCTCCCTTATGATTAGCAGGCTAACTTTATCCTGCGGCCAAGTGATTTGTGCAGCACAGCATAGTACAGCACAGACCTGCGCCGGCTCAGGTCAATTGTTGCGTGGATCACGAACTCCTCATTGTACGATGGTCCTCAGGTTCGAATCACCAGCAAGCAGGAAAGTCAGTGTAGCACAGTATTTTCATGCCGCTGGAAGAAGATAAGTTTTCTTTCTAGTCAGAGATAGTGATCATTGCTTTAGCCCAAGTCATGGGAAAGTGATCATGGCAGTGTTATTTGTCTCATGTTCTTATCACTGAATGCTGATTCTTTACACTCAATGCAATAATAAACATTGATGTTCTCAGATTCCAAGAAAATATTTAGCAAGGTATGATCCAGCATTATTTTTCTCTTAAAAAAAAGTTGTTCATCTTATAGTATGTCTTCAAAAGTCAAGTGAAATGTCTTTGTATGCATGACAACTATCTGCATCACCACTGCCCTCCTAGTGAAATTTCTGAAAGAAGTTACTGTGTAGATAAACACTTAGCTGCAGCTTTTTTGGAAATTGCCATAGATCTACATGCCTCCATTTCTAATGTCTTACAGAGTGGTGGTCATAGCTTTTATGAAGCTATTCATATGAAGTTTTCTGTTTCCTTCAAATTTCAACAGCTGGAAAGAGGAGGCATGCTCTGTATCTAAAAGAGAAAGGGAAAAAAACACTGGTTTATTGCTTTTTTTACTTCCATTACCTCCCAAAGTGCGTAAAGCATTTACATACTTTTGTGCTCCTCGATGGTTATTACTGGAGCAAAAGAAGGATTGTATTATATAGACCAGGCTTAGCATATAAACGGCCATGATGTTACTGTTCTGTGAATGATATGGCTAGTATGAATGAAATATCTTAAGCTTTACTTTTGTGAGATGTAATTGACTTTGTAAGTGATAGGTATTGGACATTCAGTGGCTTTTTCTTTAGAGTCTGATGTGGAAGATATAGTTCATCCCAATTTGAATAGAATTATATGATTATAGGAAAAATATCAATAAATGCAATTTACTGTTATCACAATTTCTAAAAAGTCTGATCTTCAGCCTTCTGGTTATCTTCCATTTATCTTCAATCTTCTTCTATCTGTATGGTATACAATTTCTGATAATCTTGATTACCAGGTACTTTGAAACTCCTGAAAGATTTAGAATTTGGACACACAATGAACAGTTGAAGGCAAAAGTTCCAAAAGATGTTTCTTCCCTCTTTGGGTTGACCCCAGCAAGCAGCTAGGTACCACAGAGCCCCTCACTCATTCACTGCCCCACAGTGGTGGGCAGGAGAGAATAGGAAGAGCAAAAGCAAGAAAACTCATGGGTTGAGATAAAGACAGCTTAATAATTGAAAGGAAGAGGAAGAAGAAAGAAAGGAAAAAAAAGAAAAAAAAGAATGAAAGAAACCCACCCCCAAAACCTAGAACAAGTGATGCCAAAGCAATCATTTATCACCTCCCACAAGCAGACCAATGCCTAGCCAGTCCCCAAGCAAGAGCTACTTCGGAAAAAAAACACACCCCAGTTTTTGTTGCTGACCATGACGTTACAAGGCCTGGAATATCCCTTTGGTCAATTCAGGTCAGCTGTCCCAGCTGTCTCCCCTCCCAGCCTCTTGCCCACCTGCTGTGGGGCAGAGTGAGAAACGGGGAAAGCCTTTACTCTGTGCAAGCGCCATTCAGCAATAGCTGAAAGATCGGTGTGTTATCAACACTGTTTTAGTCACAAATCTAAAACACAGCAGCATGTGGGCTGCTATGAGGAAAATTAACTCCATCCCAGCTAGACCCAGGACATCCCTTAAAGATATTTTTTTCCAAGTCAGTACTGTCTTTTTGAAGACTGAGAAGTTGTATTGACATGATGGAAGGTTTCCTCTACTCTCTGGCATCTCCAGAGACATAGTTTTAATTTCTTTTAGATAAAGGCTCCTCTTCTCCTCCTGAGATAGGTTGATCGGTGTACAGTTAGATCTCTTGCAGCTGTTCCCCAATTTTATGTAGCCTTTCACTTACCACTGATTATGTTCTCCCCATGGGTGTTTTAGACCATAATTGTGGACTCCAGAATGTCTTTCACATTTGCCCTGTGTCTCTTGTGTTCTTTGCTTCTTAATTAGTCTTTGTTGTGCAGTAAGGCCTTAACATAGCACTGAGAAGTGACCATAGTTGTCACAGATGGTACAGTTTGTAAGTGATGGTATCTGGCTGGGATTCTTATGCTATTGCATAAGTGTACCGTAAGTGGTAAAGACTGTAAAACCTGTAGAGCTCAATAGTGAGCATTATGGTTACTATTCAGACAACTGTTCGTCTTCTATCGACTTACATAAAGAAACATTCTTTCCTTCCAGAGGTCGTATTTGCAGTAACTTCTCTTTTCTCTCACTCTTCCCTTTTAACACATATATTCTGTTATTTCTTTACTGTAGTTGGTTCTGTGGAGTTTACCTGGAGAGATCCATGTGCAGGATCTAATCTTGAGAATATGTAATAAATGTTGAAGTCTAATGGAAAGTGTAGGGGAAAAAGATCAACAAAGGAACCACCAAGGTTGTGAAAAGGAGTTTCTCTTTTAAAAATGGGCAATTATGGTTAACTTGTATTTTTATCTTCAGGCTACAGTGATTATCTTGCTCTAACTCTAGTAAGTCTCATTAAATCTTTACCTTTTTTGCTTGAGCTTTTTTTTTTCATATATTCATACAATATACGAATTGTCATGCTGTGCCTCAAACAATTAATAAAGTAAATGCAGATCATTTTTATGCAAATGTAGTACACAAATAATGACAGGATTGGTAAATCAGTTGGAGTAATTATTTTTACAAAACAGTTAAGGTGAGGAATAACCTCAAGAAGTGTTTTTAAATTTTTTTATGGCATTTCACTGAAATTTTAACTACAATGTTATTGCAGATACCGTTGACAGTATTTTTTACCAGATTCCTTGATCTGCAGGGCTATTGTCTAGAGAGAAGCCATAAACTTGAAATCTACTGCTAATTTTGAAGCAATGTTTTCGTGCATTATACTTGTCACTGGACACCTATGTAAAAGTTTAACAAATACCATATTCCGTATTTTTTTCTTTCTGCAGATATATAAAGTCACTGAAGCAAGAGAGATGCGCAGGTCTGTTTTATGTCATTCATGGAGTTCACTGATTTCAGTTCATCTTGTGGTCATATGCTAAAAGACAGCAACATCAGTGAGAATCTTTTAGTTGATCTGAGTTTAAGCAAAGCTCTAAATGGTTATTCAAAGAACAGGGATTTTGTGTTTAAAGTCTTAAAATAATGAAATCCTGCTCTTGAATTTTACTACAGGTGTTTGATGTTTACATAGAATTTTTAGACTGACAATAACTTCTAGTAAGCTTAGTAAGTTCTATAGTTTGGTTAAGAGGGTGTTTGTAAGGTTAGAATTATGAATTGATTTAGTCACTGCAATACTTGTGTAGTTATTTCTGGTTTGATAAGCATAAAATGGGTTGAAACTGAAGTTGATTATGCTTCATATTGCTAAAGGGAAAATGGAGAGAGAAAATCAATTATAGTTAGAGATACTAGATTCTCTTGAGTTGAAATGAGCTAATAAAAAGCTTCAAAAGAATGATTCATTTTCAAGAAATAGATGTGTACTGAATATCATGATGTGCAGGAGCCTAAAATGTCATTTGGTTACAGATCACTCAAGGAACCAAAGCTTATTTTAAGCCAATACTTAAAGAGCAGAGCTGGGACACCGTGTAATCCTAGTCCCCTGACTGTCCAGATCAGAGACCTAAATGTCTGTACTAACATAGCCTTTTTATGGCCTGTATGCCTGGGATTTCTTCTAAAGGAAGGCAAGGTGACACAGTACCATGGTATATATCACTCGTTACCATGTGATATTGATCCCAATATCATGGGATCAGACTGGTACTCTTCTACACTTGTAAATTTTTGCAGTTTTGATGTCTAATGGCTGTGGAGACACAGGGGTCCCCTTAGAGAAGCTATAGGAAGAAGCTTCCTCCCACGCCAACACCATTTATAAAAAAGACAAGAAGGTGATTGTCACAGCCAACTCTGTTCCCCGATCTTATTTCTCTGCCCACCTCCAGATGTGCCAAGCACATCAGATGTCGGGCAAATAACGAAGAGCTGTGGTTGAGTCAGGTGGCATATTTTAGATAACATTTTAAGCTATGGAGTTTAAGGAAGTATCTTTTCTTGAGTTCAGCATAGTTGTTTTGTGGAATGCATTGCCACAGAAAATTGTGGAGGCTACAAGTGTAAATACACAAAACTAGATAAATTCACAGAAGATAGATCAATACCACTCTACTAAATATGTTGGTTCTGGTACATTCTCTGTCTCAGTCCCAAATTTGGAAATTGCAGGGGATTGAGAGGATCTTTACTTACTGTCTATATGCTGCTGGCTATTCTGAGTCAGGACACTATGCTAGCTGCTCCTCAGGTCTGATCCAACACCAATACTTCATGTACCTTGGTGTCTCCCATCATTTGAAGTGGTATAATCTGAACCTGTATATTTGAGGACTGTATGCTGTATAATTCTGATCCTTTCTTGAAATTTTAGTGGCTGAAAATGGCCAAGGATTTTCAATAAATATTCATTATTTTTACAGAATAGAAGAGCTGGGATAGGAAAAATGATAGGTCTAATAGGTGTTTATTTGCATATGTGAGAAGGGCAAGGTAAGGACTTCAGCATCCGTCATCTTCTACATTCCTAGTGATTGTCTTTAGCATCACATATCCTGCTTTGCTATATGCTTTGTGGCCCTTTAAATAAGGCCAGACATTCCATAGTGTATTCCGTTATTTTTTCCAAATAAAAGCGTATTTTATTGGGAAAATATCAGATGAGATCTGTACTAGTGAACTACCTCAGTCAGACAAAATATTTGGTAGTAGGTAGAAAGCTCACATTCCTTATATGTAGATGGTAAACATTTGCTTTACTGTGTTGAATCAGGGCCTAAATGAACAAGCATTGCTATGGTAGGTTACTGGAGTTAGAACAATAGGTTACTAGAGCTAGGGTGAACAAGGTACAACTGATTACTGATTTTTCCTTTATAAGAATCATGGGGCTTCAGTTGAAACTGTCTAGACAAGTTCAAAACAAATAAAAGGACATATATTTTCATGTACTGCACAGTTAATCTATGGACTTATTTGCTAATGGTATTGTGGATGCCAGAAATTTACACATGCTGAAAATGAGCTGGACAGGTTAATGGAAGAAAAATACATCAAGGGCTGCAAGATATAGAAAATACCTCTGCTTCAGAAAGTCCCTGGCTGTGAATCAGCTGGGGCTGAGGGATTATGCTAGTAAAGTATCGTTACGTACTTGCCCTGTTCTTGTACTCATCCCTAGGAATGGGATATCCCTAGGATGCTGGATAAATGGATGTCCAAGCTACTTCGTACTTTTTAAGGACACTTAGGTTAGTTTAGACATACTACTGGGAAATCCTTCAGTGGCAATATATAAAGAAATCCAGCAATGGATATAATTTCTTTCGTGCCTAGACCTGTTTTTAGTGATGCCACTGACTCTCCAGTATTAGTAATCTGCAGTAACCTCTGCATATACTTATTCTTTAGTTTACACTGAAGCTCAAAATATGAATGTCGGAGTTCAGAAGCTGGCTGGGGAGATTCGGCCCACTTGATTGACTAGTCTGTGTGCTAAACTGCTGCCAGTTCCTGAGCAATCTCATTCTCTTTTTGGAGCGTGCAGGGAAAGGAAGCATGAAAGAAAGCAACAGTTACAACTGCCAAGCTCATACTTTGGTAAGAAATGACAGGATTTCTTCACTTGGAGATTCAGAAGGCAACAGTGGAACTGCGTGAGCTCTGGTGAGGCTTCCTTTCTACTCAATTGTACACAAGTCTGAAATCACTGTCTTCATGGTGGGAGAATAGGATTGATGCAGAGTTATCAGGACAATTTAGGGAGGTGGCAGCAGATCAAGAGGTAGTATGATTACCTGATTTCAGGGATCATAAACCCTTACTGCTAGTGTTTGACCTGCTTCAGTGAATTCCTTGGCTTTGGGTTTTTTTTTCCGTTACTGAGGAGAGAGATCGTTCATCAGAGTAGTAGATAGGGAGAGGGCTTATTCAGAAACACTTGTGAATTTAATTCATATTGGGAGGCAAGGATGTGAAGGCAAAAAATTATATCTGAACACAGCAGAGCTTAAAGTTATTTTTCATGTTAATATGTGGCTGATTAGTGTCATGTTTTTCTGAATTGCTAGAGCGTCCTTTCCTTTGAATAAAGTGTCTTTTATTTTATGTACAGATAAGTTGCTCAGAAGAAGATAATTACTGCCAGTAAGGGCACTCAGGGAAGTATAAATTTAGCAGGGTTTTGGTGGGTGGCAATAGAGATTTATTTATATATTTAAATAAATAATATAACAAATATAAATATCATAAATAAAATAATAATTATAAATTAGAATATAGTAAATAAAATATATTTATTGCAAGAGAAATTCCTAGGTATTACACCCCAACTCGTGGTGCTGTTTATAATATCTGACAGAATATGATGTGTATAACAACACAAAGTAAGAATTGAAGCAAAATGAACCAAGACAAAACTATGAATGAAATGCTTCAAAATGTGGTTTTCTGTCTGTCTTTCTAAACTGGAATTTGTTGAGACGAAGGCATTAGAAATCCCTGTAGAAAAACTGATTCTACTGTCATACGCTGCACAACACCAGAGTACCTTTTCCAAAAATTCGTATTATGTTTTTCTGATACATTCATTACTTGGTGAAGCCTTTCCAATTGCCGAAACTGTAATTGAATGCTACTTACAGAAAATAGGTTTTTATTTACATTTCATAATGCATATAGATGTTTTAGGTTCTGGTACAGTTAGTGGAAAGGGTATGAAATTTCTAAAGTAAAATATTTGTTGAATTTGATGCACCCAAAACTAAGGAAGTGGCGTAAAGATAGAATATTATAAACATCTTACCTTCTTATGTAAGTGTTATGATTAAAAACTTGTTTGGTTTTGTTTCCCAGTTTATATACGGTATTTGCTTCATTTTTCTGTTTTAATTGGTTTTGATAATTGAGTTTGGCACTATAAATGTGTTTGAGACATAGGTTATTTGTGTTTTATTCCTAACTAATATATTAAAGTAAGTTTTAATTACTGCTTTTTTTGATGTTAAGTGATACTAGTGCCTTTATTAAGTTAGATGTGAAACTTCTATTTAGCCTGTCTCCCCCCAAGACTGATGATGTATGCCATGTAAAATGATCATCAGAATGCATTCATAATCAAAATATATTATTTTTGTTACATTCATAATCTTATAAACTTAATTTTACATGACTTAGTGAAATTGTATAGGCACTTGTCAAGACAGGAGCTTACTTCCTTCTCATGTGGAGCACTATGGCTCTTTCAGCAGGGTTTTGGGAGAAACTAATAACTCTTCAATATTAGACTGAGTGCTGAAGCTACTCCTTCCTCTGCCATTAAAGTAAAATAGGGAGGAGAAGGTATGCTAATGTTGTATGTTAATGTAGATAAATATCACGTATATGAGAACTTCACTTCAGTTACCACACGTGAATAGCTTCTGGAAGGGAACAAAGGGTATTTTGAGAAATCATATCCTGAAGTTGTCACAGAACTTGAGAATCACAGAACTGTGTCCTAGTCTCAAAGACAGAGTCAGCTTTTAGGCCACGAGCCATGAAAAGGCTCAATCTGCTTGAATCTCTCACTTAAAAAGTCTTGTGAAAGCTAAATGTGTGTGGTTGAAATACATAACTGTACTCAAAATAGTGTAAGGCACAAGCAGGTCAGAAGACTCAGTGGCAGCAGAAATAGCCACTTTTTCATACTTTGCTTTAACTGTTTTCTGCATCTTTCTCTCTCTGTGTCTCAGTAGATCAGTTAAATTTGTTTCTATTTCAGGTGGGGTATTTAATGGAGTTGATCCCAAGTCTGATAGTGCTAGAACGGGGCCGTGGGCTAGGATTTTATGCATGCCATCACAGTCATGAGAAACCAGGTATCTAATACATTGCTGTCCTCTCACTCTCCTTCACACAACCAACTGTCTTTTGATGTGGAACATAGCATTTGATCACTAAGTACTAGGTACAATTTGGGGGACTTCATATGGAGTAGTCACATGTAGTGTGCCTTCAAATGATAAGTAGTTCTCTTACTGTTTGAAGATAGGTAATGCCTTTTCTATATTTACTGTTTAGGTTATACTCTTAAGGTATCTCTTTACCCCTAAATCACTCACGAGTTTATTCTCATGTTAATTATTCCTGCTCTGCCAATTGGATGGGAAAATGACACAGAGTTAAATTAAAATTTATTCCCTGAGGGCTGATTCCCTGTCTCTCTTCCCTAAGAAAATGGACCCAATATTTTTGACTTTTCTCTGGGCAGGAAAGGGATTGCTTCTTGCTCATTCCAGCAGTCTGTACGTTTTGATTCCAGGATTTCCCACCTCATCTACCCCACCTTCTTTTAGTTAAAGGTAAGGTGATCTAAAAGTTGTGTGGATACTACTCCATTATCCTTTTGGTGGGTTTTTCCATTGTTAAAAGGCAGTGCTTTGTGTCATTCAAATTAACTTGGCTTCTGTTTGCAGAGTAGTTGTTTGTCATGTGGCATGATAACACAGCACCTGATGTTACATTTTCCAAGATTTATAGGCAGCAAATCATATGACTTGGTAATATAACTACTATCAAAACCAGTACCAAAATCAGTGCACAATATGTGTTAGTGGATTGCCAGGGGAAAAAAAACAAACCTAAACCATATCTATACAACCAGTTACTAAAAGCCAACTCTTAATTTTGGCTTGTAAGATTAGCATGTGCTGAGACTTGCCATCCAGTTTAGCAATTGGTATGATTTAATTCACAATTGTCACTACAGTTTATTGACACAGAACTAATAGAGGGAACATTCAAAACACATAGATATCTAACAAGTTTCTGAAAGGCAGAAGATGAGTAGAGAATGCTGAATGTCAGTTCATTACTTCGGAAATCAGGTTGAAATCTGTATGTCACAGTGGACACTACCAGTGTTATTAACTCCAGAAAACTGATCACTTAGTTGTTAATATGTAATTAATTATTTGGGGTTAGATTCAGAGATTTGCAATGTGGATTTGTAAGTATGAGAAAGAGACTGAGAATTATGTGGATAATTTTATTGAGAGGAAGTAACTGGATCGTAAGGCCTTTGCTTAGACTGTAAAACTCCGCCATTTTTTAGCATGAGTGCTAGCACAATGAAATTGGAGTTGACAAGTACTGTAACAGCACAAGGGAATAATATTAGAGCTTCAGTAACACATTCTTCTGCAGAAGCGTGGATATTTCCAGTATTTTATAGTATTCCCAGTAGAAACTACAATGAACTAGTATTTAAAACTTTTGATATCTCATGTAAGCATAATATTGCCTGAGGCTAAAATAATGAAATTAGAGGAAGTATCCATGATTTAGAGAAGAAGTGATAGTATAGTTAGAAGAATGAACAGAAAAACAGAGCCTTACCTTGCTTTTTCCTGTAGGCTGTAAAAAACCAACCAACCAAACAAACAAAAACTAAAACCCACAACAAACCATGGCAAAACCTCACGAACAGAAATGTGAAACCTCATGAACACTCAGAAGAAAATATATTTTTATGCCACATTTTAGAAGTTGATATGCCAAAGTAATTAATATTAAAACTGTACAGATAGAAAGTTAATATAAAACTACCTAGACAAGTAATTATGGCCCATTACGGTTGTTGCCCTCTTCTGAGCCCTTAAATGTGGACTGAAATGGTGAAATTATCTAAATAAGTGGTAGTGAATGGCTTCCAATTTTTCCTTTCTCTTCAGAACAAGTAACTTCAAAGAAAAATGGTAGCAGGTTTTAAAGGTTAATAAGTAGTTTAGTAGCTGTGGGGGCAATAACAGGAAGTTAAAACGAGGAGGTGAAATGCTGTGAGTAAAAGTTAGTAGAACTAATAAGTTTGACGCATTTAGCTCTGAAAACACATCTAACTGACAGTTTTGGGGAGGAATAGGAGAATGACAAGATAGATGGAAAAGTCAGTCCTCTGAGCACAAAGTTGAAGGCATCCCAGACTCTGTGATAGAAACATATTTGGCTAGAAGAAGCAAACACTTCTTACAGGTTAGGTGAAAGTGTAGTATTAACACCTGGGATCTAGACAGAACAATCCTAATGGAGAATTCAAAAAATTGTGAATAGGCAATTAGAGAGCATATGGATTTATTTAGGCACAACTGGAAACTGTCTGGCAGAATATGAGGTGATAAAATATGGGTGTATTCAGTGCAAAGAAGCATCACAAAATTACATGTGCAGGGAGATGGAATCTTTACAGACAATCAGCAACATCCTCATGTCTCCAAAATCCTTGAAGTAGACTGTGGATAGTCCACTTAACCATGATACAGGCGACAAGGCAATGTTATTTAAAATGTAGTGAATATAATAATTTTTAAAAAGAGATGTTGTTGTGACCCATACAAAGCAGTCCTGGTTATTGAACAAGTGAGAGATGATGTCTTACGGTAGTATCTTATAGGCAGATGTCTTACAGACAGATGCACAGTCATGCTGCTCACTGCTGCAGTCTGCAGAGTAAGTACAGCATTGACATCTCGGGAAGTGAGGAGAGGAAGATACAGAACTAGAAAAGGCTAGTGCTAGGAAAGGCGTGTGGGAGCCTGAGAGCCAGAAACACCTTGTCCCTTTCGACTGCTGCACAGCCTAGTCAGGATACTTTGGAGCCTCTACCTCAGTTTAAATTTTCTGTTTCATATTCTTCAAAATTCATTAACGTTGTTGTAATATTGCTGGGACTTATTATCTATTTTGATTAAAAAGAAATGGAAGCAGCATGTTTGGATCAGGGTTTTGCAAACGTACGTTTTTGTTCAAATTTGATGAGATTAATATTGTTTAAGAAAAGAAATAATCCAAAGGCAAAAGAAACTTCTGATAGATAAGTAATATTTTCCTTTAAATCAATGATGAACAAGCTACACGAACAAGGGACAATAATGAAATCTTCTGTTTCTGTATTGACCAAACCTAAAGATTTTTGCTTGTTTTGTACTGATCTCTTACAAAAACAGGTTCCCATTAGTTTTATACAGTACAATGAATTCAGTGGGAGCTTGTTCGAAGGTTTGTCTTTGGATGCAAAGTTATCTCAGAACTTGAATATCACCTTAGCACAAGTATTTGGACATACACAAAATTCATTGCTCAAAAAGTCATGGTTTTCTCTCAAAATGATTGGTATAGGCTTAATCTTCTGCAGTACTCTTCAGTACTGTCTCAGGCTAATGCCGTTGCTGCCTGTGACACCCTTGAGGGGTTTATTTCCAGTTCCAAAGAGAGTTTCCTGTAATACACTGGAAATAATAGGAAGAATGACTTGGCTTATGCATCACTGAGAGCCCTGAGATGTGACCTCAGATACTTTCTGCGCACAGACATGAACATAATTCCAGAGTGGACTGATAGGTTCCTGAGTTAGGGGTAGCTGCTTTTTGCATACTGGTTCCAGGTGCTACTGTACACTTGCAACTCATTCTGTATCTCACTGGTGCTGCAATGATATCTTTATCCTGCACCAAATATTTAATACTCTGAAGACATTATAATTGGGATACTGTGATGGCTGTTTACCCTGAAATTCCAATGATATCAGCGGGAATTATGTTCAGGTGAGACTTCTGTCTGGTTTTATATGAATCTGCGTTGTTAGAAGCCATGCAAAACTATTTACTGTGAATAGCGCTGTGAACAAACTTAGGCTTTGACCCTGCAAACAGCCTCACTAAAACAAAGAGACTGTTTCTTAGTGCATTAATGCTCCTATACATTGTATGGACTATTATGTCCATTAGCAATAGGATTGGACCCTACAGGTTCAGCCTGTCATTCTTGTGTTCTCTGTTTTATTCTGAGTTTGCAACAGTTTTCAGCTTATTTTAGAATAACCAGCCAACATAATAAATGTGAATTGCTAGTTCTAATTAATTTCCCAAAAGATTGACTTAAATACGCAGCTAAAAGAGCGAGCTAAATTAGTTACAGATTATTTTTCATAAACCTGTCTCATGTATTTTATAGTAAAAACGGACACAAATGTGAATGTTTGGGGTAAAGAAGAAAATGCTTCTCTAGTTTACAGATCTAGTTCCAGCATCTATTGGATGACTAGAAAATACGAATGTCTAGGAAAGGAATTAAATAGGGCGATTAATGATTATGGCTTCTACGAAATAGTCTCCGAATAGTGAAGCCTGTGTTGTCAAAAGGAAGCTGTGCCCACCAGGGGGTGCTGGCGTTTTTCTTTATAGGTTGATTAATCTAAATGTAGATTAGATTTAATCTATTTAAAAGGCGAACAAGGTGCTTAACGTTGCAGGAAAAAAATACCATGTGTGCAAGACAACGGGAAAAATCGGTATATTGTAAACCTGTGGTATTTTTCTTTTCAAAGGTTATGAAAATAAAATAGGTGCTTTATTCCAGTAAGAGATGTATGCAAATTCACACTGAAGACTGCACGTGACTGCAAGAACTAATAAGCAATTTTTAACTAATGTTCTGTTCTCACTGTTGTAAGCTCTGACAAAATCTTTTTTGTTACTTTTGCAATGAACATGAATTTTGAACCTGTGATTGTAGATACATGTACATCATTTAAAAGAAACATGCAGAAAAAAAGAGAAACGGATTTATTTTTTTCTCCTTGAATTAAAAAATAACATCTTCATATGAGGAAGCAAACTTCTTATTCTTCTGTATAATCAAGAAACGCTGTAATGTGCAGCAAAAAATTAGGCTTTACAAACCTCCATTATAGCCTGCATTATAGTGGCTATCTTTGAAACTGCCCAGATTCGTCCATTTTAACAAAATGTGTTTCTTTTTGCCAGATTTTCCAAGTCTAGGTCAGTGATCCTGTAAGCCTGTCGCATGACTCATCTAATCGTACTAATTGTGAATATCTGGCTTATGTCATCTTGATTAATGTTGAAGTAAGTGAACTCAGAGAGCAACACTTGTCAAAATGTGGCAGAATCATATCAACAATTGTTGCTCATAAACACTGCTGCTGCCCGCTTATATTCGTAATTTATCCCAAATTTTGTAAACCTGCTGGCAAAGCAGTTGTTTAAGCATAGAAAAGGGAATAAATACATAGGGAAGAGAAGAAGTGCTGATAGGCAGCTACGGATGATGAGTTTAAATTTTTGCAAGCATGAACTTTGTTGTTGTTGTGATGCATTTGAACTCAATTTTATAGCATTTGTAATTAACCTAACATGTAGTTAGTGATAGACTAACCAATTGTGACATTTAGATAGTGCTGGAAAATGATTTACAGACCAAAATCCTGACATAGTATATGACATAACGTGCTTAATCGAACATTTATTAATATGTAGTACAAAGCTACAGTTAATTGTATCATAATAAATGAACTAATTTGGGTGGGACAAAGGAGATGTGAAACACAAAGTAGTCATCAAAATGGTCATCTTTGATTCATCCTTCTACCGCAAAATTGATATTTTTGAAATTGATATTATTTCTATAAAATATTTATCACAGAGTAAGGTTTAAAAATAGTTTCTGTGTAGAGACCAGAAAAATAAACTCTTTGAAAGAAAATGTAAATGTATAGAAATTTAAAAATTGGTTCAGTATCTCCAACTTCAGCTGTTCAGAATTTTAACCAATCTGATCCTCTCTCATGAAAATAAAATGGTTTTTGTTGGTAACAGAATTTCTGCTCAGTTGGTGCGTTCAAAAGACATACTGCATTGGAGTAATGGCACAGATAGATTTTTAATTATTTTTAATTTTGATTAAAAGTAGTGACGTACATGCAATTTTTGCAATTAACTTATGAAGTGTATGTTGATCACTGTAAAAACTAAGAAGTTAGTGATATAGCTGCTATCAAACCTCTCCTACTAAGCTGATTATGCAATTTGTTTTCTTCTAAGATGTTGTACGTCGGATGAGTTTAAAGGGCTTCCTTCTCTTCGGCAAAGCAAATTTTTCATTGTGTATGTATTGCTTCCTCTTCAGACTGCACTTCATACTTTTAGTTTGTAGCGCACCTGGTCCTTTGTTAGAATCATGTGGAAAAATTGAATTTTAAATGGTTCTAATCTTGCCACTAATTTTCTGGTGAGTTAAGGTGTGACTATTTTAGCTTCTTGATTTTTTGTGTTGTTTGATTTGTCTATACAAAAGCCTATCTCAAATAATTGGCTGAGTTAGTTAAGTCTGTTGAAAGAAGGTGGTGTTCAGAGAACTCGTGGTTTAAATGAAAAAAAAAATCTAATGCTTCCCTTTATCTTATAAGGGAAAAAATAGTTTGTTTTGCAAATTATTTTGTAAAAGGAAATGTAGCATTGAGATATAATCACCTATTTTTTAAGGGGATCTTTCTACAAAATATTAATAGAAGCTTTTGACCTATGAATATGAAAGGCTCGGCAGTCTGAGCCTGTAAAAGCCACTGCTGATAGTTGATTGTTGGTGTTTTGTGTGTGTGTGTGTGTGAGTGATCACTTCCTCATAGAAGATTAGAGGAAAGAACATGCTAATACTATTCAAAAGATGCTTTTAAGTAATATCTATTTCTAGAGCACAGGCATTGCCCATCTTCCCTTCAGTGAGATCATATGTAATAAGATAAGGTGATCATTATAAACAGGTGCAAGCTTGCATAGAAAATGCTACTGAAAACCATCAGTAGCTTGACTTAAACTTTGCTATAGAGAATGAAGTATTTACCTGAATCTATGATGCAATTCAACTGTAATTCCTCAGAGAGAAGAGTGCAGAATGGAGAATTGTGTGAATTACTCTGTCAGCGCATGCCATACATTAACCGAAGAGAGTTGGAATGAGGAAGAAAAGAACGCAAGTGAAAAGAAAGGCGTAATTATAGCTCAACAGGCAAAGAGTAAAGCGCATTTGCAGGGAATTTCATTTGTGACAAAACTACTCCTGCAGGAGTACTTCAAGGAGCAGTAACTTTATGAGCTTTACCATTAGAAAGTGGGTTATCAAACATATAACCAAAATTTTTTTAAAATGTATGTACATATGTAAAATGGCAGGACATTTAATCAGAAATTCAGAAACACTAGACCTAGGGTTTTCTTGCATATGTCATTTGAACTTCTTGTGCATATGTGTTACAAGTTACATGATTACATTTTTTTCTCATTCTCTGTGCCTGTTTCCAGGCAAGCCCATCCTTCGCCTTTCTCTCCATTTACGTTGCATTCCATCTTTTTTTTTTCTGTGCTGACTGGCAGGCATGGTCTGAGTTCTGGTGCTTGGTAGAACAATGCTGGCAAGCATCCAGCAGAAAAAAAATGGTTAATCGTCCAATACTGGAGCCTTTGAGAAGAATGTATTATGTAGAGATGGGATATTCACCAGATAGGGTACACCTGTCCATATTCCCGTATTGTAGACAGAATAAGCTGCTAACCTGAAGAGCTTGTACTAACTGTGGGTGAATTTGAAGTTTTGAGACACTTATAAGGTGGCCACGTTGGCTGAGTTTTCCATAGAAGTGTCAATAAGATGTCTGACAGCAATGATGTTCTCAGGACTTGCCACAAAATTTTGGATTCCTCCTTCAGTGTCTAAAGTCAAAGAACTCCTTAGTGAAATAGATACTTAATTTTCGTAACATGGGAAAACATACTTTTATGTTCCTAACCCTTAGAAAAATGGATGAAACAATTTAACTCAACAAAATAAAAAAAAAATCTTTTTGAGAGGTACAAGAAGTAAGGAAAAAAAAAAGCTGAAATTACAAATATTTATTAATATTATAAGAAACTGAAATATAGTCATACTGTGGAAATTGTTCAACAGTTGAAGCTGTACTTGTCACAGATGTCTCTGTCTTAACTTTTTCAGGGAGATGACTGAAGTAAATCTGCAGAATCTGCAGAATCAGATTAAGTAATCTGCGGAATCATGGTCTCTATTGTCGAGAAAATATATGTCAATTTTTCCACCTGAAGTTCAGTATATTTATATGAATGACCTCAAGTACTCTCCAGAAAAATAGTCTGTAATGCATACATATATATGTATGTATATATGTAATATATAATATAAATATGCATATATCATCTTTTCTGTGACTACAGGATTTTGCTGTTCTTTATTACTGATGATAGGGTATTATTCCTGAGACATTGTCGTGAAGGGGAGGATTCCTGTAAGATTATAAAATTGAAGTCAGGAATTACAATTTAAGAATGAATGTTGTAGCATTCTTGCAGTTTATTGTTAATAAAAGGATAGGCCATTTCCTGTGACAAATAGTTACATTTCTCTTCTGTGTTTCCCGGTACCCTGGTGATCACTGAAAGTGGCAGATTATTTTTTCAATGCAATTTAGTTTTGAAATGGTAACATTTGTAATTCACAAGGCTATTTAGACATGCCTCAAAGAAAAAGTGTGAATATTAAAGTGGACTGAATAGCAGATATTTTTGTTATTTTCTTTAAATGTTTTGTTCCAAATAAGATTGAGACAGGAATTTTTGAATTTGCTCTTTGTCTGAGAATCCCCTGCTGCAGGCTGGTGAAATTGATGCTCTTGTCAGTTTCCCTGCTAATAGGAGCTGTGAAATTGACAAGAATGTCGATTTCATGGAGGAGCCGGTGGGACTGGCAAGGCCCGCGGCTCGGGGGCAACCCCTGTGTGGATTGTGCAATTACAGACCTGGGCCACCTATCTCAGAACTGACAAGCATGGTGCGTGTCCAAACTCTGCAGTGAGGAGACAGGGTTATAAGGGCATTTTGACGTGTGCAGCACGTAAACCTCATCTTTGGTTAGAGCTAGAGCTTCTTTAAACTGCAGGTTTCCAGCTCCTTGGAAACTCCAAGGCCCTGTGCTCTGAGAGGCAGATGCTGACTGGTGCCAGGTAGGCTTTCTCAGGCTTGCGTGATAGCAAAAAGCGGGTTCCAACATCACTGTCTCCTGAGACAGACCTGCCAAAATGATTGCTGCTGGGTAGGAAACCTGGAGTAAATCCGTTCTGGATTGGGTAGAAGTACAGGAAACCAGCTATTTTTTGAATGAAAGATGTTTAAGCTTAATGATACAGTACTTTTCAATATAGCTGAAAGGATTAACATGGACATCTGAACATCAGTCATCCACTGTTAGTGTGAAGACATTTATCACTGAAATACTTTTGGTGACATTCAACTAGAAAAGATACTAGTATGAAACGTGTGAAATACAGAACAGGTAACACCAAAGTTATCTTTTCATTATCAGCTCGGAATTGCTTTTCCTAAAAGAAGGGATGAGAATCTGGTATATTGTTGGTGATCATCAAACTACATTTCTGTTTTCAGTGGTCCAGAACAGTTGCTCAATTCTGAAAAGCTTGTGCTCTTTTCACCTCTAGAGAGGCATTCCTTAACTAACAGTATAGCAAATACTTCTGTCTGTGGTTTTACATTTTTTAACAGGATGGGCTCTCAGCTATTGTCCCTTTGCATGTTCAGTTAACAAAATGAGCTGAAATTTAGATAGAGGATAAATAGTGCACGTACCACCTAGGCATTGCATTGTTCCTTAAAGGCAGTCTGCCCAATACAAAATAAATGAATCTTGGCTGTGAAATAGATAATGTTTTCTTGGCGTAATCAGGCTGCCTCAAAGGGGAAGCTGCCAGGATTTACAAAACCATTTAATACAAGGAAGGGTTCTGCTGACAGAATTGTGAATGCAAGGCGAAACCACATTTCTTTACTTGTGTCTTTGCCACAGAATTAAATTTCAGAAAGTTTGTAACTGTAAGTTAGACTTTGAACTCTTAGTGGTGTAACATCACATTTATGCAGTATTTCAAGTCAACTGATCATCAGTTATGACCGTGATAAAGCAGTATTCAGGAGCTTATAAGCATGTTCAGTGTCTCATTGGGAATAAATAGTCCGTTAAGTTCTGTTTTTTTGCTTGTTAACATCCCCTGACCCACACATTTTATTAGCATACATCAGAACACTTCTATTGTACCCTGCCATTCCAAGAATTGTCAAGAATTATAAATATATAAGTATTTTCTTGTACGTTACTAGCATCAGTTTTGTGACATGGAAAATTACACGTTTGTTTGTCAGCTGGTATGTAATGTCCCAGCATCATTAACTCCCACTGAATATCTTTCTACATATATCTTTACTTGAAATATTACAGAGCCCAGCACTTATTTATTAACCAACATCTTGTGTAATAAAAATAGAAAATACCCTTTTTTAAAGTAAATGGTTATTTTAAATTAAAACTAAAAAAATTTGAATTTATTAGAAAATTTGTTTCAAGTGGTATGATTCACTTAAAAAATCGGTATTTAATTTTTTCTATGAGTTTACCTATGCAGTTTGATTAATTTTTAGTTAGCTAATTATTAGGCCCAGTTTTGAGAAAGAAGATATCAGAGGGGTTTCTGTATAAATATTTCACAGCTTCTGATAAGAAATGGGTGGTTAGGATGTGAGCTATAACATTGCTTCTGAGGTTAATATTGGGCTCAAACATTAAATACTTAATCATTGCTTTCTCTTTTGTCTCAATATTTAGTAACCCAACCATTTTAGCAGGGGGGATTTTTACCCCTTTCTAGGGGTAAAAATTTTAGTGATGTCAAGTATATTTTTTCTCCCTAGAAAGCTATAAAAAGGGGACTGTTCTAGTGACTAGGCTTGAATGCAGCTCTTTTCCTTTTTTGTGTACGTAATTATGATTCTATGAAGGTGTTGGCAAAATATTGGCTAAGGATTGCTGGTAGGTATGACTTACTTGGGCTTTCATAAGAAAACCTTTGTCAAAGGCTCTCACAAAAGGATACTAAGGAAATAAAGTAGTCACAAGGTGAGAAGTAGAGTTCTGTCATGGATTAGGAGCTGCCCATGTGGCAAAATAATAGTAGTGAAAAAATACATGATGCTTTTTAATATTTATTATTTTAGCAATCCAGTAGCAGTGGAGTACCTCTGTTAGACTGTTGTATTTTAATATATTATTAGTCTCTACTGGGAGGTAGGTGATAAGTGAAATGATATTTACAACATTACACAAAAATATCCAAGTGGGTCAAGACCAAAAACAAGTGAAGAATTTTCTAAAAATTAACAACAGGACAGTAGATGAATTTTGTGGTTGAGAAATGTCTGGGAGCATATGAGAAAGAATGATTTGAACTACTGCTACAATTTTCAGACTACTAAATTAACGTGAACGGTTGTGATGAGGTGTTCGCAGGCCCATAACAGCTGTGGACATAAAAGGAGCCAGGTACCTTTGACCCTTCTATTAGGTCAAAATGTAACATTGTCTGCACTGCGTGTCCTGTTTGACTTCTTTCAAGTCTCTTTCAGTTGTCCCTGTGTGTATCCAGTGAGCTATCTCGGTTTGGTGCAAAGGCTTTCTGTTCTGGTCACCCTCAACTCGGAGTGGATACAGCAGAAGCGAAGGAGGGTGGAAAATGTGAGAGGGAAATGACTGGAGACAGACAGAAGTTGAAGGGTTTTACACATACCAGTTTAGAGAAGGAATGAAAAAGGGCATGCAAAATCATTAGTGACTATAAACTGGTTCTTGTTCGGCCTCTGACAGACTTGCAGCAGGAGGTTGTTGGCTGAAGTTATTGCCACCCTCAGCCATCTGCCTTGCCCTGCACCTTTAATAGATATGGAAGCCCCCAGGGCAGAGACATCTGATCTGCTTGTAAATCAGCTTGTGAATGACCGTTGTTTTCAGCCCAGTGCATTAAGGAAGCCTGTTTCTGCCTAGGAGAGCAGCAATGTCTGTCAGGAGGGGAAGATGGTTTCGGCTGGTAGCAACATCAGGCAGGGCGAGTCTGCCAGAGACCTCATATGTTTGATATTTCAAGGACAAAAGCTTATAAAACTGCGACTGCTGAAATCTGATAAAAAGGGAAATGCTTGTTTTATCCAGTGTGTATTTAAGTGGTGGAAATGTTCACAGTCACACAGCTGCAAAGCCGTGAGCTTAGTGCGATGTAAACCAGTAGTGATATCCTCTGTATACCATTTTTCTCCCTGTAAGTTTTCAGCCTCTGGTTTCTGGTGAGGCTGGTTTTCTATGCACGTATAAGATTTTTGTAAGGTGTGCCCATCTGTCTTTGAGTTCTAGTCCTAGTAACTTTTAAATCTACTGACAAACTTCAACAGAATTTGACAGGTCTCTAATATATGAAGTTTCTTCCAATTTCCTGAAAATTGGTATCTGAATAGAAGACAATCTCATTAGTATCACCCTGAAGTTTCGGTACAAACTAAAGAGGTACTGTTGCAGATTGATCAGTATTATGGCTCTGAATCAAATAAAGCATCTGCTGACTTGTTCAAGCAATTTGGGACAAGCTGTTTGAGTTAATGAAGGAGAGGAAAAGAAGGAAGATGGGCAGAATTACTAGGGCGAGGATACTATAAGAAATATGGAGGGAAACAGCTGAAATTAACATGAAGGAATTACTGGGATGTAACACAAATCCTTAAGAATTCAAGATTCATTAGGTTTGCTGCTTACAGAATAACTACCTCTACTTTTTTTGTTTGTGTTTCTTTCACTGACTAGGCAGAATTCTAAATTTATTGTTTGTTGCAAGGTGTGTGCTCTTACAGTTGAACATGGTATCAAGTGAAACATTGAATTTAAAAATCATTTGTGTAATTTTAAATGCTGCAATCTGTAAATAATACAACAAACAGTAAATAACATGACAAAATCCAAATTTTGTTACCTGTTCTTACTTGAATACAGTTGATTCAACATATGTTAAAAGGCTGTTGCTTGGCCAGCCATTCTTTCTAATAGTGTTTTGTATGTGAAGAGATTCTGAGAGTGTTCTGTTTTGTAAAACTAAATTGAAGTGGAATAAATTTTTTCTAATGGTTGTAATTGCTGAAAGCAAAAAAAGAGGTTGGAGGAAGAATAAACATGAAGAAGAAAGAATAGAGTGAAGTAAAATATCATTTATAGCAAAGCAGAAAGGGAACAAATGCTTTTTCAGAAAGGTAACTTTGGATACTTGCAGTACTCAAAATTAGATTTGGAAAGCCTTGATAAAAATGAGAGGAGAGAGAGATTGAAAACAAAAAATAAATAAAAGCACCTCTAAACAGCTGTTCAGCCCACCTACAATTTCGAGTATCCCATTCATCTACTTTGATTACTGTCTTAACAAATTACATGACAGAACTTTCATCAGGTAAAATTACAAATACTGCAGTAAATGCTGTGACTGCCCTGCAAACAAAGGGTAGCTTCAAGCAGTCCAAGTCAGATACCGCTAGCAATGCCACCTTTTGTAATGTGTATAGCAATTTTGAGCAGGCCAAGAAGCTCATTAGCCGTTGCTGTGATTCACAGGGTTACTGTGGCACACAATACCTTGAGTTTGCAAGTTCAGCGCTATCTTAGACACATCGCTGTAGTAACTGCAGTGCACCTGCTGACATCAAAAGTAGTGCTACTAGCTTCTCTTCTTGCATTTTCTTTAATGACCCAGCATTCATGAAGACATAGTTCTTTGTATGTGAATATACTGCCAGGAAGTATTATTATATGTAGGACATTTTGACTATTAATGTAGCAAAGATGAGAAAGAGGCAAAATGTAGCAAAGGCTATACTGCAGGAGAAGTAGTGGAGTGGGACTCTATGGGGACTGAAAAGAATTCCGGATATGAGAAATTGAAAACCAGAAGAATTAATAAGAAGAGGAATCAGGGGTAATCATCAGTTTATAACATCACATGATAAGAATACTGGAAACTAAATAAAAAAAGAACCTACAGGAGCATTTCAGCTGAAGGATGTCTGTCTGTTGTCATAAATAGCTCCTAGATACTTTGCATAATTACTGAGGACTGGGAGGGTGAGGGAGAGGCAAGTACAGTAAGAATACATCCAAATACCAAATTAAAAAGAAAAAGTGTGCCCATGGACAAAGATGAGGCAAGAAAGAGGAAATATGCTAGACTTAAATATAAGGATCTGAATTATCTTTGATATTAAATCATTTGAAGTCTGTGGAGTTACAGTAAGTATGAGTTGACATTGGAAGCTGTTGTATGTAATTCTGTATTCTGAGTCCTTATTACACTTATTGTTTTCTTTGGTGTAGTCAGAAGGAGTGTTGGTTTAAGCTTAATATCTATTTTTGGAGCAAATTTATCTTCTAACCATTTGATTTGTAGCTATGGAAGTTTTTGGCAATTTCTGTATGTTGTCTCTGTACTTACCTACTACTGCAAGGATCTCAAGACAATGCATACAATATTTCTTGCATAAACTAGATCCAAAACAAGAGGTGTTAATAACTTCTAAAACTAATTTCTAATATCTACTGAATATATTCTCAAATTGTAGCCTACAGGATTTCAGCTTCACATTCTAAGGAAAAGAAAAGTGATATTTCAGGGTGACAGAGATATATTGTTATTTTTGATGAAGATCCTTCCTGGTGGTATCCTCTCTTTTAACTTCGATAACCAGCCATGAACCTGGTTTAATTCATCTGGTTTTATATCACCAGACACTGAATTGAAAAAATATTAAACTGTATTTTAAAATCAGCTCTTCTGATCGCCTGTTTAAAAAGCACATGTCTGAGGAAGAAACCTTAAAGAAGATACTGAAGAGCAAGTCTGAGCTGGGCCAAAGATCAACCCAGTAAAAAAGAGAGAACCTTCAGACAGATGAGCTCCCTGGCCCAGCTCATTGTGGGCCACACAAGCACTACTGCTAGCGTAAGGATGGGAAATGTTAGTCAGCTGAAGTGGGAGACGGGCAGGTCTGACTCTTTCGGTGGCAGCGCAGACTTAGTTTAGCTTAACCTGATTGTGAAACTGCACCTTAAATCATCACTATCTTGGAACAATAAGCTGCACAGGAAGCACACTTAAAAGAGTTAAATCCTGGCATCGCTGCAGTGAAATACGAGTTTGGCTACTGATGTGTATAAAGCCAAGGTTTTGCTGGGAGGGGGTATGATCATGGGAAGAGAGATGGTGAGTCACCTTTGGAATTATATATAAAAATGAGGATGGAAATGGTTAGCAAGATATTGAGATACTGAGCAGCTGAAAAAGAAATGAAAATTTAATAGGATATGTATGTATGTGATGTTAAATGCATAAAGTTTATACATTCCTGGACTGAGCAGTTGAGGTTACAATGCGCCTTTCTGAAGAAGGAGGAGTTTTGAACGCAAAAAGGTTACATTTATTGGCTTACTGTTTTCTGGGTAACATTGGTGTAGCCCAAGTTTCTTCTCTGTAAAGAAATGGTGTATCTTTGAAGTATCCAATAATGAGGGAATAAAATCGAAGTGAAAAGAATTATAATCATTCCATTGTTTTTAATTCTCTACAGAGAAAGTTTACAGTCTTGGGAATAATTAAATATAAACAAATATGCAAATAATAGGATTTTTTTCAGTTTTTATTTTTAACCGGATGCAAAGAGACAAATCCAATTGTGGCTTCAAAAAGGTTTCTCCCCTTTTTTTATCAAACCCAGAAGTTATAAAGAGATTGTTTTCTTTTCAATATGATCAGAATAAAAACTTGAAAAGATGTTGTAAATGAAACAGTAAGAATGCAAAATTGTTCTTAAAGGCATAGTTCATAATAAAAAAGTGGTAGTCACATATTTGTCCTTTCCAACAAGGGTAAAGAACATACTTTCTTTTTCCTCCAAAACATTCCTACGTTATTACAGAATTTTTAGATGTTACTGACTTTTAAATTTTCCTATTTTTGAAGCTATAAATGCTGACATTGAAGTACCAAAGTAATGTTGTGTATAATCCTTTCTTAGTCTTCCTTCAAGTCTCTTCTAATGTGAAATTTCAGCTTCAAGATTGTTCAGAGAATTATTGTCCAGTAACATTTGTATTACATAAAATTTGCGTTTATTGTTATTGTTCATAAATCATTATTATAAACCATTATTTATGGTTTATGTGAAATGCAAATGAAGGATAACTAATTTTGTTCTCATACGTAATCTTTTGCCTAACTAAACTCAGCTGAAAACGTAAAGCTTCGAGATTGAGAAGATAAGCCATACTTGCCACGTGCACGTTTTACAGTTTTTATGTAGAAACATTCTTCTCATTGCTTGTAGATTTCTGAGCACCTGGAGGCAAATCAGCTGGTTTCATCCGCAAACCGCTATAGAGATGGGTGCGTGTCCTGCATATGCCTTACAGAGAAGTTACCATTCAGGATGTCAGTTCCCTGTTACAGTATAAACAGTATAAAAAAGTAACTGTAACTGAAGATACATTTCCTTCTTCAAACGTTGAACCGTGGACCAGAGTCCTCATTTCTCTCCTACCCATAGAGAATACAGTCATTCCTAATTAATACTTACTTGTGGAATTGTTTCCTCGTGCTCACCTGCCACATCTCTAAAAGATTACTCGAGCACATCAGAGTCAAATGCTTTTTCTTGATAAATGGATTACTCTATATTTTATTTAGGATACTCAGAAGCTGACTGAATGGTTGTCATTTTTACATATACAAAGGAACTTTATGTATCATTTCATTTCTATTTCTGACTCTCAGTTAGTTAGTTAGTGTATATATGACCCTAGGCAAATGAGTTAATGACTGTGGAGAGAAAATTCCTCAGAATATCACAGACTTAATTATTCAATCGCTATCACCGAACTGCAGAGGTACTCTAAGTAACATTTGGGATAGAGGAGACTTGGCAAAGGCGTCTGACAATAGTTTGCAGACCTATTTCTCCATTTGGCTGTATGGGGAAATGTATCTTTGCGGTGGATTTTATCAAATGTTTTTCATGCTTACTTGGATGCCCTTAGAGGGAGAGAAAAATCTTGTGACATATTTGAGTATTTCTGAGAGGAACTCATTTTCCTGACGTTTTTCAGGAAATGGATAGCAACTGGGTTATGTCAGTCACAAATAATTCGGCTGAATTTATCATTTTGTTTTTTCATGAATACTCACATAATGATCTGGTAAAAAAAGTAATACTTGTTTTGTGAAATTTGTTCTAAATGTATGTCTAGTTACCAGAGGCAAAATATTGTTAAGGTCTAGTTGCTGAGCAGTAGTTATTTTTTCATCTTTGAGTATTGATTGTCTATTGATGTCTTCAAAAGCATTGGTGAAAAGGCTTGAATAATGTATTTGCTTAAGGAATCAAAACTCTTCTGTGAAAACTTCCAAATTCTATAAACATTGTAATTATACCACCAGTGCCTTGGGAATTCTGTTTCTGATAACCTGTTCTTTAGAATTTGTTTGGATTATATTGGTTTGGTTTGTTTATGTTGGACATAATTTCTAACTTGTAAATGAGCAATAATTTGGCAATATTTCGCATTATATTGAATCTTCACATAGATAAAGGTTTTATAAGTAGGTGATACCTGAACAGAACATTAAACAGATGGGAGACTTTCACTGGTGTGATGGGAAGTTATGTTAGCTGCTATGGATGTTTACTCAGGGTGCTTATTGAAAGGGTTATGAGAAGGTCTACAAACTAAGCTGCTCAGGTGATAGGGAATAGTAAGACTTTTTGACAGCTGGGAGAGCTTCTTGCTCAGGACTGTTTTGGGGTACTCATCTGAAAGGGAACGAGTGTACACAGAGAATTGAAAATGTCATTTGGGAGCTGAAAAAAGTATTTCTGTGGATCTGCTGAAGTATTATCAGGTGTTACAAACTGTTTTTTGTATTTTGGGAAACTGAAGGAGTCCTGCATTTGGAGGACTGCAGTTGAATTGATATGACATCATTTTATGGATGAGCAAATGCACCTGTACATTAGTTTTGGAATAATATTTATATCCATGATAATGAAACTGATAAATTACTAAGTTTTGGAAATTTCTTTGAGCACATCGATGACCTCTCTGTGATAACTTTCAAAGTAGCTGCAACTTCAGTTTTTCTTTCAACTATTGGTAGAGCAAGACTCATCCAGTAAATCTGCATTCACTTTAAAAAAAATCTTTGTACAGTCATATCATAATATCAGAATTCATTTAATTCATGTACATTACCATATTTCAGGAACTCTAAAACAGATGAAGAAAAGGTGATGAGAAGGTAAGACACTGTGTTGATAGCAAGAGATCTTAACCTGCTTCTCATGTTCAAGCTTTTTACAAGTTCAGTCATATTAGATTATGTCAGCTTGGCATTACTCAGTTAAATAAGAAAAAAAACAGAAAGGCAGTGATTACTTGGCAAATGTAATATATTTAAAAAAAAAAAAATCCAAAAGCACATCTTTAATGTGGTAATACATACTATTAAGAATCATATTTTGATAATATATTAGGAATGCTTTTCTGAATATATACTTGAATATTCTGATATAATACCAGTTTTGGAAAACTTTGATTCTTGTGTCTTGAGGGATGCAAAATTACACTAAGTTTTAAGGTCCTTAAAAGCAGCAGTGGTGAGCTGCAGATGGGGTATCCTTCCATAAATGTAAAAATGATGTCTTGCTTACTTTTATTTCTGATACTTTGATAAACATCTGTTTTTTTTCTTCTGGTGCTTTAGTCCTGTAGCAACATGTTCATATTCTGGATATGTTAGTGTTGCTTAAATACCTAATGCTTTTACCCCTTGGGGTACGATTCTGGGAGATGGGCTGAGCCTAACTGAATACGATAGATTTCTTTCATTGAAGAAGGCTGTCCCTGTTCCTCCACGCAGGGTTGTATGCTCCTGTTGTTTCCTTTAAACTGATTTTAATGCTTGCATGACCCCTTGGTGTGCCAATGCAGCTCACTAAGCCAGATGCAAAAGATTTCAGCAATAACATAATATTTTTCCCCTGAATGAGCTCACACCAGGGTCAGAGATGAATCAAGCACCAATATCACTGGGAACAGTAGACAGGGGAAAGAGCACAGAAATAAGAGGGACTTTCTCTATCACTGGGAACAAGCTACTGGATTACAGAACTGCACCCTTAGTGACTGCTGGTTAGCACCTTGGAGTTTGACCTCACTCAGCCACCACTTGAGCTAATAGTGTTTCAGGGCCAGTGAGCTTTGCTAGTGCGCCTGAAGACTAAAAACTGTGAATCGCTTGGCCTTTTTGTGTTGACCTAACTTTCCTCTTAGTGCAATGCTACCTGTTTTCTTTTTGCTTGAAATAGATCTCCTTTACTGTATATTGTTGAAGATGCTTTCAGTTTAGACTTAATTTTTTTTATTTCTTCTGTTCCTCCTGTTGATATGGTTTTTACTGCACATTTGACCTCATTTCATTTTTAGGTTATCTATCAGTCAAACTGCCTGCACTCTAGGAATTTAGTACAGATGGTTCTTTTTGAGAAGGAAAATATACTGAACTAGTAATTTATCCTCTGTGATATGTTGTACTCTTTTCTGCTGCCTCCTTCCAGCATATGACGATTGTGCTTCCTGAGATTTTGTGTTTCCTTCACCCTTGGTTTTTTTACAACTCTTCGAGGAACATTTGCTGTCTGATGTTGAATTGGCTTTCCATTCTAGGATCTCTGCTTTCCTCTCAATTGATAGAATTGCTTGGAATGGTTAGCCTGCAGTTTTTATACTCCGCAGAGGTTGGCATACAGTGGGCACCAAGGGGTGTGGTTCACATTCTGTTCTACTGCTGTGGACCCCAAAGTTAAACACGTCTCAAGATCCACAGGAGTTTCACAGTTCTCGTATTAAGGAGCTAAAACCCAAAAAGAGAGAAACTTGCAAGATTTTAGATAAATTTTCAGTCTGTGGAGTCAATGGCAAATTGCACTTGAGTTCAATGGAGTCATGATTAACCTTAGTATGTCTTGAGAAGCAGAATTGTCAGGTAACATTCTCTGATTTGTTTACAAGATGGTTTTATAGTTCTGAAGTGAGATCTTCTGGAGAAATGTGTGGTTCTAATTCATATCCAGAAGATAAAGTAGTGCTGAGTAAAAGCAAATGTATCTCTGTGATGTATAAGATAGTAGGCGTGCGCTAACATTACATGAACTAACATGCTGCACTGCCTGATTTATTATTTAGGCAATAATCTTGTCCTGCAATATTCAGTGAAAGTGTAGCAACCACATGTATTATGTGTACCACTAGATTATTTTCCATTTCAGCCAGCACTCTGTCTTGAATTGCAGTATGCTTGCGCAAGCATTGTGGCAAAACCAAAAGCCGTCTAATTTTCTTTTACCCAAACCAAAAGCATGCACAAACATAACCCAATAGTGCACTGAACTGGTAGGTTACACAAAAAAATCTAACAGAATAAGCGGCACCTATACAACACCCCCAGCCACACAGGCTTTTCAGTAACCAAAAGTTTCTTTAAAAAGCATTTACTTCTTTTCAGTAAAAAAAATATTGGAAAACTGTGTGGTTTATTTGGAACTTTATTACCTGGCTAATCTATTGGGATGGTTTTGACGTACCTGCTAGTTTATCTGCTTGACCCAGCTGGAGAGATAAAATTACATTTAAGAATCTTGTTCTACCCTCTCTCAAAAGATGTCAGTGGTATGAATTTAATCAATGACTGAGGAAGAGCATGTACTGTCAGCTGTGATGCCATTGGTATGCTGATGGTATCCAGCTCAGAGTCTGCTTCTCTGAGTGTAGACAGTGCAGTCTTCCAGATGTCCCAGTGTCTGGCCAAAATAGGGATAGTGATACAAAACAGATGGTCTTGTCTCAGGACAAAGCAGAGTTGATGTAAGCTGATAGAGGGATGGAACTGGAAGAAATGGCAGGGCTTCAGTTGTTGGATGCCATCTTATTCTTATCTTTGATTCACAGTTAGCAGCGGTAACAAGGAGGGCAGTTGTCCCTTTGCAGCTAGGCAGAAGTTTGAAGAGCAATAGCAAAGATCCACAGTTTGTTTCTTCTAGCTTATTATCTAAGAGTTTTGGTGGTTCTCATAGAATTACTGATATGTTACTGTCTCAGTCAGGACTTTAGTGCACCTAGAGCTTACTATGAACTTTCACATACAACATACTAAGTATCCTTTGCTAAATGTGCCTGTGCACACAGAGAGTTTAGAGATTTCTTTGTTTTCTCTCTGCTTGCCCAAACTGTCCAGTCTGAGATCACTCATATAAGAGTCCCTAAATTAACTGGAACTTTGCTAACACAACAGCTTGGTCTGCAGCCAGGTGCATTTGGGTATAGTGCTTGACTGGAAAGCACTGTTTTTGAAATGGGAGATGCATTAGTTTCTCAGTAGAAAATTTAAGCTGTACGAGCATCTTGCGTTTCTATCTTCATGAAGATTTTCTGAAGGACAAGTAAGATGTTTGACTACATTTGGAATTTGATCATTTTAATCAAAAAAAGAAGAAAAAAGAAGTTGGGGAGAGAGAGATGTTTCCACTGTAGGAATCCTTGATCTAGATAGGTTTATGGAAGAGAGCATACAGATGGTCTAGTAACTGGCACTCCAGAAATGCTTGTACTAATAATTTTTCAAAAGAAAGCTGTTGGAAGGTTCAGTGTTACAGGAAATGTTTGACATAAGATTATTTGTAATTTTTATGCTTTGCCTCAACTTTCATTTCAATAAAAGGTGTATGAATTTCCACTGGCCTCCTGACAAGCCAGCTAAGCTTAGTCTTGCTAAGGGCTTGGTAGAGTAAATTAGGTGGATGCAAAGAAATATGAATATGGCTCTCAGTGCAAAAATTGATTCACACAAAGCTAAACAGTTTAATATCTTCTCTGACTGGCTGAAAATTCACTGTAGTTGCTTTATGTTTAGTGAGGTTTACTACTGAATTAATGAACTATTATTCATCTTAGCTCATTTTTGTAAAACTTCATATAAACAGCATGCAAATTATCAGTTTAATTCAAGATAGATTTAATAAAGAAAAACGTAAGTGTCAGTGTAATGTGAAATTCAATATTTTGGACATATATTGTAAGGAACATCTGTACTATGTTAACCAAATACACTTGAAAAATATTATGGCTGGCTCCTTTTTGTTAGAAAATAAAAAAAACAAATTGAAATTAAAACCAAAATGAAACCTTTTAAATGTACATTCCTTTCTAATGCTTTGATATTTTTGATATGATTGGAAAAAAGCTTACTGATTTAAACATGGCTTATTCTATTATTATGACAAAGGTTTTTTTGGTGGTTTTCTTTAAGAATGCAGAGTTGGACTCAGGTCTGAATTGCATATTCAAATAAATATAGTGGTTGCATAAATAAATGACATCAGAATTGGAGCTGATTAGAAATATTGATCAAAATTTTATTTTAATTTTAAAAGTTGTTTTACTTAAAGCTAAAGTGCAAAAAAGAAAAAGTTTGCCAAGGAAAAAAATAAAAAGACATTCCTTTAGATGCATTCCGAAGTCCAGAATTTCTGGTTGTTTTGTGGATTTTCTCATTATGACCTTTTTGCAGTTCTATATTATTATTATAGTGCAAGTACTTTTGTACAGCTATGGCAGTTGCAGTAATGCATTGTAGAATGTGATGTAACAATTGAAATATTCTAAATTTTATGTTATGGAAATGTATGTGCTCCAGTCAATAGTAGATTCCCGTTATTGTAAAAATAAAGTGTTTGAAATAATTTTTTAGCACTGAATGAAACTACCTAGTTGATAGTTTAGTTCAATGTGTTTGAAATCACTATTGGTGTGGAGCAACAGTGGTTATATAGTCAGTTATTGTTGCTGAACTAGTGGATGAGCAGTGGTTATTTGGTGATATTAAATCATTTGTCCTAGGATTACCAGTAGGGAATGATAAGAGGGCACGATGCCGGTTCTTTTCAACTGTGGTTATGGACTTTCTCATTTAAATAAAATGAGACTATAATGTTCCATTCAGTCAGTGGTTTGGGCAGCTGGGTTATCCAAGACTTGTTTTATAAACTTCATCTACCTGATTTGGAGCAAGGGTCTGAAGCCCAGACACTGCATCTTAGAGACACTCTCATCCCCCAAGTCAGTGCTCCATCAGTGTTGCCTGCAAGTAATTTGTTTTCTGTAGTAAACAAATATGACAACTAGTGGAAAAAGGGAGAATAAGCAGGAGCCCTGTGGGCCAGTGCTTAATGTAGTTGTCTAAGATACTGAAGTGTGCTCTAAAGAAACTAGAACATCATCATCAGCTCCTATGTTAATTCCAGTCCCAGCTTAAAATAGGAAGAAGGAGAAACTGAAGACAGGTTCCTCTCACTCTTGCTGATTAAAAGTGAGAACTCTAATCAATGATACATTGTATGTCTTAGTACCTGCAAACAATGCTGCTTTCTGTAGTCCCATGATGGTTTTGTGGTTTTGACTGTGGGGTGGGATTCTGCTAGATTGGCTCTGACAAATGATACAGGTAGAGGTGGACATGCAAACTCAAGGACATAGCACCGTCATGTTTCAATTGGTTTTGCATGCATCTATCAGTGAAAGCACAAACATTTAGGGAATTTATTGTCAACTTGAGATGCTTATAAAGTAAGATGTCTTCAGAACATTGGGTTCAGGAATCTAAAATGGCTTGAAGGAGTGAAAGTCTCTTGGTGGATTTACTTAGTATGATATTTGCATCAACAGTCTATGGCATGGGTCTGAACTGGGCCAAATTCTGATATTTGAAGATGTTAATAGGAAGACATGTTAGAACATATGTACCAGACTAACAGCATTGTCTACTCCATGACATCAAAGTCACAGATGAATTGGAAGAAACAAAGTGAGATGTCCTGTAGCTAGTGTATTGCAGAAGATAAGTCCAGTTTTGCTTCTGTTGAAGTAAATAATTAAACATCATTTTCAGGAGTGGAGCATCAGGTGTTCTAGATTAACGGTTCTTCTTTGTCTGGAAGCTTAATTCGTGCTTGTCCCAACAGGTCTTTTGGAATTAAGGTGGGATTTTTGTTGGGGTCTCTTGATATTGGTAAGAAAATGTATCTAAAACAGAGAGGATTGGTTAACATAATAAGAAACATATAAGTATGACATAAAGCCATAAATTCAATGGAATTTAATGGACATAAATTCCTGGAATGCAAGCAGAACTGCTATCGGCAGTAGGGTTTTGTTGGTTTGTTTTTTGGGGTTGATTTTTTTGTTTGTTTGGGATTTGTTTGATTGGTTTGTTTTGGTTGGTTTTTGGTTTTTTTTAATGAGAGTAGTAGAGCATATTAAAAGTCTGTGCTTCAGTCAACAATCCTTGACAAATCAATGCTATGTACATGGAATACATCAATGTCTATCATGATGTAAGAACACTGCCTTGAGAAATTCATTGCTTCAAAGAAAGAGGCATTATTTTACTGGTACGTCAGAATTGACTGGTGGCCTGCAAGAGCATAAATCAGAATTCATTATCTGAATTTTTTACTGTCACGTGAAAACATTCAGTGCTTTTCTTAGCATTAGACTGAACAGACAAACTCTGAGCTGTCATAACCTCTCTAAAGATGAACCAGGACTTTTTCCAGCTTTGCACCTTATACTTCTTGAATTACTCCTGGGAAATTACTACATGTTTTATAATGGAGGAAGGAGACAAAAGTGACTGGATCATATAAAACAATGTAGCACATAATCTGATTACATGAGCCTTCTCTGCATCTGAAGTTTCACTGCATTTAATAGGAGTTTTGCAAAAGAAGAGCTCTGTCCTTAAAGTGAATGGTGTGTGAGTCTTGTAGGAGATGTTTGTAAGATGATTCCACACCCTCTCATCCTAAGACATTAAGCAGTCTTGCACAGTTTCTAGAATACTTGGCATTAGTGCCCCTTTGCCTCCCCTCAACCCTTCCTCCCCAAAAAGAAAGGAAGTAAATAGTTACAAACAACGTCCTATTTAAAAACATTACCTTGTTACCGGGCTATGTTCTTTTTTAGCTGAAATAGATACCCTTTTTCCCCTTCCCTTTTTGATGAAACTTGTCTATAAAAAAAAAACCACAAAGGATTTAGCTTAGTGCAGCATTATTATTAATATGGAAAACATCTGTTCTGTGCTATGCTATACTACACTTGTGATCTTTATCTCACTTTTAAGTATTTTCGTGTATTGTTACAGCAATGCATGAAGATTGCAGCTGTGTGAATTTATTTTGGTGAATTGCTGATTTGAGAAAAATGTAAGGGTTTTTCGTTTGTTTTGTAGGTAGGTTTTTTTTACTACACAGGACATACTTAATGAAAATTGCTGTAGGGTCTTCACATACCCTATTCATGTAGAGAATAGCAGAGAATTAACATTAAATCAAAGAAATACAGTGCACAGTCATGCATTAAAATAATAAACTTCTATTAGCACAAGTGAGATTGTTTCATTTACGTGAATTTCCAGGCTATCGCTGCACAAAGATAGGTGTACAGTGTAAATCTAAGAAGATTTGAGAAGTTTCACAGTATTCTTGTCTTCCATCACATAAGCAGTCATCAGCTTGGCTTTTCTTTCTCTCTTTTTCTCAGTGAATTACCTCATTGCTGCTCAATAAAATCACTGAACTGCTCAGCTGTATCATCACTAGTTGGTCTAGCAAAGAATACAAAGAAGGAGAAAAGATGCAGTGTTCCAGACCCTGTAACTGAATTGACTTCTCAATGAAATCCTTTTTTGCTAAGACTGATTCTTTCCGATGTTACAGAGAAACATCTGAACCTTTGAAAACCTTTTTTTTATCCTTAAAATGCATTATAGCACTCATTGTTTGTATTTATTTTAATAACATCCTTATTTATGAACAAATACTCCTCTGCAAAACATGCATCAATTATTGAACAATATATACACACACAGAGTTTAGTACTAAAATTACTGTATGATTTATTGTTGTTTTTTTTTTAATTAAGACCCTCAATAAGGAATGTGGACAATCAGGAAGATTGCCAGATGGCACGTAAACTTGCTCACAACTCAAAAATTCCCATCCAAGTTACGGATATTGGGAACCAGGGAGCTTCTCAAAGCCCAATTGCTTTAGTGAGAAGAAAGTGCAGTATCTACACTGTAAATTTGAGGCATCCAGAAGAAACTGAAATCATTCAATTCTGAGGCAGAAGTGCAGTAATCAAAGTTAAATCAAACACTGCAGTTATTCTTTGGATTTGGTAGATGGGGTTATACTTCTCTGTCTAGTTGGAATATTAACAGCTTTTTGTAGCTTGCCATGGACAAATTCCATCCAATGCTGAATTAGATCAATGAAAATTCTTTGAGAAAAATTAACAATTGTATATGATGTAGGTTTGTTTTTTTTCTTAAAATCTGCATGTTAGCATGCACATTACTGCTATTGGTCTAACAGCATGTAACAATAAACCAATACTGCATAATATTCTGCCTACTTGTCTGTTAGCTACAACTATAGGTACCTCTGTAATCCACGTTTCTTCACAAAGTTTCATTTAATTTTCTCTTGAGAGAAAAATGTTGGTAGTTGACTAAAAATGAAAAAAGGCATGTTTTTGATATACAGATTAAAATAGAAAAGGTATGATAGAGGGCAGCTTATGTCATCACTCTATTGAAACAGTCTTAGTCGTCAGAGAGCCAAAAGTTAATCAAGCAGAGAACAGTTGAAAACCTCATTTAAAGAAATCACATCTGTTTAGGGGAAAAAAAACCTGAGGCATGTGCTTCAATTTCATTTAAACTATAATCCATCCAGTGGTTTACATCTGTTAAAAAATATGGAACTTTTCACACCTCTTTAAAGCACAATTATACTGTATTTATTTTAATACATAATGTGTTCTGAGTATGTGATACCTTTTCTGAAATGACTCATAGATGATTGATTTCATAATTCTTTATCGTGTAGCCTTCCAAGTCCTTTGAATTAGTTCGTATATTAACCGCAGATGAAATTTAAAGAAAAAGTTGTAGAAACAGTGTAAATCAATGCCAGAAATTTCAGTGGAACTGTCAATTTATACCACCAAGCCAACGAATTTTGGGAGGGAGGAAAGTCTTCTTAAGCAGTAAAAGAAAACATTACAGATAAGAAGTTCTAGTTCAAGGACTTCAGTCACAAAAATTTCATTTAGGTTTAGCCTTGCTGTTCTTGGATGTTGCTTATTAAAATGGGTGTCTCCCACAAAGAGTGTTGTTAACATGGCATAATCCTGACAGTCTGACCATACTGCCCGGAGTTTGAAGCAGTAGTGTCTGTGAACTATAGAGGACAACCAGAAATATTTCAGGTAATGATTCAGGAGGTTGTATCTCGCTCTTTTGTGTATGAAGAGGAGCCTGGTACTCCACTGTGTATCTATAATGACTACTTGTGTATTTTAAATTCTAATTGAACATTGCCTCTTCTGATTTTAAAGTTCTCTGTGACTTTACCCCTTCTGATGTCGGGATTTAAAGTCTGCCTTTCTGCACTTTCTGCTCCACTCAGATCCTTTAACATCAGGTTTCTTTTGTAAACATAAATATATGAAAATACATGTGTATACATTATCTGAAAGATATTTTAATTAGATGATCACATACTGTATACCATAAGCCCCATGCATAGTCACTGCATAGAATCGTTGGTGCTCATTTAATAGCAGCTGGTCAATGTTTTGCTTGTTTACCTTTCAGCTAGAACCTAACAAAACTATAAACAACTGAAAATTGGGCTTTATGGATACATTAGATATACAGAACTTGCCTATTTTATGTTAGCAAAAAATATACAGATTATCCCTAAAGAATGTCCTCACTGTAAACCAGAAGAATTCATTTACAGTCTAACTGAGCTACACTATTCCAGTGTGATCCTGGGCAAAAAATTCTCTGAGAGCCTCAGCTGTCTTCCTGCAAAATGGGAATGATTTTACAGTAGTAGAAAATCCAGTTGTTATTATGAGTTGCTCAAATATTACAGCAATATAGTGGGTGTAAGTATGCACATTATGGTCTCTTTCAATGTGATATATGTATCCATTTCACATTTTCTGGGTTTAGCAGAGCACTTTTAGTTTAGCAATATTTTTTCATTGCTAAGTGAATAGATGATGAAAAAAATCAGAGGAGGAGCATACACTCAAAAAATGATTTTTCTCTTCGACATGCCCTATGTCAAATGGAGCTATCGGACAGCATCTCTTGATGACAAGTTTTTTATAAATGAATCAGAGAAATAAAGATTGAAAAAATATGCAGCACTGTTTGAAGTGGAAATGATACTGAATATTTTTCAAGGAACCCCTTGTAACAGGGTGATAATATATATATAAATAAAAATCCTCTCAAATGTCTTTTCATATTATTGTACAAGTAACTGTGTGTGTTTTCTTCCTGATTTTTGAGTTGTTCCATTCTTTAGTGATTCTACAGGTGAAGTACCTTTATTGCTACAAAATTTAATCGTGTGTTCATCCAGTCATTCTGTCCTGTTGCAGAGGATCTTGATGATCTAAGAATGGAAGGAGTAACAAGTGTGATGTCTTCTGGGAGCAAATTCAATCAAACTCGAAGTGCTCATACGGCTGAGCCTCAAGCAAAGGTCACATTGAATATCTGCGCAAGATGTGCCAGGTAAAAAGCAAAACAAAACCAGATCGTGCTAACCAATACATTCTTTTCCCCGGGTTTTCAGCTATGCATTGTGTTTATGGGCCAGGTGATGACCTCTCCTGTGCTAAAGAAAAAATAATTACTTAGCTACTGGCTACCCTATGACCTCTGGCATTTGCGTTGTGCAACTTATGTTTATGCTTGATATGTCGCATCAACAATGAATCAAAGAACGTAGTTAGTCTTAGGCCTTACTTCACAGCTTGAAACTATTTTAAGCCTTTCTGTCTCTGCATTTCATTAGTTATTTGAGCTTCTGTGGTTTTTCAGGGGATGAATCAGGGAATTTAAAGGTTCAAATCCAATTTGAAAAGCACCTGTATAAATGGAGATTTAGTTGCACAGGTGCAGTTCAGGATTTCAAATAGTTGCTTCTTAGCACTTTATAATCTCATCCTGTTTCACCTCTGAGAAATAATTTAATCAGGTTGAACCCCTTTTGGTTTTGACAGCTGGAAATAATTCTTGCATTTACAGTATGAGGGCCAAATAAACAAGTTGGTATTCCTGTAGCCGAGTCAACTTGAGAATGCAACACTAACAGAAACCCCTTAAATTTCCTAGATGCATTCTTCTACGTAGACAAAAGCTCATTTGGAGAAAGGATTTAAGCCTGTTTAAATGACAAAACTAGCCTTCTCACCCTTCTGTTAATGGTTCAGATTAGCAAGAACAATACAGAGGCATGCCAATTTTATCTGCTTGCCTTTGCCAATGGCTGCTCTATTGTGTAGCTTGAGAGGGGATTAGCCGCTTGTAAATAAAAAGCAACCTGTGGTGAAATTAAGTCAAAAGTTTGGCCATATGCCACCCTACGTTTCTACTTTTTTCCCATTTTGCTTGTAAATTACTACTTTTAAAAGGCACTTATGTAGGAAGAGGGGCTTCAAAACATTTTCTGATGCTCTGGGAGCGTAACTACAGGCATAGTGAATAACCCATGCAATAGTATCTCTTTAACAGGGCTGTGGAGCCTCGGGGAAGTTCAGCTCACGGTACTGTCAGAGCAGCAGTGACTGGATGGCCGTGTAATTCTAGAGAGTTTTGCTGTCAGCAGAGTGGCCTTTATGCTTTAAGAAAAGAGCAAACATGCTAGTCATGGGATTCTTCCCAATTCACTAGATACAAATTGCTTATGTTTTAAAGTGTTTCCAAGCAACTAGCTACGTGAAAGTGTGGCACCTTTTTTCAACTGGCATCGGTTGTCCATGGATTAACAAGTAGAAAGGTAACGAAAATAGAAATGTTGAATTTTCTACATGGTCTTTTCGAACTTACATAAAATCTTGTATGGATTACTATGAAGGTTAATTAAATTTTAAATTCCCTAAAGTAGCTGCTAACAGCAGGTGCCAAGATACTATATATTCTCTCAATCCTGCACACCAGGGAACAAATGGCTCAGATCTTGAGCCAAACCTAGCAACCTTGGCTATTGCTGTTGTCCTTTAACTGACTGTACTATATGACTCTGCAGTCTAAAATACGAGTTGTGAGAGAAAGATCTCATAAAATCCCCTTTTGTCACTTCACTTATCAGAGAATGCAAAGCAGTGCTTTATTTTGCCTGTACACCTTCATTTCATTCCCTACCCTGTTTAATGAAGTTGGTGAGGAACTGGATGATACCTACTTGGCTGTGGTTCTTTTCACTCTTGTTGCAGTTTAGCAGTTTCTTTAAACTTTGGAGGAATTAAAAAAATAAACCATCTCATCAGTAGCAAGGGAAGTAAAAAGAGAGAAATGGGTATTACTGTGGTATTCAGTAGTGGGGAAACTAGCATTTATTCTTCAAGATGAGGAAGTCCATCTGTTCTTTGGGAGTGTTCCTTCTTACTGAGTCTGAGGACATCTTTCCTCTCTTACCTCAAAACAGAGTTATTAGTGCAGTTAGCTCTCTCTTTCAATACCTCCACAGTGGATTTGTCCAGTGCCTTCTTGTAGCAGCTGAAGTAGTGGGGAGAGAGAGTTACATGAAGCAAGTGGCTTCAAGGACATGAAGATAGATTTTTTTTTTTTTTTTTTTTCCCCTCCCCTCCCCTGTTTGGTTCCAAGAGCAATTCAATTTTCTGTTACTCAGTGATATAGCCATTGAAAATACTGTGCGATAAAATCACAGCCTGAGTATTTGGGTCATCCCTACGGAAGTTTCTCAGTGTTGGCATTTATCTCTGTTGTTATGACAAAGCCTAGTATTTATTGTAAGGTCATAATACAGGACCTATTAGTATATTTATTTGTTTTAGAAATTATATTTTTATTTTTTCATATTCTTTTCTCTAGGAATTCTTGTGTGCTGTACAGTTTATATATAAATACTATGGGATTTGATTGTAGGCACATTTGAATACAATTGAAAAAGAAGTCAGTATAAGCTGTTCTTATGCATACTTTTGGTTACAATTAAACAGGTGTCTTTCCTCTTAATTTTACCCATTTTTTGGTTGTGTAAAGTGATTTGAAATGAATGGAGCTATTATTGGCAGTGGGTGTTCTGTAGATAACAGGGCTTGTCAAATCAGATTACCAAATCAGGTTTGCTGAAGATATTTTGGCTGTGTGTAGGAGGAATATGACTTTTTACTTGAAATTTGATTGGCGGAGTTCCAAATGTTAGGAAACGTGCTTCTTGGCTCAGACAAAAAGTTTAATTTTACTCTTGCATTTGCATAATCTAGATCTTTCACCTTGCTGTATTTTTTTTTTAAAAATGCTCTGACTCTCCAGTCAATTTACCTTCTGTGATACCTCCTCCAGAAGGTTCCTCACTTCCTTGGACATGTTGGGGCTCTTCTGAGAGGGATTTATTTAAACAACTGAAGGATTTCCTCAGCACTAGCTTTAACTTAATTTGGCTTAATTTTTTGGGTCTCACTTGGAAAGGACAAATAGTTTTATCGAAGTTCCACCCTACTTCATTAAAATCCGTGTGTAAGTTTTAGACCCTCCTGTTACTAGGATTACATTTTCTTGCCTTAGATCATTAGAGCTTCCTCATTATTTGAGAATTAGAGAGAACAGGTCTGTGGCTATGTGTACGTTACTTTAGCCTGAGAGGAGTGCTGGTTTAATTCTGTATGCCCACTGAGAACACCTGCAGTAGGGCACGGTGCAGCAATATGTCTTATCTCTTCTGTGTCTTCTATAGCTTCCTACAAATGGGCTAAACATGGGAGTACAGTGGCTTGTGAGAAGAATGGACTGAACCAACTGTTTCCCCCATGCTGAGATATTTGTCATCAGACTACACTTAGCTCCAATTTAGCTCCTTCCCGTTGTACCACTCAAATATATGAGAAAATCAGGACCCAAATTCTAGAATGTAATAACAGGAGGACAATACTAGCAGCTTCTGATTCCCTCTTTCTCTGTCAGTATAGCCTTATTCCTTTGCTAGTAACTGGCATTTAGTTCAAGGTGGTATTAAATGTCCTGTGTAGCTGGTTTTCTCTGTCACTAGGCTGTTACTCTGCACAGTAATAGTTCTTCCCTTTGAACTCCCCTATTCTATTTCTGTTTAACACAGTGTCAGAGGAAGATCTTAAATAAGAATGCCAAATGGGAGTGACTATAGTTAGAGATAAAAATCTACTCTGTTACAAGGCAAATTAAATCCGGTTTATATTGGGGGGGAAACCTGCAATGCTGTTGAGGTGCTGCATTTGGCACAACATTCTCCCTTGCCTTAAGTCTCTTAGACAAAAGTACGAGCTTCTTCATGAATCATAAGAAATGAGACTGAGAATGGACATAATTTGAACTAGAATAAAACACCCAAACTTTTAATTTTTTTTTTTTAGAAACTGGTATCTAACCTTCAGTGCTGATAATTTCACCGATAATCTTCAAATAATAGATAAAGTTATCACAGCCCAGGTCAGTAATTTTAATAAAAGGTAAAGTTCTCCACCCAGACGTCTAGGAGGTGGAGATGGGGGATTCTTTCAAGCTATCACACCAAGTTGGTTTATACAGCTTATGATTAACACCCCCCCCCAAATCCCCCCCAAACCAACCAAACAAAAAAAACCCCAAAACCCCAAAAAAACAGAGAGAGAGAAAGAGAGATAAAAGGAGGGGTTAATTCTCCTGGAGTATAAATTGGTTTGTAGACTGGAATATAGCTGTAAGAAACAGAGAGCTTACTGTGTTTTCTGTATAGATGTTTCACACACGATGAGCGAAATGCAGATGGATAACAGCTTTAAGAGGTTTTTCAAATGGGAAAGTAGCTACAGAACAATGTTATTCCCATAGCTGCTCTTGGACTACAGTGCAAGTTAAGCAGCATATTAAGTCATCTAAATAAAGGGGTGACATCATTCACAAGGTGGAACAAAACAAGGTTTATAGATACAGAAAAAAAGGCTACAAACCCCCCTGTATCTAGAAGGTTTGCTTTTTGCTATTTAGTCTGGAAAATTAGCAAAGACACTTTCAGTACAACTGATCTGGATTTAGATCATTTGAGCAAAATTATTATAATAAAAATTCCTTCTTTATCTAAGGGCACAACTAGTCTGATTGACTTAGAGAATAGACTGACTCATTCTGTAACACGAGTTTGTGAATCCTTCTCATATACAGGCAAAACAAATGAATTTCATGTTTGACTGATGAATCATAAGACACCTTCACACATAAGCAAAACTCATATGGGTTAAATAAAGATCTAAATGACAATTTGTAAAAGCCAAACAACACTTCCATATTTTCTCATGTATTGTGACTTGCACATTGAGAGTTTTGCAAGAATTTAATCAGGCATAAAGTATAAGATAATATTAATGTACTATTGAATGAATTTTAGGGTTGTTTTTTTTCTCTTTTTTTTTTTTTTTTTTTTTTTTGTAAGGACCACCCATTAGCCTTGTATGTCCACTGCCATGCTCAAAAGTTAAATCTTGTTCTTGTGGAGTCTTGCCAATGCATTCCTGGAAGTAAGAAGCTTTTTGTTTTTAATAGCGCAAGGGCTGCATTCATTCTTCTTAACATCAATAGAATACAAAAAAGGGGTTGCATGTGATTAAAAAAGAAATGGGATTATAGAAAACATACTGTGCCACAAGCTTGAAGGCTTCTGAACAAGAATGTTGGGAAGGAGCACTAGTTGCATACAAATGTAGGTTTGAGATGCAATATTTTAGTTAATATTTTAAGATTAGCTAGAGCAAAAGCACCATGTCCTAAGGCCTTTTAACATATTAGAGGAATCAAATATATAGGTATAAACAAACAAAGTACATCTGTACATTAAAAAGGTAAATGTAGCTTTTCTAACCATCACCATTGGGATGTGGAGTACAGTTCAAGTGTAGTAACTTGTGTGCTTGAGCTGCTAATGCAGAATAAATGAGATGCTCAGTGCATGCTACCATTTACAGATGCTCTCTGAAAACTTAGTTTGGAAAAGATACTCAAAAATTCTTATGTCAGTTTACCTTGCCTGTGAAATCTTCATTGTTGCCCTGCTCATCATCTGTATCTCTGATTCCTTTAAGATGTCTTGTCCTCCAAACAATCTTCAAGTTAGCTTGCTTATTTACCAAGGCCAGTTAACTTTTCTTTAACCATGTGGATTTTTGCAATATTTTAGTAAGTTTGGTTTCCTACAGTGTGGTCTCCATCACTTCCATGAGTGCTTGGGACATAGTCATATAAACTACATGGTACTATGTGAAATTTAAGAATCACCTGTAGGTTCGCTGAAATACACCACTGGACTTTAAGCAGATCTTCATGACATAGAGCCATGAGGACCATGAACGTGTGTGGGAGGAGACAAGAGAATTGAAGGAACCAGCTATAATTTGTCATAAATTCCAGAATAATGGTGGAAAGAATAGAACTGTTGTCTGAATTGGCCATGATATATCTCTCTAGAAAAGAACAGGAATTAATTGTTTGGTCGGGGAATTCTCTGGTGTTAATCTAGCTTCGACCATTTTAAATTCTTACAGAGTAAGAGTTTGTATGGAGCTGCTTTATCTGAGTATCACAAAGCTATAACAATACTAATGAGACTTGAGGTCATTAAGAAGCATTTGTGGAAAATTTGATAATGAGCTGTGCAGAAAATAGTGTCTGAAGCTTGATGAGTGGATCTCATTTAACTATCAAAAGCAGAAAAGCTGATGACTGTAAATAGAGAAAAAACTGCTCTTAAACAAGCCATGTTACTGTATGTACTGTCCACAGACAACACTACTGAAACTTCAGACAATGAAGAGGAAAGTTAATGAAATTAATTACCCCTGTGAGGAAGATCATAAATACTGGTAAAAGACTACATTTAAAAAGCAGTTAAAGATGATGGGCTCCTGGAAGATTTCCTCAAGTGAAGGAAGGAAGCCTACTGAGCTTCCTCAACTTCAGCTGTGCAGTAGATCCCTTCCTTATTGTTTATGACTAGTCTGCTCTCATTGTCATTGTGTTCCCTGCACAGAAACTGTTGGGATGGCTGACTTGTCTTGTGAAGTGGGATGGGTTCGCCTGTCTTGTCCAGGCAGGTAATCCCAGACTAACTCCACAGCTGGGGACGGGAAGGTGTCAGGGAATGGGTGCTGCACCATGCAACATTGGGATAGAGTCTGATCAGGTAGAGAGAAGAAGAGGGGCAGCCTCTGACATCCCATATAAGTGCCATAGATCCTGGAAGAAGGGAGGATGCAGAGTTTGCTGCTGGTGTGTTTTTTAACAGGTGGTCTAGGTTTATGTTCTGCCAAATTAGACCAAGTCACCACTATAGATGCTTCTGCTCTGTTTTCAGTGGACTGCTGTTCAAGTCTGAGTGTGAAGTCGTCTTGCCCAGGCTGAGCCGTTTTGGTGTGAGTCACTCTAAAGGGAGTAGTACCTTGAAAATGCCTGCAGGACTAGAAGACGTTAAAACTCCATGGACTGTTTTCCCCTTACCCTGAGCATATGTAACAGTACGTGGTGTCTGGGTCAGATGATAAAAGGCTATGCCTACATTGAAATCTGGCAGGGAGATTTCTGCTTGTGCAAAAATTCCTTAGCTGCTACATGAATTGCCAAAACTATTCAGTGATGGCGTCTGCAGATGCTAATTTAAAGGCAGTTCAGGTATGTTTACGTGAACTATAATCATCCCTTTAACTGCAGTGTTAATATAAACGAAGAGGTGATGGAATTAAATAGAAGAGAACCTGATCACTGGGAATATAAAATTATCTATTCCTAACAGAGTTAGGAGTAGAGCAGTGTGTATGTGACTTCAAAGGATGTCTTTAAATCCCTGTTTTTCTTTATAGACTTTAACTTCCTTCCTAATTTAATGTTTTGCGGGGAGTAACCTACAAATGGTGGATCCTGGAATGCATATGGCTAGAAATCGGGATTTGAGGAGAATAAATTGTAATTTCTGATATCAAAATCATGATATAACACAATATATCTATTTGGAAAACCTAGCATTACATTTTCTCTTTAGACCTGACCCATAGTTTCGATTCCTCTTTTTCCTAGCTTTATTTGCTACTCCCCAAAGGTCTGTGTAAATAAATGCATAGTGAGTATTCTGTCAGAGCGGAAGGTGCAGAGCATCCAGATGACTTGCATCTGAATCTTTTACTATGTTCCCCACTAATTTCCATTTCTTCTGTTTTTTGTTGACTGCTTGATTTTGAATCATTATGACCCCTTTTTCCCTGCTAGCTTTATTCTCCATGGTGAATTTTAGGTAAACTTGTCCTTTTGTACATTTAAATGGGTTTTGATTTGTCTACAGTGCAGCCTTTTACACAGAAATGTAACAAAGAACCTCCTAGGATTTGTATTTTGCTTATTTGTGGGTTTTAGTCTTTTAGTTTTTAGTCTTCTTCCGTGTGCAAACACCTCTGAAACATGTAAACTTTTAAAGGAAACAGCTAATTTCTGTCTAATCGTGCAGCAGAAAGGTAGGAAACAGGACGATATCATGTCATACAATTTATATTTCTAATTAATCATTAATATATGGATGTGTCAGAAAAAATAACCTCTCAAATCCTCCATATAATCCCTGGTTTGGCTCTGTACAGTGTGATGTAATACTGGGGAATGGATACAGGTATATGTGTGGTTTGGTACATGCATTTGCATGAAGAATAGTTTTTGTATGTCTGCCCAGTAGTGGTAAGGCCAGCTTAGTGACTCAGTTTCTGGCAGAAACTTCTGGCTTGTTAATATTCCTGAAATTTGGGAACAAATGACTTCAAAGCACCAAGGGGAAAAAAATGTTTCCAAACTTAAAGTGGTTGGTACAGAAATAATTTTGGGGGAAAAATTCTCTGATTGGAGTTCATGCACAGAATGATAGGAAGTTTATTCAAATGTTACCAAACTTTTTGATTATATATACATATTTTTTTCTTGCCCATCTTGCATTTCGTATTAGCTTTCTGTCTGAGTACTATTTCTAAATGGCTATTCTTACAGAGGAGAAAGTACTAAACATTCCAGATGACTCAATATTTTTCATTCTTTTTTTCCTTTATTTTCTTTTTTTGCAAGCTGAGTTTTACTGGACCTCTTGTTTCAAAGAGCTGAATTTTCCTCATGTTTGTTTGTGCTAGCTTCACAGACTTTATCCTAAACAAAGTGTTTTATTTGCATCTTTTTCCTTTTAAGAGTGGCAAACAAGCAAATGAAACTCTGTATAGTACTGCTTTATAACTTTTAAAAATCTCCTTTCACTTTGGAAAATTGTGCAGAAAACAGATTTTTCCTTTTGCTACTTAGAACTTCTTATAAGGTAGAAAAATGAAAAGAAGTACAAGAAAAGAAAAAGTTGTGGCAAAAAAAAATTAGTCAAAAAAATGTCATTTAACTTTTTGGCTGAGTTGAATCTGGGCAGTGATTAATTTGTCCAGCTTTGATGCATAAATAACCACAATAGTGTCTTCATTGTCTTCTTTTGATTTTGTAAGTGTTAAATACAGCTAAAATAAACCACTTTATCTTTCCTTTTCTGGAGTGGTGAACCACTTTAGTGTATTACTTGTTCTTTCAAAAAAATAGGAAAACGCTAAAGAAAAAAATAATTCAGAAAATGTTTTTACTGGTCCTCATGGTTATCAGAGAGAGAGAACATAATTTTTAAGAGTTAGTAGGTTGATTTGCTAAGTTGTCAGAGTAACATACTGGCTTGCCTTTTCTTTCACCGTGTTTCTTTTGAACATCTTACTATATGCAAAATAGAGATATCCGTGTGATTTCAAATGAATTTTTGAGTTCACGGATCTAAGTTTGACCTCTAAAATGCACACGATATTATCATTTTCAATCCCAAACCTTAATTAGTTTTATGGCAAACTCCCAATGAATTTGTGTTTTAAAAGAATGGCCAAGGTGTCTCTATTTTCAAAATCTTAACCGTGACTTGGGAGGGGAACAATATAACACAGGAGATTTATATCAAGTGCTCAGACAGAAATCCCAGGAGGATCAGACTTCTTTCCTCCCTCTTTTTTACCAGAATTTCCCACTGGATAAATCCACCAAGCAATAATTTCAGACCTATCAGAAGTTCCACAAAATACTGTCATAATAAAAACATTGTCTGTTATCAAAAATTATGTAAGATGTGAAGAAACCAGTATTTTCAGACAAAGCATATATCTCTTTAAAAGGAGCAGTGTGTGTCTGTGTCCTTGCATTATGCAGTATTTTCAGAGACGAAGCGTTTCCCTCTGAGTTTGATTTAACAGCTATTTTATTTCCTTAAAGGCTGCACGTGTGGGGTAGACTTGTTGTTTTTGACATAAGTAACTGTCAATCAGCATAAGAGAAATGGAAGAACTCTGAAGAAAGATAAGTGTTTGCATGTTAGTGAAAATAGACTTATACTTGAAACGTGTACACTAGGTACATAAAATTTGCATGTGAATTGCATCTTATACATACATACTAACGTATTGTTCTCATGATAGGACTGGTTTTGGAAATGTGGCACTTAGTGCGCCAAGTTCATCTGGAGGTAGCCCTACTGTAACTTTTCTGACAGGGAATTAGTGTCTGGTTTTGGTTATGAAGAAAGAGTACAGTATAAGATGCTGTGAATTAATGATGTGTTACTAGAACATCTTTTCTAAGAACTATTGTTCAACAGTAGCTATAATTTTTTTTTTTTTAATCTCAGGCTGTTTGTAAAAAGATAGAACTGGTATGAGGAGCTTGGTACACTTGTAAACATTTAAAAATGCTGTTGAGAAATTCTAAAAAGAGTAGACTTAAAGGATTTTTTTAGTTCTTTTGAATGCACCAGTCTTGATTTGTAATAATGAAAGCAGTAGGAGCATATTTGAAAATGAAATTAATATTACTTTGTCTAGTCCTGAAAATTATTGTATTGTCTCTCAATTTAATAGAGGGCAACATCCATTTCATCCTGTCCTTCATTTGTAGATCTTGTCAAGACATGTCTTTCTCTTTTCCCCTACAAAACACATTTAACCCCCTTAATAATTTAAAAAGACAAGTGCTTTCCCAAGCCTTTCCCCCTTCTTTTCCCTTGCTCTCTTTGATATGTGCTTTGCAAGCTAATTCTTTATTGCAATGTTTATAAATTCTTTCTGTTTGGTGCTACACTGTGTATATCAGCAATAGCAGTTGCTTCTGGATGCAAAAGATCATGAGCTTGGGGAAGCTTGTTGGTCATAATTTGAGGCTCCGGGTAACAGTTTAATATAGCTCTTAAAGTCACACATGCACACACACACACAAAACTCTTTCACGAGTCCTAGAAAAAATGGTTCACAGGGGAA
>NW_008824238.1:7746139-7757668 GCF_000699105.1 Pygoscelis adeliae | reverse complement strand
AGAGTGTTAAGTCTGAAAAGACTGACAAAGACTGTAATTTTTCTCCTGTGAGATAATGGTTTGAAGCCAGCAGCAGATAAAAGATTGCCATAAGAATGGCTTAATTCCCCATCTTGTAAAAGGATTAGATAATTCAGTCTCTTTATGGATTCCTTACTCTGGGAAATATATTTCCACTTTTGGTTCTCCTCAGAAATAGCTGCAGAGTGTACTTATTTAAATGCACAAAGACCTGCATTCAGACATTTTGAAAAGGCAAACAGCACACAGAAAAGATTATTTTGCAGGCTGTGTCAATGTGTAAGTTTTGCTCAGCAAGTGGATATTCTAGTTTCACCAGCTGAAAACATTATGGCTGTGAATTATGTATTGGTGACATGGAAACTTTCCACGAAAATCTTCAAGAGTGACTGGAGAATAATGCTTTTAATTTGCAGAAAGAGAATGGACTTCAACCCAAATCCATTTTTAACTACGTTTTTTATGAATTTTCAAATCATTTGCTGTGTTTTAGTGTGCAAGCACTGAGAAATAGTGTCCTTAAGAAAGTGAGTGCAAAAGTAAGAAACAGACTATGATCCGAATAGTATCAGTGAAAATGGAGTTATTTTAGATTAACTGTACCTTAGATCAGGGTGAAACTCAAAGAATACGAATGCTGTATATCTCACATAAATAGAACTGATGGTAGTAACAACATACTCCTGCCTGAGAGCTTTGCACCACTTTAAAATGGATTTAAAGGAATTATAAATCTCTGTTGGCGAGCATGCTGAATATGTCACTAAGTTTATATTCCTATATTTTATTCAGAAATCTTGTTAAATATCTGTATGTATTCGTGTAGTCTATAGTTTAATTTTGGAAACATCTGCCTTCCTGAATAACATTCTGCAGGATAATCCAATAGTCCTCATGCTTCATTTCTCTTCAATGCAGATGTTTCATGTATTTTAGTCTATGGTGAAAACAGAAGCTATGACACTGATTTTTTAATATAACAAGGTGACATGCTGCAGAGCTTTCCCATTATTACTTCAGACTTGAGAGGTGCCAGCCACTCTCATTACTCACTGAATTCACAATCCTCTGTTGTTTGCCCCCCCTAGATCTAAGACATTTTTCTTCTATAGTTTATTGATCTGAAATTTTTATAAACTTCTTTTAAAATCTAACCTTCATGAGGAAGCTAGAGTATGTAGCTAAAGCAGATGGAGAGTTTTACCAGCAAAAGAGTACTTTTGCCTTTATATTGTTTAATAATATTTATTTAATATAGTTTTACCATTATATTAACTGGCATAGTCTATACTGGAAAAATGACATCTTTTTGTCTGTGTACCTGTGAATACACTAAGAATTTTGCTGGCATGGTTTTAACACTTTTATTTTTGTAAAAGACATTGTAGAAGAAATGGAATATAGGTCAGAAATTCCTGGCTTTATATTTAGGTGCTGGAGAAGCTTTGGGTTTTGCACCAGTATAACGGAGTGCAGAACTTGTGGAGACAGTAAGTCAAGGTACATGAGATCAGAATTTGGATCAGTATGTTTGAGAACAAAGAATGAAATAAACTCACCATATTATGGGTAAGTCAGGACAAATTATTATAAAGCTTGGAGTACTATTACTGGTGTGGTGTTGAGGTTGCTAGGGAAAGGTGCAAGAAAACATTCAATGTAACCTAAAAGCATGTGGGGGCTTTTGGGACTTTTGTTGTCTGATCTCTGTTGCTATAACTTCCCTGGAGTTAGGTATTTGTTCTAGGGAAATTATAATTCAGTATTACAGTGATATCAGAGAGAGTTGTTAGACATAGATGTGATGTTTTAAATTACAGAAAGGAAGCGGATGATTTGAAAGGGGGAAAAAAAAAGTCCAATAAGTCCAATTTATCCTTCTCATCTCTGATTGAAATTCCCTTTGGTTGCCAAAGAAACATCATCATGTTATATTTTTAATAAGTTTCTTTTGTTAATAAGTTCATGATATTCATTAATCTTACAAAATGTATATTACAGTTTTTGATCCAAATTAATAACGACTTAATGAAGAAACTAACTGTAAAACACTGAAGTATTTGTTAGGATATTTTCAAGAGCATAGTTAACCTACTTTGAAATAATATAAGCAAAATCAGTGATTCAACAAGCCAAAATCTCCTTAATTAAGATTCTAATAGAAACATGACGCTACCTCTGTTTTTCAGAGTTGAGAAGTTTTCTTTGTGGTTGTAGCCTTAAAAATGTACACTGATCTTGGGTGAACATGAAAACAGCTTTACTGCTCTTTTTGCTGAAAGATTTAAGGGTTCTTTGCTGAACTTTCCCCAACTTCTCACCATGTTTATCTAAAAGAAGTCATCTGAGTCTTCAGCAAAGCAGATCAGGAATTTTCCAATGCAATGTGTGTTCTATAGGAAATAATGATTCACAGAAACCAACATGTTTTACAGAAATTATCCAGATTCAACAAAATTTAGCTGACACAGAGCAGAGCAGAGAGAATGGCTGGAGCTGCAATTCTCAGACATGTAATTTCCCACTTCCTCCTCAGAGAGTGCCCTTTACTGTCTTGGAGCCTCTGGAGGAATTTTTCTTTATTACTAAAAAGCCAGCAGAAGCATTTGTATTGTCTTGAAATAACAGGTTTTCAGGATTTCTTCTCAAGTGGAATTTTGAAGTTTCTGTTGTTGTTCACCTCTGGGGAACATTAGAATTTGAGCAAATTTATCCAGCTCTAGTTTGCTATGTTTAAAAAGAAAAAGAAGTGCCATAGACATGTGTGAGAATTTGAAGGCCAGCCACGTACACAGTAATTAATAACTCTTGCTGGTAGTTGTTTATTTGGGGATTAAAGGAGAGTTTGTCCCTTTTTCTGTTTGAATTATTTTGGTTCATTTTTGGGAGGAATAGAATGGGAATTTGGTTATTTGAGTTGAGACATATTTCTGGAAGACTATGTCAGAATAGTATTAATCTAAATATAATCCCAATTCCTCTGTCTGTGAGTGAACAATCACCCTCCTCTGAAGGTGAATCTCCTCTCCTGTTTCGTATTTGATTTGACACAAAAGTTCCCTAAAGCACAACCTCTACTATACACTAGCACAAGGCAATTTATAATGCACATACTTTGAATAAGTAGTCTACACAAAGAACAAATACTAAAGAGCATATATCTCAATACTAGGTTTCAGAAACATTTCCATTTCTTTGCTTTCAGGATACTTTAGGCCCTGACGTTAGAAAGTACCTATGCTTGTGGTTAAGTGTTTTTAATTATTTTTATGAATCAATTATAGTCCTTGGAAGTGTTTTTTTTTTCTTCTAACCCATTAATTTTGTGAGAATGGTGTTCACCAGTGAACTTTGTTGTTGTTGTTGTTGTAGTATTCTGCTATAACATGGGGTTTACTTTAATTTCATTTACTACTAATTTTAAGAATATCATAGGACAACAGTGTTGACATAGAGGACAATGTATGTCTATGTTTAGTGCACCGGAGGAGTTCTTAGGTAGGAATTTGTCCTGCATCTGTACATGCAGTCATGTACACACTCAAGTATAGACATACCCATAGTTGCCCTCAAAGCAGGACTTTGTTATACCTCTTAAAAATCCCTTTTGCTCAAGTGTAAATGTTTCCACAAATTTCAAATCTGAAAATGCATGCCAATTTTAAATCATGGAGGAAAAAAACCGATTTTAATTCAGCTTCCTCAGCTGTTCCCTGTTTTTTTTTTTTTCCCCAAGATATAGTTTAATTCCAGTGTCCTATTGTCTAGAAACTCTGCAGCTGTATGAGGGCTACTGCATTGTTTTAGGGGTAGTACAAGTGGAGAAATCACAGCTCCTCTAGCATTACTCTTTCCTTCCATCCCCCCTATACCCACACTTTATTAGGTGCCCATTATAATTAGTCATTTTAGGATGCTGTTAGATGGATTTTGGATTCATATAAGGAATTGTTTTGTAGGATCATCTTGTCTCTTTCTTTTCAGCTTCTTCTAACATCTCTATAAAGCAGCAATTGCCATAATGTCAAGAAGCTGTCCTCTTAATAGCTCAGGTAAATTGGATATTGATGGGTATCAGAGAGATTTGAAAAGAAGACCACTAGTTCTGTCACACAAAAAGAATGGGGAAGTGTAATGACATGCCATATAGCTGATTACAATAAGAAGAGCAATAAACTCAACTGGACTTTGGATACTGTCAACATTTATTTTCTTGTCAGATATGTCAAGTTTTGGGAAGAACTAGCTTTCAGGTAGTAGTGACAAGTTTCACCACACAGTCTGCTTAAGTAATATCAGTTTGATTAGAAGAAAAGATCACTAAGAAATAGGTCTTAGTGAACTGTGTTAGAAAAAGTAGATATCATTTCAAAGATTTGCATATTGCAGAGAATAGACCTTCCTTATGGAAGGGTCCTTTCTTGTATCTACTTCTATATAGCTGTAATTAGATAAAATTATGTAGATAGCTCCAACTGTAATATTTTTGGCATAATTAAGTAGCATGTGTCATAGTATCAAAAGGACTTACTGGTAAATTTCAGAAACCAAAAGGGAAAAGCTCTTAGTTTTTCAATGTCATCTAATGGGGAATATGTTGCTGCTATGGAAACCTCATTGTTGACTTTAAAAAAGCCTTACAGCATGTATTCATTCATACTACTAATTCATTCCTTCTTGAGTACTAACAGAATACTCTCTGCTTTATGCAAATACATGGAAGACACTGACTCTGTAATCTGATTCAAACAGACAGTACAATCTAGAAACAAATGATATGCTGGATGACTGTTCAAGCTCAAAGCAAAGCTGATCTTGCAAAATGACTGCTTATACTGTGCCAATTTATTTGCAGCTGCTAAGTAATGCTAGAAGAAAGATGCAGATGCATTCAGTGTTTTCTTCTGATAGTAATGATTGGATTGCCACAGGGATGTTATTGTATCTTTGAAAACGGGGTGGGAGGATGAGGAGGTTGCTATGAAGGGAAATAAAGTTAGTCCATGAGGCATTTCCTCATTAAGTTGTGCCATCAGAAAAGCTCAGGAATTTTTCTTTGAGTGCTAGAATGGGTCTTTCTGAAAGGTCAGGCACAAGAGAAGCTTGAGACTTTGTAGCACTTGATCAGTCTCTTCCAGCTGGACTCCACCGAACAGCCACTCAACAGAACTCATCTACCAGGTAGGAAATGCAGATCTGCACTGAATCCTTAGCCCACTTGCATGGTGTACAATGTCCCTGTCACTAAATTTATGTTACGGATACTTACATGCTGCATATTTAATCCCTGTAAAATTCCCCTGGAACATTCTGTCATCTTGAAAAGGGAAATAAGTTGAAACATTTATGGCCATTAGTCTGCTTTATTTCACTTTTTTTTGCAACAAATGGAACTGGAGTAGGAACTAGTATCTGATACTTCTTTAGGGTATTGCTTCTTGCACTGCCCGCAGGATTAAATCGGTGAGGCAGTGAGTTGTTTTCAACCTCTGTAATCATAGGGATTTACAAGTGTTTCAGTAAGACTGTTGATAATTGTGATACCACAGAACAATGTGTTCTGAGGTGGTGTTGGGCACTCAAAATTGCTACGGAAATATTGATGATGTTCAAAAAGAGGTTGTCATATTAATCAGAATGGGGTTTTATGTAGGTTATTTCACACAGCCTCATTGGTGAGAGGCTATGTAACGTCAATCACGAAGTTAACCTCATTTTCATTTCAGTTTAGCAACTGGGATTCAAATAATAGCTTCATCTTAGTATTTTTTCATCTGGTAAAATTAGGTGATTTCTATTGAAATATCAAATTGTAATATCCTCATCTTGATGGCATGCCCTGTTCTCCAACAATCGTCTTTTAAGAAAGAAAAACATCCTAAATGCTTGCATTCAGCAAAGGAATCAACATGTTTTCTTTTTGCTGACTTTAGTCACTGCCATTTCTTAGATAATAATGTGTGTGCTTATAGATTGTTCAGGAGTGTGAAAAGTCCTTTTCAAAGTAGTGGAAGAAAAAAAAAATCTATAATTTCAATCTTGACTCTATTATTCCTATTTGCTGTTTCCTTCCTCTGTGACTCATTCAAGGAATGTAGATGAAATCGTTTTGTCCTTTTTTTGCATACTCTCATAGTATCATATTTTCTAAATCATACTGGCAGTATGACTGTGTTTCACACACCCACAAGCTTGTTTGTAGTGATAGACCTGGTATAATGCTGCTGCACCCATCCTGTAGAACTTACTCTGAATGTCTTTGGCAGTTTTCTTGGAACAAGTCCTACAGAATGCATTTTTGGGTCAAAGGAAATTGAAATATTTGCCTGAAGGCTGTTTGCCTTTGTAGCTCTTGAAGCTCCAACATGCAACTGGTTGAATGTAACAAACAATGGCCTCTAAGCAAAAGATCACACTATAAACAGAATGTATATAGAAAAAAATGTTGACCATCAGGTATCAAGTTTAGACTCCCGTTAAAATAATTAATAGGTGAAATAATGTTTCAGTTAATAACTGAAATAGTCCGTAAAGTATTAGTAAGATAGTAATTTTTAGGTAACTTGGTTTTTGGGGTTTTTTTTTTTAAGAGTACACACTGAAAATAACAGCCAAGATTTTCAAAGCTAGCCACCAGTTTGGAAAAGCTTGACTCTTATTAGATTGCTTTGCAAACAAGGATGTGACTCTCATATACATTGTTCTTTTTATAATCACCTTCTCCAAAACAGTGGATGAAAAGTTCCAATGCAACATTTTGGTCGTCATTTTACCTTTTTTTGCTAAAGGAATTTCTATCTGGTATCTGGCAATAAAGAATCAAGTCTACCTTGGAGTTTACGCTTCTGTGTACAACTAGTCTGCAAGAAAAAGAGTTGGAGATGAAAATGCTTTTGTAGTACCAGGGACCAGATAAGTAGATCTCATAGCTTAGACCTTCCAACATTAATGATGCTTGTAGCATGATGCAACACACTTTTGGAAGACATTCAGCAAGAATGAACCAGGGAAGAAAGTAGCATAAACAGGGACAGATTAGAAAATACATCTCTGATTATATAATGAGTGCTTCTGAATGCTTCAGAATGCTTCACTCTCTTAGATGTATGCTTCTTTCTAAATCTATTGCTTAAGAATTTTTAAGTGTTTTCATTTTACTGTGGAGGTGTCTTATGAATAGTATTACTATTGAAGAAGAAATCAAAATAGTCCAAGTAACAGAATTCTTTTGGCAAGCAGTACTGTTTGTGACTTCTTTTGTTGCTTGAGTCACATGTGAATCTATTCCAATACGAATCCACATGTAAGAAATACGTAAGATGAAAATTGGATGTGAAAATGAAGTTCAGATATGTCATCAGATATCTTATTCACCCATCCTCCCACCCATCCACCCACCCAGTTCACCCAGCCATTTCCTCCTAAAAAGGGAAATCATATGAAATGGCTTTTCTGACTAGATACACTGAAAAGATTTTTTTTTTTTGCATGTTTTTCATGAGGCAGTGGGCCACTTAAATATGTGTAATTTCTAGAATAAAATGAGAATAATTTCAGTTGTTCATGTCTGGTTTGGATTTATAAAGTCTCAGAATGGGAATGTATCATAAAAGCTTGAAAATCCTGATGGGATAAAAAAAGCAGCTCCTAGTTCTAGAGATAATTTTTTTATGACTGACTGCAATATAAGCAGAGAAGGTTGGAGTAATTTTCCTTTTAATTAAACACAAAAAAACGATGAACATGGCTGCAGAGAAGAGTACATCACTTCTGGTTCCTGCAATTCCATGCATGTCCTTATAAGCTTGAATACGTGCTTGCAGTAAACATGCATATGTATGTAATGAAGGAGGACAGGTCAATTTTAATGCAAAGGAAAATGATGTGATTTTTGAGATCTTCCTTTTTCACATGGTTATTTCATTTGCAATTTGTTTTCTCCCTATTTGAGTATCATATGATAATGGTACAAAGTTATTTGCTTCTGTTTGACTGTCATCTTTAGAAGAGCCTGTTTGACAAGCTAGGTTTTTAAAGAATTGGTAACTAGAGCATTACAAACCAGGTATAGAGCTATAAAGGATTCATAGAAGTAATTTTCAAAATTAAGTTTACGGCTTCTAAGTTTTACACTTTTGTTGCCTTGAGGAGTTTTGTGTTCTGTGGAGCTGCCTCCTCAGGTAAGAATAATTATGAATTTACATTGAGCCTTCCATCATAAATAAACCATCCCAGGGGCAATAAAAGGAGGTAAAGTAATTGGGGGGGAGATGGTTTTGAGAAGGTACCAACAAGTAGATGACTTAAGATCCAAATATATTAGATAACCGTGAGAGTCATAAAATGTGACATTCAGATAGGGCAGATATGGGGGTTCAAAGTTTACTGTAAAGCAGCTGCAGAGAGTGAGAATACAGAGTGAAAGGAACTTTTTTTTAAGAGAGAAGTTATTTCTTTCCCCAAGGTTTTACTTCGATGCATTTTTATGATTCCTAGGCTTTGCAAAATTGAATTGCATTTTTCTTATTCTTTTCGTGTCTGAATAAATTCAGGGTAAGATAACCTTTATGTAAATGAAGTTATATTGTGTTAAGAGCTACAAACCATTTCTTCAGAGCAGAATCTGTACTCAGGATTCGTAGGAGCCTGAAGAAGGATGGTGAGACTCTTGGAATGCTCATTTAAAAGAACAGATACAAGGACTATTTTTGTAAATTGCTGTCAAGGCATGGCAGTCAGCTGATGCAGGGGGAAAGCCTGAAGACGAAGCCTGCTATAATTACTGTATTTTTCTTTTAAAAAGTAACAAAGGAGGAGGAAATAGTCTTGCATGTATTTCCCTGTGGTAGGTTAACCTTGGCTAAGGGCCAACCCCCCACCCAGCCGCTTGCTTACTCACTGCCCTCAGCAGGACGAGGGGAGAAAATAGGATGAAAAAGCTTGTGGGTCGAGATAAACATGGGGAAATTGCTTACCAGTTACTGTCATGGGCAAAACAGACTTGACTTGTGGAAAATTAGTTTTAATTTATTGCCAATTAAAATAGATTTAGGTAATGTGAAACAAAAAGGCAAACTTTAAAAGCACACCTTTCCTCCCCCCTTTCCCAGGCCCAACTTCACTCCTTCACTCCAGACTCCTCACCCCCTGAGCAGTGCAGGGGGGACGGGGAATGGGGGGTTGTGGTCAGTCCATAATGGCTCCTCTCTGCCCCTCCTTCCTCCTCACACTTTTCACCTGCTTTGGCGTGGGCTCTCCCCGTGGGCTGCAGCCCTTCAGGAAAAAAAATCTGCTCCATTGTGGGTCCTCCATGGGCTGCAGTGGATATCGGCTCTGGCATGCTCCTTGCCATCCGCTCCGGAGTGTGGAGCACCTCCTCCTCTGACCTTGGCGTTCCCTCTGCTGTTTCCCACTCTTTCTGTTCTTCTGCTCTTCTGCCTGTGTGGCATTGTTTGCTCTTCCTTAACTATGTTTTCTCCAAGGCACCACCATTTTGGCTGAGGGGCTCAGCTGTGTCCTGCCATGGGTCTTCTGGAGCTGGATGGAACCACCTGTGTCCAGCACAGGGAAGCCCCGGCCTCTCCTCACCAAGGCCACCCCTGCAGCGCCCCCACTGCCAACACCTTGACATGGACACCCATTACAGTCCTGTTCAATTAAAATATTTTTGAGTGTAGTGAAGGAAGCTTGCCATTTCATATGCACGATACCACCAAAACCCTACTGTTGTTAAAATGTCTTACAAAAATACATAAGCTATGATTCAGTTGACTGTTTCTTAGAGGCTAGTTTTGGTTACTAGACAATCGGGGATGATATGATTGAACCATGGATGTTGGCTTTTCAGCAAAGCTACCCTTTTAACTAAGCCAATGTTGTGAGTAGGGTATGTAGTCAGAGATAACACTCTTCTATGTCTTATCTATGGAATATGATTGCAAATGTTTTTGTTCCATTTTTCCGCAATTTAGATTGCAAGGAGATAATTTGGCAGAAAGGCCAGAAGATGTCTCCATGGTATCTCAAACATCTGAGCCAGCAGTGTCAGACTCTGATGGTAAGTTATATAAATATTTGCTGCTCATAAAAAAAAAAAAAAAAAAAAACCTCCAAACACCAAAATCTTGAATTTAAGAGTAGAGGTTTTGTCTGTAAAAGAAGATTAAACACTTTCAGAGAGTGTTTCTGGGCATTTGAACTCAATCATTTACACTTCAAATCTGTTAGAAGAGCCCCTAACATGTTTTTTGTCATGTCCAATTAGCACGCCAGAATAATTCCTAGGCACGTTTTGGGAGCCGCCTTGGGCCAGGATTCATTCTTAGTAGACAGTTTGTATGTTAGCACACTATTTTGGATGTAAAATAGCTTAATAGCATAGACATGGGCTGTTCGTTGCCATTTGGCCTCTATGCCAAAGAATGGTCTTTGAAATATTTAATTTAATACTACAAATGCATCCACAGGATTCAAATAATATAGAGTAAAAATAAAAAGAGTTATAGAATTTCTCCCCTGTTTTTAAACTATCAGAAATGCTTCTCTGATCTCTCCAAGCACCACTGACTAGATTTAAAATACAATAAAAAGGAGTTCATAGAATAGCTCTGAAAAACGTTTTTTTCCTCCTCATACAAACATAATCATAGATTGCGCTAATCTGCAGTCAGGACACTCAGCCTTATTTCAATTTCTGCTCAGGTTTTTGAACAGAATAACACCTGAAATCTAATGGAAAAAGCACTTCCTAAGGGATATCTTGCCACAGAATGCCCTGCTTTCCTATGAAAGATTAAGTTGATAAGGTTAACTTCATCTTAGCTGTCACTGGAATGGAGACAGAAAGGAATAGAGGTTTGGACGGAGAATCTGCAAAGATAAATCTTTCAGTCCGTTCCCTTACTGTTGGGCAGAACCAGCTGAGTCTATTAATTGGAGGATTGATTTGCAGTTTAGTCTTCAGCAGCCACAGAAAAGTTAGCTAGGTTGATTAATCAATGCAAAACAAATCGGAACTAACTTTTGTTGTTTTTAATTATCCTACTAACTGTCTGCTATTTAGTGCTATTAGGTATGACGGCAACCTGAGCTTTTGCTCATTTCTCTTGCCTCATTTGTAAACCAATGTATGTCAGCATTTGTAACTAGTATGTCTTTAAAGATAAATTTTTCAAACTGGTTTTGTGAGAATGCATGGCTTCATGCAGTCATGCCATTTGTTTTTCCTTTCATCCATTGATCACTTTATAAAAAAAATTAATAGGGGACTCAGAGTCTCAAAATATGATATTCTTACAAGCTTGATGAAGATTGTCAGCAAGAGTGACCCAGACTGTGGTGACTGCACTCAAGCCCTGTGAAAGGAAGGTGAATTTCTTTTGTTATGAGAGTAATCCCCAGGAAGGGAGGTGGTGGTGGCTTGTTTGGGATAGTTAAGAGGATATGCAAGCATGAGATTATTGCAGCAGAAACAAGTAGGAGGGGTAAGACGTAAGACATACATGTAGG
>NW_008824238.1:7744761-7746111 GCF_000699105.1 Pygoscelis adeliae | reverse complement strand
GTTCTACTTTTCCTGAAAGAATTTGTTTTGAACAGATCTCTGCCTTCTTTTTTCCTTCCTGTGTACCCTTGTTCTTGAAGTGGAAATATGCCCACCGAAATTTCCATGCCATCTTCTGAAACTGTAGGCTTCAATAAAATAGTTAGCTGTTGCTAAGTGGCAGAGACACCAGGATTAAAGAAGATGAAACTATCAGAAGGTGCTGGATGCTGTGTAATAATGAAGCTGGATCTTTCATGGTCACAGAGTATGGAGCACAAGAATGCTATAGCCATTATAACTTGGACCACTTTATATGCTTCTGGATGCTCTCTAGTCAGTATGGATATAGAGAAGATGGAGAACACTTTCCCTAAAAAAAACACCTCCAATAAAAATACAGGGAGTAAAAGTTAGATAGGTAGGTGGGGCAATGACATTCATGTTGTTATAAACGCGTCTACCTCATGTCTGTGAATATACATGAACCTGTTAGTCATATAGCTAGAAAATAGCAAAGCCCCTACAGCAAAAGGACTGAGGTCAGCAGTGAGGTACTGCCAAATTTCTGTCAAGAGGTGCTCTCAGAAATGTTCAGCCTTTCAAAATATATTTTTTTTTCCCTAAAATGTTGGCTAGTAATACATTTTGATTTGAAGAAAAGCACAGCTGGATTTTACAAGTAGGCACAGACTAGAAACAGGCACAGAACTCAGGCAACTGCCCATTCTATCAATCTTTCCTATAAATGCAGCACATTACTTGTTTTCTGTGCCTCTGATATTTATTTCCAATAAATATTATGTATGAGAAGAAGATGATAAAAGAGACTCCTAAAGATATTGTCAGAAAACCTTAAGTAACCGAGGCATCATGTTGCACTGAATTTTTAGTTATTTCCTCTTAATAATATATTATATCATAAAAAAGTGACTAACAGTCTTCACTTACCAGGTTTATTTCAATTTATTTTCTGCTCTTACTTATCAGTACCAATGACCTTACTGAGAGAAAACTATGCATTGGGAAGTGCTGATGTAAACCATTCGTTCAAGAATATGCAAGCAAGCTGCTGATGCCCAGCAAAGTTGAGGGTCGCTTTCTTTAGATAATGATCTGTTTCTGCGTTAGTGGGAAGTTGTTAAGTTGTTAGATCTGGAGCATCTCTCTCGTGGATTTCAGATGAACTAGGTTCAGAAGTAATTGGCAGCACATCTGATCTAACAGCACTTACAAATAAGCCTTACTAAAGCAATTCCACCTAATAAAGTCAATGTAATAGCTTATGTGAGAAGATCATCTGCAGCATCAGGCACTATACTGACTCCACTGGAAATCTGGATCTGGTTCTAATTAACCACTACACTGATT
>NW_008824238.1:7718184-7744742 GCF_000699105.1 Pygoscelis adeliae | reverse complement strand
AACTGGACAGAGTTGTGTTTGATCTAAGCAGTAAAAATGAGAGATGGGAATCAGGTCTCAAAATCGGAGAACACAAGACGCTTTAACGCTGCAGTTTCTTTTTACTGTCTTAATCTATACCTCTCAAAACTGTTTCTCTTTCCCATTGGACCACTTCACAGGAAAGAACTAAGGGAAGAATTTAATAGCTAGGTTCTTGATTTTGATAAGAAGCAGCAGCTTTGGTGACCACACAGCAAACATCCCCTGTAGATGCCAAGCCTGTCAGGTTTGTCTTTTGGATCAGTTCTCCATTAAGCCTTGCTCTTGTTCTGTACAGATAGATGGGGAGAACGGCTGAGGTTTCAAAAGATAGACACTGCAACAGGATTGATCCAGTAAAAATCTGCATCTGTCAACCCTCAGTCTGTTTTTCAGGTTGGGGAATTGTAGAGGTCATCTACTACTGTGTATTTTTATTTTTTTAATTTGTATATTAAGAAATAGTATCACTAAAGGATAACTGTTCATTCAATCCCAGTTGTCTATAGGAACCATAGAACCTTGTTTCACTTGTTTCAGTCTCTTTTGCTGAAAAGTGCCTTAACCTTTGAGTGAAAGCCATGATACAAGGCAGCAAAAGAAGACATTATTGCAAATAAGATCTTTGCGGTCAGTGCATTCTTGTAGAAGGAAGCTTAAAATACAACAACTTATTAGGGAGTAAACTCTTAATATTGGATAAATGAAAAGCATAGCACTTCTAAACCACTCCTCATTTTGTCTGAAAAAGCTGTTTGTAAAGTGAGTTACTTTGCAGTGTAGTGTGCAACTCCACGTATTTCTGAGGTGTGGGCAAAGGCTTGTTTATTTTGTGGCTCTACCTGGAATAATATAATTGGACTGAAAATGATAGATTATACGGTACTATGCCACAGTGTGTACATGTGATATTTCCTATTCTGTTGTGTTATTAGATCTACAGATTATGCTGTGATACATAATATTTAGTTTGCTAAATAAATTTTATTAAGCAAATTCCACATCAGTAGTTCATTCCCTATCAAACAGGAGTCACTGTTTTTTATTATTTGCAGTTAGCCAGCTCCTGTTTCTATCCAGTAAAAACTAGAAAGTTTCTACTTGAAGAAACTTGAAAAGACTAGGATGTGTAGCTTCTACTTTTTTTTTTAACTTTAAAGTGCCAATATAGTAGTAAGTTCAAAACAGGCATTTGGATGTAGAGGAAAAGTTTGAAATTGGGGATGTTCAATAGAAATAAGAATGTATGAAACACCTATAGTGCTATTCCAGATGGAACTGCATGACCAGGGTAAAAAAATTAGTAAGGATGAAATATGTGGGAATTAGGGTTGAGAACTAGATACAGCAGTGGCAAAAATGTGGCATCATCTCCCAATTCCTGCACAGTTCTCTGACCACAACTTTGCATCGTCATTACCTCTTCTTCCTCTCCTTTCTTTTGTGTTTGCAATGAATGTGGTAACCGTAGTTGCCATACTTCAGTATAGTTCTGTCTTTATAGTAAGTATAGGCTGAGATGTTTAACAAATCAGGGCACTCTGAAAACGTAAGGACCTCCCTGCTAAGTGTCTGAATAACAGCAGAACCTGGGGAAGATCAGGGCATCTTGTTTTCTTAGGCTGCTTATGAACATCATCTAAGTGCCTAGCAGACTGTCAGGCAAAGAGTGAAACTGCATGGCATGTTACTTGGAAATTGCTTTCTCTGACACAGGTACATCAATTCTGTTTTAAGTCGTTACGTATGTGTCAAAGAGGCACTGTAGCCTTCTCACCAAGTCATGTTGTTTTACAAATGTGGCCGTATGGGCAAAAATTACAGCTTGCATGGCTTTTAAACATTGCCTAAAGTGACCAGAACTTCTTACTTCAAGGATTTTAACTATATTCTAATTCGTTAAAGCATATTAATTTAATTTAATTTTATTGATTTTATTAAAGCTGAAGACCCACTACTCATTTGTGTAAAGGACAAAGAGTATTTAGTTTTAATAGTAAAAATAATAAATAACCTATGAGACACCTTGGCAGCTGAAGGAAGCTTGCTTATCACTCTAATTGTGTTAGAGACACTGTTCCACATTGCATTAAGCTTATAAATTAAGATCAGACATAAAATCAGACATAAATTAAGACATAAATTAAAATCCATTGAAGTGTAACTGAAAAGCAGTGCATTTACAGTAGCTGCATTTACCTTCCCAGCAGTTAATTTATAGGCATTTTATTTTCAAAGTGACTAATGCTTACTTAATTAGAGTGATTTACTTCTTTTCTACCTCTTTGGAACAGCTCAAGTACCCGGGGTTGAAACACTTACGGAGGATATTGATGAATTTCAGAGTGCCTCTCAAGTGGCAGGATCTGTAAGTATCTTCCCTTATGGATAATCCTGTAATTTTTAAAAATAGTTTGATAAAAATTAGATTTTGCATAAAGATAAAAGTTGTTCTTGCCAGCACTGTCATCCTAGAGAGAAGAAAACTTAATTTACCTAACCCTTCTGAATTTTCAGTTCTCTGGCTGTTTTAATTTTTTTATTCTAGGAAGGGTGGTATTTTGAAATAAATTATTATAATCTCATACAAAACCATATGTTGTTAGACAGTTGTATAGCTCTCACTGAAAGTGCAGTCATTTTATACTATGTCTGTCTGTTCTTAAATGTTAGTCAAATATCCATTTTACCAGATAATATTTGATTTTAGAAAATAAAGAGAACAAAATAATTCAACCTCTAAATGTCATTATGAAATATGACATTATAATATCTCAACTATAATTTAACTTTTTGGTAACATTTGCTTGGAAACTAATAAATGTGGTGTCTATTTAAAATGTATGGCTAATTTATATTTTTTTTAAAGAATGCAGTATTATGCTTGGTAATATTTTCATCAGTTCTTTTATTTTGAAATTTAAGAAAATCTTTGCAGATTTGCAGTTTGCAGAAAATATAACTAGTAATAAAATAATTTTTGAAAAATTATATAATCAGAATTTTGGCGCTAGTTGTATTGCATCAGAAACTTGAATATAGGTTAAAGGAGGGATTGCTTTTTTCCTAAGGCAAATAACTTGACAATAGTTGTTTGTTTTTGCAAAATTTTAGACAGCTGTAGGAGGACACATTAATTCTTGTCAACCATAGCAATACTGGTTTATAGCACACTTTAGTGTTGATAAAGTAAGTGAAAAGAAGAGCTCAGTATTTGTTAGCTAAGTAAAAAAGGGCAGTATTAAAGAAAAAAGAAAAATGACAATGCAGACTGATCCTGCAGTCTTTCAGGCAGCTGATTAAGTACTACTAATAAAGCTAAATAATACTGAACATACGATATTTCCAACCAGAGTTATCAAAGCAGTTGGCAGATACAGAGTTCCAGATCAATTCCTAAAGCTGTTTCAGAACTTGCAAGAACCTCCCAGAGCATTTGCGGATATTGGGCAAAAGGAGTGAGGAGCAGAACTTTAGCTGCTGTTGCTTTGAGCTTCTTTCTCAAGCCTCCTTTCTGCTTCACACCAGTGAACAGAGAGGTATAATAAATTTTGCAGCAGTTTCTGAACCCACAGGTTTCTTATTGATTTGGACCTGCAGCTATCAGTTCTACAGACATGTAGCGTAGTCAAAAAGTAAATGGAATTACACGGAAAAATAAAGATACAAGGAAAACAAAAATCATTATGTTTATTAGCAAAATCTTGCTACAGAAATGTGCAGCCTTCAACTGAGCATTTTTAGATATGTTCTGTGTGTTCGTGCTTACGAACGGACAAACAATATGTACATGTATCATTTAACGCTTTGCTAGTTCTAGGCATAGGGATGTTGCCTGGAGCAGTAGACTGCCAGAGGCAGCAAAGTTGCCTGGGCTGAATCTCTAAAAGCCGCACTGGCTATTGTGGTTATCGCCAGTGCTGCAAAGAGAAGGCAAGAAGAGCAGTTGCAGCTATTGCTCTGCCCACCCAACCTCTCCCCAGGGCAACGGCAGCTAGCTTCACCTTCCTGACCTCTTGGAAAATTCCTTTGCCTAAGTTACTAAGGAGCCATGAACAAGTAACTGTTAGTTCATCTGCTTTTGGGGTTTTTTTTGTGTTTTGTATCTTAAAGCTCTTGCTGAAATAGTGTGTAGCTAGCTGATTGTGTACTTTTATCTCTTTAAAATGGCTTGTTATTCAGAATAAGATTCAGCTATCCGACACGGTGTGTTTGTCTGCAGCTGTATCTCCTCAGAAATAAAAAAATGATCCAACTGTTGTTGCCTTTTAGGGCTCTGAAGGAATAGAGATCAGTTCCATGGTCCCCTAATAACTTCCAGTGAGACTTATTCTTTGACAACCTTGACATATAAAATGTAGAGGTAAAACTGAGGTTCCTCATAGGAAGGCTGTGAAGATAAATGCATTCTTGCAATGGATTGCCACAAATCCTTCAAAACAGTAAGAAATACGCCTGTAAAATTACTTCAGAACTGATAACAAAATACATTCTCATGACTTGAAATGATTTTCAGATATTATATGAGATATGAGATACTATATTAGACACAAGATGAGGGGAAAAATAGAATAAATATGATGTTGATCAGACATTTCTCATAAATTGGACAAATTGATTCATGGCATTCACTCAAATGTGCATATTACATGTAAAAATTCCTGATCTGGTTCAAGGTGTGCCATGTTTAATACTGGTACTGCATTCCAATAGGGTAATTTGAGTCTGTTGCTAGTTAAATGGATCATTATCATAAATTTCTCTCTACTCGCGTATATTTGACAAATTTTCTTTAAAAGTGCCTTGGCCTTCAGAGGACAAGTGTTTTGAGAAAAATTGTGGGATAAAGCAGCAAGAATTATGCATAAGGATCTTTAGAAAAGAGCTGTGTGGGTTCTTTTTTCATGTCCCGTGTATGAGTCTACATGTAAGATCTTTGATGTGGAGACTAAAGCAATCTGGATACCCGTTCTTAGAAGAGACAGGCAACATCTATGTCTAGACCATAATTTATAATATGGCTACATTATGATTTTCTTGTAACATTGTATATGTTTACTGTTCCATTTCTGAAGAATCTGGAAGGTTTTGTAATTAGACTTTTTTACTTTAAACCTTTTTTTAATAGAATCTTTTGCTACGCTTTATTTTTCTCAAAGAGAGTTGATATTTGAAAAATCAAGAATTTGTATTTTCAGTGCTGCACAATCCCAAACAAGGCGTACTGAATGAATAAACAAGTAAAGCTAGCAAAAAGCAGTTTGAAGTATTTACAGGAATCAGCACTCTTCCCAAGTGTTTTGCAAGGATTCAAAGTGGAAGCAAGCATTCAAAATGTCCTTAGAGATCCTAGTTTACTGCGGGGCTCATTTTCTGACAAATATTTAATGTAACAAAAAGTGCTAGGCAAAATGCAAAGCTTTTTCTTGAGATTTTTGCAGTATGGTGAACTCCGAGTCCTATTTTACTTTAATGTTTCTGTAAATGAGTTTTATAAATATTTGGCTAGCAAGCTTTAAGAAAACACTGAAGTGATACTAGGAAAAAACTAGGTGGGATGGAATTCTGACAGAAATGGAAAAGTAAGGTATCAGGGCAAATTACTAAAGTTACAGTGACTAACAGAAAGAAAGAGGGCACGTGCACTGGGCAATTCACATTGAGCAGCCTTTCCCTTCCCTCTGAGTTGCTTCTTTTACCACCTGGATCTAACAGGACTCATGCTTATTGTTTTTTTATGTGAATCTTTGCATTCACTCATCGTGCCTTATATGTGCATATAAAAAGGTATATTTTTCTTTGCAAATTATCCATGTAAGGCAAACCAATCCAAGTGTAACAGAAACTGTGGAAAAAAAAAGTTGTCCAACTGCAAAAGGCATTTCTGCATGAATTTGCCTTGGGGTTTTGCTCTTTATTACTGTGGGAAAAATACCCTAATGAATTGTTTTATAAAGGTGTTTGTTTTAAATACATTTTCTCCTGTTTTCCCTACTGCACTGGAACTTTTCAGTTGCTTTCCTAGAAGGAATAGACACATGGATTTTCTGTGATAAATGCAGAAATTCCTTAATGCTAATTCAATTTGTGAAATGACTTGAGGCTTCATGCATAAGAAAAAATTAAGCTTTTAATTCTTGCTATCAATATATGTTGAATACAGCTATATTCCATCGATACATGATTTAAATCGTAATTGTTAGAAGTTTTCTTATCTTTTCCCACTATTTTCCCTGGGAACAATGCTAAGAAGTAACTTCATTACTTGTACAAGTCTGAGTATAATCAACAGCTCTAAATCACCCAAACTGCAGTGTTTAACTAAATCTATAAATTATTTGCTGGATTGGGGTCACTGTTTAGCATTTAGCAGGTTAGTCATTAAAATAAGTATTTTAAGGTTCCACTGCCACATCAGGAACAACAGCAGTGTGCCTGTGAGATAGTATGAATTATAAAGGTCATATTTATATATTATACACACAAAATTAGTGTGTTCTGATACAAAAGTTTTCAAATCCAAGTTGACTTTTGTAAGTATGTGGAAATTCAGGCACATAAAGTTAAAATTTTAAATTTTAACTTTAAATTTTAAATCTTCTGTAAAGATAATAATAACAGATATTAGATTAGTGCAACTCTTCCACAGCTAGTCCAAAACCCTCAAATGTGTGAGTTTCATTACTATTAGCCAAATTAACAATACAAGATAGTAGAAGAACATAATTTCTAGGTTCTTGGGAAATAAGTGATATTTCTTGGAAGTAGTTTGAATCACATATCTTGAACCTCTTTGGTTGAGACCTCCCCTATGTAAAACAAATTCCATAAAATAGACATAGCATTTGGTACATACAGCTGCAAAATAATTATTTCTTACTTTTAAAATTCTCTTTTACTTTGGAGAGCACCTGAAGTACTTAAATTTTTTTTTTCACTTCTTACCTGCTGGTATTCTTTTTGCTGATACCATGTTGTGTATTGCAAAACTTGCGCCCCCCTGGGTGCCTCACTGACCCCTGTGATGCGTGGCGGGGCTGCCCCGTCTCCCTGCCCGGACCCCCAGGGCTAAGGACTGCTTCCAGAAAGGCCCCCGCTCCTCACAAGTTCAGTTCATCAGCCCCACTGGCAGGCGTTGCATGCAGTGTGTGGTTAGTACTTCCAAGGAGACCTTTCATGGGGCAGACAGAAGGGCAGATGTCTTCCAGAGTGAAAATACTCTTATTTTTAATCCTCTAAAATGTAATTTTAAATTGAAAGAATTTTCTGGACTTTAAAAGAAATATATGTTTAAAAAAAAAAAAAAATCAACAAGTCCCTTGTTTTTACCTGTCTAAAATTTTGGTTTCTTGGGCATGACAAATCCAAAAATATTAGTCCAAATAACAGTAAATAAAACAGGACTGAAGCTTAGAAAAAAATTATTCTAGTTACATTTCAGAAATGGAAACAAATGTGATTCCCAGGTGCCCACATATTTCCTCCTTCCCTCTTGCCTGTAAACAGAAAAACTGTGTGTAAGTTAATTCAAACTACCATTTCTTTAGCGTAAGGTTTAGCGTAAAATGTGCTGGCTGACTGCCATGGGAAGCAAAAAGCTTGTAATTTCAATTACATGGCATTTCAAGTAGAACAGGCCCTAATGTGGAAGGTGGGGATTAGAGGTGGCTGCCAATATTGCAACAGAGCTCTGAGAAGGCTTACTATTTTTACAGTACCAAAAAAACATGTTGACTAGCTCACCTTATGTCCTTGAACAGACTATGGAAGCTGAAAGATTAAACATTTGGTGAACTCTTACAGAAAATGCATGTTGTGTGAAGAATCTTCAAACAAAATATTGCACAAAAAGTTCCACTGTGTGAATAGCAACTGTCCTTGCCAGCTGCTTGGTCAGAATGGAAAGGACACTTGCAAACAAAGTGTTCCATAAAGGGGAATTTTTTTGTATTTGGAGGGATCCCTGTCAAATGTGTCTACTGAAGATATCTAAGCTATTCAGCAAAGAAATGGTAGGTTATGCGTAGAAAGCTAAGCATGGTTGTCTTTCTTACAGTATTATCTTGTGAAGTTACCAATAAAATTTGCACTTGATTAGCAAAACTATGTGGAAGACAAAGTTCAATCAAAATGCATTGCATATATTTACAGCTTGTCAGGAACTAGCTGATTAATTGGGTTCACCTCCTTTTCCTCGTTACATTGTTATCATGCAATTCAGTCTTTAAAAACGAAGAAGTGCTTTCTCTTGTGAGGTGGGGATTGTTCCCACACCTGAAAAGAGATATTTTTTGGTTGTGTGTGTGTGCGTGCGTGCGCGCGCGCGCGTGTGCATGGGGGTACCTGGGTGTTTTACTCTGAGGCAGGCCAAAATGACATAGGAACATAATGCTGCATTGTTTATTAACACTTTTTATGGTCAGCAAGAAAGAGTAATTTATTTTCTAACAGGCACTTGATTTCCAGGTGACGTTGTAGGTAATTTGGAGGCCTTCCTCTTGGTCTTAGCTATTCTGAAATGTTGCACCTCTGTAGAACTCCCCCGGTGTCAGTGGGTATTGCACAGCTCACGTCAAGTCAGCTTGATGGTGAGATCAAGACATTCACATCTGCACTGGGTTTTTTTAGGGACAAAAGCTATACTGATGCTACTGAAGCAGATACAGTGATACTGGAAGAACTTTCTTATTCTTATTCATGACCTCCTTAATTGTATTTCTGTTCCGGTGTGGCTATTCCCAGTAAGTTATAGTAGTTTCTAGAAGTTCAGGGAACCAGTGATGAGAGAAATTACCTTTGGCATTATTGTTTGTAATTTTTTATTGTAGCAGTAATTTGGCTAAGTGATCTAAGTAAAAAAAAGCATTAATGAATGTATTGTATGTGAAGAAATTATGATGATATGTAAAAGAAAGCCACTTATGAAATGGACATATAATTGACCTTAAAAGTTGATAAATGTATTCTGAGGGCTTTGTTTGAACATATTTCTGGCACAAAGAGACATTGCCTCACCTTCAAAGTTTGAAGGTGATGAACAGGGCCCAGAGCTGTTTCTACAAGTTAGAAAGACAAAGATGTCTTTCAGGAACATCCTCATATTTAGATCTTGTTAATGTAAATAGGCCATTTATAAATTTTGTGCTAATATTTATAGAGCTTAATGAACAATCAAGGGCAATTGTAGTTTGGAAGATAGTGAAGGAATTGGAAGGACTTCTATGCACATACTTCATATATATATGCTATATTTTTCAACTGCATTCAGTCTACTGTCATTATCATTAAAGTCCAAGTTAACTGACATTAGTGTGTTATCTCTGCAATTCCTGGCCAGTAGACAAAGGATAGGTTTTGGTGAAGCGCAATAAGAAGGTTTAAATAAATGGCTTGCAAGCCTAAATCTCTTTCTTAAGTGACATGCTGCCGTTCATCCAGTGGAGAGAAGGGGCACCAGTGAGTTCTGCTAGAGCTGTACAAATTCATTTATCCTTGCATTTGAACTGACATGCTTCCAAAGCCTCCTTGATAACATCCCCTACTTTCAGCTTGTGTTTATCTTTTAGGAATAAGGCTGTTGCATAAATTGTGTGCTGGAGACACTGAAGACCTCTGCCAGTGTGTATGCAGTATTCACTTAGATGAACTCATAGTCTCAAGATGTTAATTTTTTTTTTTTATGTTCTGTATTAATTAGATGTATAGAACAAAGGCATTACCTGAGCCTGCCTCTGAAAATGTTGGTTATAGCTCTGAAATATCTAGCTTCAGAGAAGGAACAAAAAATGGTTACACTACAGTTTTAATGTCTTAATAAACTCTTGTACCTTTTTTTTTCCCAGATCGTTATTATTTTCTATCAAGTGAGTGTTTAATTGGAAGGCACTATTATAAGCACGTAATTTATCATGAAATTAAATTGCTAATATTAAATATATAATTTTTCATAACTAGTATTGCAATACTGTTCTGGTCTTTTTTGAAGCTATTGCCTGACAAAATGCCATAAGCTTATGATATCACATAGAACAGAAAAATGCACAGGAAGAGTTACAAAATTCAGGGAAAAAATTCACCCAAAGTTACCTCATTAATTTCACAGGGTGTTGGAACTGTGTATCTGAAAGGGAGTTTGAACATATAACAATATGTAATGGTAGAGACTGAATATATGTAAATGTATTTGTTTTAAATCATATACAAGATTAATATTTATTCTTAGAAAGAATGTACACATCTGTGCTACGTCCAGAACTGAACACAAACTTTGTATGTCTTTGTAGCTGTGTGTTAACAGGATGAAGGCAGACACAAATATTTATTAAATGCATGTGTGCACCTGCCTCTGTGTGCCTGTGTGTGCTTATACGCAGGCATATCTATATGTCTTACATGAACTTATATAAGATTTTTAAAACCTGTGTTGAAACATACAAAGGTATTACTGATGTTTGATGATCTTTGTGATTTGGAGTCTCCTAACTGTAAGTGATTTAATTTAAACATTACTCATGGTTTTATAGACGTCTAAAGCACTATCATCATGACTACCATTAAAGAATCATTTTTCTCCGTTTATCTTAGATTCTACTTCAGGCAGTAGAGAGCTGCCTTTACTCAGACAGTCACCTTAGTTGTAAGAGTCTTATGTGATTGCTGTGCATAAAGGAAAGAAGTACAATAGAGGAAAAGGCAGAATGTAAGAAGAAACAGTAGAAGTCTGTGGAAGAGAATGATAACTCCATTTCATTTCCAGAAAATAGGACATGGAGAGTGAAACCCTCTCATCAGGCTAACATTTGGAAGTCCCTGTTTTTAGGAGATTAAGGAGTTATTGAAAACCCTTAATAATTTGCTTGTGATAAACTTGAATAGTCAGAGTTAAGAATATTAGAAGGGCAGTTTGGTCTTCAAGTATTACCATAGACTGCTGACTAGTTTTTATTCCGCATTTCATCAGAGTTGTATTTGTGCATGAGATTGTATATTCAAAAAGGATTCATCCTTATAACCTTGGGGATTTTTTTCCCCCATAGTCATTATTGAAGTCCTGCTGTTTTTTACCCGTTATGAAAATATACACTATAAAATGTATATAAAAATGGCCTTTTTCTGCCATAAAAATCTGGGGACAAGAGTATATATAAAAATAGATTGAAAATTAAAATATTAGAGTTTTTTTACGGGCTCTATTCCCCCTTCCCATCTCTTACTTAGTTTCGTTTATTTCAGAGGAATTGTTCACAGAATAAAATATTCTTCCATCTAGAGATAGATACTGGGTAACTAATATATATTAGAAATAAACATTTAGAGATGTGAGTCATTTAATACAGATTAATATCCCGTAGTGACCTCAGCAAACCAGATTGATTTGTATGGAGAATTCACAATGAGAACTGAAGTGACAAATGTTCAAAATCTCTTGGGGGAACGGATGAATCAGGTCTAGTGATATGTCTGAAATAAATGTGTTTGCAGGATCAGTTCCACTTCTGAGTAACTTACTGTTTTATTCAGCTGTTCCTGTGTATTCACCTGGGATTAAATACGGGTGACTTTAACCAGAGCAGAACTAGCATAAAAAACAATTGGCAAATCCAAAAATGTCATTAGTGTTCTAAAAATCTTGTGAATTAATAACAACAGAATTATCTGCAGCTTTGAACTATTTCATATGCTGGTAAATACGGCGGCTTTTTTATGTATGCATGTGCAGCATTACAGTATAGCTGTTGCTTTATAAATATGAATCTATGTTAACATATTGTAAAGATACATGGTTCACAATGATCGGTTGCATATGAGGCAGAGTTTATTTGGAAAGATTAAAAATGATGTAAAATGTATCCCGTATAAGATTTTATTTCTGTAGAATTACACTTACTTTTCTAAAAGGGAAGGCAGCTACAGTGTTTTATTTAGTGTTTATGGTTAAAGCAAATTTTTTGTGAACAGAGATGATATCAAACCTGTATTTTCATGTTCATCCCTTGAACTGTGGTACACCTTTCCCTATGACATGAGAGTCCAGCCAGAAAAGTACCGTCACGTGCTGCAGCTATCTGCAGCAACCCACGTGTCGTCTGGTGATACAGTTCCAGACCGGCAGACTGCGTAGCAGTGGAGCCCTCCGTGAATGCTGTCACCAGTGTGGGTCTCCCTCCTCTGCTCAATCATTCTTCTCCCTACAGTTGCATCAGCTTAATGTCTTTGAAACTGTGGCCCTTCTCTAAATTTGTTTGACATTTACCGAAAGATTAAAAAGTTAGTAAGAGGTGAATGACAATGAGACCATCGCATAAGCCTTGTCTCTTTAGGAAACCTGGGAAATCAGCAAAAACCCCTAGACTACAGATGAAATGTTTTGGTGAGGTAATAATGTAAAATTTATTTCAGATAGGCTGTTAAGAATGCTTTAATTAATGTTTTTGTTTGTTGTTTTTATGACTGAGTCTTGCACGCTCCGTCATATATTTTTTTTGTCTATTTCAAATAAGCATTAAAAAAACCTACCAAGTTTACCTCATAGCATATTTTAAAATTATTTTTTGAAACTGTATTGAGTGGGTTCCAGAAAATGCAGATAATTTTGAATACCACAGCGTTCAATAGTGAAGTGACTGGGGAGGTGGTCTGTTTGCTGGCATCCCTTCCAAACTGCTGTGTTGCCCTGATGATTTAGTTGCTGTTCCTGAAAGGCATACCTCTTGCAGCAATAAAACAGCACTGGCAATTTTGATTAGGAAATTCTGTGATGTTCCCAGAAGTGCTGCTTTGCAGAGATATGGTGCCAAATGTTATGGTAATTTAAAGTAAGTGCAACCCCCACTAAGTAACTGGAACTTCACAGAATGTAAATCATTGAAGAATTTGTCCTGTTGTGATGTCTCAGCATGGAACAAAAGCTTGTGTGAAGGTATGTATTTGAATTACTTTAGAACTGTTGATTCTAAGTAATGCCTACTATTTATGTTATTTAAGGTAAGACATGATATTTTGTAATATTTTGCATAAAATATTATATATTCTACATAAAAAGTACCAGATTCACTATTCTAAATGAGGACACCACTTTTTCTAGTGTTTCACGTGTAAATGTGAAACTAGATTAAAAACGTTCCCTTTTCTTTTTATCTGTGTAAGTCTCAGACAGTTTGGACCCTGGATGCCATGGGTGTCAGACCTGGAGGTTCCCCAAGGCAGAAACTCTTAAAGGACTCCTTGGCGGCAAAAGAACTTCAGACCATGGAAAAACACCTAGCTGGTATGTATGGTAGCAAAGGATCATAAAATGCCTAGTAGTACTCACCCAGCTAGCTCTGCCAATATTTTAGACGAACGAAAAAATTATCTATTTCACATGCTGATGAAAAGAGATAAAAACTTTAAACTTCCCTTTTTCTTCATTGAAGAGAAACAGCACAATTCTTGTTGTATTTGTAGATGTAATGAACTTTGCTGTAATTACAGTAAATACAGTAATTAAACAGTAATTAAACTGTGTTAAATATACTGCAGTCTGACAGCTTAATGATGCACCTTTTTGTTTTGTTTTGTTTTCACATTTCACCAAGACTTATGCAGTAAGGAGGTACTGATGCTTCATCTACAGTTAAGTAGTCTTTAGAAAAGGCTGCAGTGGACCTTGAGATTGCTTTGCAGGAAAAGCCCACCTTGTTCATGAGACTTCCGGCTAAGTGAAGTCTGTTAACTTGCATGCAGTGGAACATCTGCAACATCTTTGGTGGGGTAACCATGTCTAAAAGGTCAAACAAACCCCCCTTTTTTTCAGTGAAAATGTTTCAGAGCTCTATAAAAATTAATGAGGGATATCCTAGGATACAGTTTGCAATTTGTTGTTCTTTGTAATCAGTATTTTCTATCTTCAGCTTTAGTTATAAGGTATGACATAGACCTATAGCATGGTAGTCCTATATTATGCATGCTATTTGTCATATGGTGAAAGCTGAGCTTCATGGGCCAACTCTATGAAAAGGAATGCAGAACTGGAACATAAAGACTGTATATGTAAGGTGGAGGGAGAAATGAAATTTATCGGACCCTTCTTTCAAATCATTCAGAGAGTGAGGCAGCGAACTTACCACTTTCAGTGTGATTTTTCTAAAAGACTTTGGACATTTATCCTACCAATAATACTGGTGTGAAAGGCTTGGGAGCTCTATCCTCTTCAGAGAGAGGTACAGCCATTGTACTTCTGTCTAGCGGCTGTTGCAGCTGAAGTCAAGGCAGAAGACAAAGCTATGAGCACAATGAGGGAAGCTCTTTAGAAAAAGTTTTTGCTTGTAATGGAGCAAGAGCTAAAAATTATGCTATCTACAAATGAAGATATTTTAGATGTTTTTTGTTTCTGACAACAGAGATACTGTCATTCAATTTTTTTTGACAGGTTCAAGTCACTGTAGCTATTAGAGATGTACCCACTGCCAAACTAGACTGAAAATCCTTGAGCCCTCTCTCCAAGCTGAAACTGCCAGGAACATCTAGTGGGAACCAGGAAACCAGCAGGCCAAGCTGTGGTCATCAGGTTTCTGTGGCATAGCAGGGATCTGAGTGCCCCAGGGGCCTCTGCCACTGAGGTAGCACTTGCCTTCCTTTGTGTTGCTGCAGTTGTCACTCAGGAAGGGTCTGGTGAAGATCTCCCTACTTTGATTTATGTCCTAACTGGTCACACTTCCGTGGTCATACAAGCTGTTCTTGTATGCAGTATGCTCTGAAACATGCAGTTCCTTTAGATCTCCCTCGGCAAAGATGACAGTAATAACTACCATATTCAATAGAATATGGAATTTTAAATACTTAATTGACCGTAAGCTAACTAGCTACATCCACTTAGTCTCCGAGATTCAGACTACTGTTGTGTGACCTACAAGGTCTTCTCCCTCGCATCAATGCCGTTGTCATTTGGCTTTGGGTCCGTTATCTCAGTAACGCTGTAACATGGGGTTCAGTCATTCTACCATTCAGTAATTTCTGTCTGCCTGAGAAATTCACAAGAAAACAGCCCAATTATTAAACATTGGACTCTCATATTCCTAATAATTCTTGTCCTATTATAACACCAGTGCTGCTTGAGACAATTATTCCCCTCACAGACAAGCATAACAATTTTCATGAAGAATCAGCTCAGAGGACCTCAGATAATAATGCTGTGGTTTTGCTTAGCCTTATTTGCCTCATATATTTGCAAAAGTTCAGGTGTCTGATACCAGCAAGTCTCCTTGTTTCTGTTCTCTTACCAAGCGCGCTGGAACCTATTAATTCTACCCAATCCTAGGCAGTCATTTAGATGCCTGAATTATGACTTGGATTACCTGTGTAATGATGAAATGTGGTCCCTTGTCTCAGATACACCTTCTTAGGGAGCCTGGCTTTCTCTTATAGACTACGTGCGGGATAAAACTCGCTCCTAACATAAGGCACAGTTTGGTGCCTGTGCCTAAATTAGGGACTAGCACCAACTGCCAGCAACTGCCTCAGTACCTTGATATTTGAAAGCAGCATTTTTACAAAATCGGATATTGAAGCAATCAGTTTTCTTTTCCTTCTCTACATACAATGTAATACTTTTGTCTAAGATCCAGTCTCTTATGTTATTGTGGCTGCTTTGTATCACATGCAAGTGGAAAATATATTTATTTTGGTAGTTAATTCCAGTATCTTGCCAATTTGGTTTGTTACACTGATTCTGTGGTCATTGCATACTTCTGAAATATTTTTTATCACAAGAACAACTGTTAAATGCATAAACAGTTTTTAAGCACATTATGAATCATATCCTTATTCTGGTATTTCTGATATGAAAGTAAAATGACCTTGTGTTGCTCTGTTGCCTGTATTTTATTTTCCTTTAAATGACATTGACAAGGGATTTAAAAAATCCTAAGTCATAATTCAATTCTGGTATTTACTATGGATCAGATAATACTGTAAAGCTGGAGATGTGTGATTTTTTTTTTTTTTTTTTTTATTTCTGGTTGAAAAGCTGATATTGAAGCAAAATCAAAAAGAGGATGTGTGCTAAATAAAACTGAATAATTACACTATGGAAACATCTTAATTATACATGGAGAAATTATTAGAATAATTGGTTTATCTTCAGGCTTGATTACTATTTGGAATTAAGGAAACATGAGCCAGAATAAAATGTTTATTTAACTCTTATTAAATCATTCAGTATTCAGATAATTTCTCAGCATACTGAATCATCATGGGGAAGTAAGAGGTCTGTAATTTTGCAAAGACAAGCTAAGCTGAATTTTTAAAAGAAAATATTCCTCATTTGGTTTAAATCAGGTAGCCCACATTGTCATTTATTGGCCCCTGCATTTTTGCTAGGCATCTTACAAGTTCCAAAGTGATGTGTATTGATTTTTTTTTAGAAAGCATAATGGAAGAGTATTTCAAGACATAATTATTTCAAAATGGAAATAATTAATTTTAAGAAGTCAGCAAGGTAGCAATTAGAAATATTCTTAACTGTGTGCTAGAAACAATAACTATGTTTTGAAATTTGCTAATAGCAAAACATTTAATCTTTGACTTGAGAGACCCTTTTATCTGAGGCTTTCACAACTATTTCAGTTTTATCAGCTTTTCTAGTAATAGCATTTGAAATGTGTGGAATATCTTGTATTAGACTAGTAACATGAAATTGACATAGCTTATTTTCCTGTTTTCAAGGTGTTATTATAAAATAAGTTAATGTTAAAGGCAGCACATCTTTAATTATTTTACATACAGCATTCCTTTTATACCTACTGGTAAACACAAGTGAAAGAAAATCTGATTTTTCCAATATGCAGTTTAGAATCTGTTTCTTTTAGGACTTTTAGAACCTGAAATTATTGTTATCAATATAAAAATGAAATGCTTATTTTATATAAGTTCAATAATGGGTGTTTAAATCACTAGAGCCTTGCTGATTTACAGCTTCTGGGACTGTGACTTGTACAGTTTAATGGGAAATGAATCATAGAATCATAGAATCATTAAGGTTGGAAGAGACCTCTAAGATCATCGAGTCCAACACCACCATGCCTACTAAACCATGTCCCTAAGCGCCTCATCTACACGTCTTTTAAATACTTCCAGGGATGGTGACTCAACCACTTCCCTGGGCAGCCTGTTCCAGTGTTTAACCACTCTTTCAGTAAAGAAATTTTTCCTCACGTCCAATCTAAACCTCCCCTGGCGCAACTTGAGGCCATTTCCTCTTGTCCTATTGCCAGTTACTTGGGAGAAGAGACCGACACCCACCTGGCTACAGCCTCCTTTCAGGTAGTTGTAGAGAGCGATGAGGTCTCCCCTCAGCCTCCTTTTCTCCAGGCTAAACAACCCCAGTTCTCTCAGCCGCTCCTCATAAGACTCATTCTCCAGACCCTTCACCAGCTTCGTTGCCCTTCTCTGGACACGCTCCAGCACCTCAACGTCCTTCTTGTAGTGAGGGGCCCCAAACTGAACACAGTATTTGAACACTCAGCCTCACCAGTGCCGAGTACAGGGGCACGATCACTTCCCTCCTCCTGCTGGCCACACTATTTCTGATACAAGTCAGGATGCTATTGGCCTTCTTGGCCACCTGGGCACACTGCTGGCTCATGTTCAGCCGGCTGTCGACCAGCACCCCCAGGTCCTTTTCCACCAGGCAGCTTTCCAGCCACTCTTCCCCAAGCCTGTAGCAGTGCATGGGATTGATGTGGCTGAAGTGCAGGACCCGGCACTTGGCCAAAACCAAAACCCGCTTATTTCCCCTAGAGTTTTGGTTGGCCGATAGACGGCGAGGCCAGAAGCAAAGACTCGCCTTGAACCAGTTTTGGATTGCCCTTCATTGCAGCTGAGGAGGGCAAGTTCAGCTCACTGCTCCATCTTGGTTTGATACCCGGCACTTGGTGCCGGGTTTGCTTTTTTGGCATTGCTTTTCTAAAGATAACCAACTGTCCCTGTCAAACCAAGTTACAGTAGAGTACATTCCAGTGAGAGTGAAATTTCATAACAATTGTGTAAGATAAAATAAACTTGAGTATACTGTTCCTTAAGCTTGACATTTTTACTTGCAAGGACTTCCAGTGTGTTAGCAATGCTAACCTAAATTCCAGCTACCCTCAGCTAACTTTGCTGGATGTATCTGATTTAATTCATTAGAAGCGTTAATATGATTTAAATGAATTCAGAAGACACTTTTCATCACTACCCTGATCTGTTCTGTTTTTAAATAGGAACTTACTCCTTATGGCTATGTGAGGGGTAGGGACTGGCCATCTTTTCTCCTTGGATTCTAGATGTTGGTGACCCCGTCCCCTGCTGTGGCACTGACAGCAGACCAGAGCACAAAATTCAGATTCAAACAGGATCACAGATCCACGTGTGCCAAAGTTCAAAGGTTATTTCCCCTAGAGTTTTGGTTGGCCGATAGACGGCGAGGCCAGAAACAAAGTCTCGCCTTGAACCAGTTTTGGATTGCCCTTCATTGCAGCTGAGGAGGGCGAGTTCAGCTCACTGCTCCATCTTGGTTTGATACTAGCGATAAACTGTGCAAAAGCCACAGAAAGAGAACTTTGAAGAGATGAGAGGGATTTTTGTAGGTTGTATTGACGTTCAATGAAGTCGTAATATTTTGTTTCTGTGGGATAGCTGTGTTTGCAGTAAATGAAATGTAAATAAACTGAGGAAATGCTTGACAAGCATTTGAACTGTTAATTCTGATGCCTTATATTTTAAGGGTGAATAGATTTTGTCTGCACAGCTTCAGGTTGTCGCTTACATTGGAGAAAATCAATAAGAGTTTTAAACCAGAGAGAAACAGAAAGTGAGTTTCTTGCTTTCTTTCCTTTTTTGTTTGTGTGTGTGTGCACAGATATTGAGAAGGACCTAGCACTATGGGAAGAAGCAAGGCTCTCAAGAAGCCCTACTATCCAACATCATAGTTTAGTTACATCTGACCATCAAGGCAATCTTCAAGCTACACAGGGCCAAAATCCAAGGCCTCAGGTGTCAACTCAGACGGGGAAGAACATTCAGCTCCAAGGAAACAAATCGCCACCGCTGCCCAATAACAGCAGAACACAGATCTCCAGTGTTGCAAACAGTAGGCCTCCAACGCCCGGTACACAAACCAACAGGCCACCAACTCCATCAACTCCGGGTAGCAGACCTGTGACCCCGAATAGCTTGCTGTCACGGCCTCTTACCCCTAGCAACCAAGGAAATAGGGAAGGCATCATTAGTATGCAAAGAAGCAGATCTTTGACATCTAAGAGCCAAATGGGGAGGACCCACAGCGCTGCTTCAGGGCTCTCTGTGCAAATGAGTGGAGACATTGTTGGAACTGTCACTACTCAGAGAAGCAGTTTATCAGAAGTAAGATTTTCAATTTAATGTTTTTGCTATGTTTAAGAGCTGCTATAACATGAAGACTAGATTGTGTTTTATGTCAAAGTAACATCAGTATACCTAATGTAACTTACTACTCTGAAAAGAACTTTAAATATAATAATGAGACAATTAGCAAGGAAATACTGCTCAGCTTTGAGAGGTACTGATTAGAGAATGTCAGGATTATAACAGAAATCACACTGAGACACTCATGCCCCCAAATTTTCCAAGAGCTCTGTAGTGTTTTGCCTGCATGATGCATAGCAGTTTTATTAGCCTTACAGTTTCTAAGAGGTGTGTACCTCTGGAATATTAAACACAACTTTATCCTATCTTTTTGATTCCAGGGTATTTTTTTCCTGCTGCACTGGCAGTGCGTAATATTTCCTTGGTCTGCTTTTTCTTTCATTTTTTGGACACATTGGAATGATTAGTTAGGCATCGCTGAATGGACAAATTTTCCAAAACACAAAACTGAACGGCAATGAGAAAATGTCCAACGTTGTTGAATCACTGTCTAGTACTATGTGCATGTTAACTAGGCTGATTCAGAGCATAAAAACTTCCTGTCCCATATTAGAGGCTTTTACAGAATTAGTCTTTGTTTAAAACAAAACAAAAAGTTAAAGTACCTTCTAAATTTTGAGTGGGATTCTCCTCTGCTAACCTTAGCTGCCTTAAAGATAACTTTAGCATGTAGGCAGTGGAAATAAAAGCATCTGTGAAAGAATAGCCCTGCTGTCTATCTCAGATACATGCCTTACAAAGGTGAGTTTTTTCTCAGGAAACGCCAGTCCTTCTATACTGACTTGAGAAGAAGGACTTATATGGCTAGATTGCTAATTTTTTAATGGTGGAATAAGTCGGTTCCCACCATTTATTACCAATCTCTTTGTAATCCATTTGTCAAAGCCTGGAGAGCTTTTTTCCAAGACTGAAAAAAAATATCATACCTTTAGATAATTGTTTTTGAGAAGTATCATTTGTTTTAAAAATCTGTTGGGTATGACACTTGACACAATGTATTATCAGCCTAATGACTTATTAAAAAAATTTAAAAGTGTGGTTTATAATAATATTGCTTAGAGATGCTTGTAGGAAAATTAGAGATTTGATACTTAGTATAATCTTGCAATTAAGTATATGGCCTCCATTATTTATTATGAAAGAAAGGAAATGAGGCACAGATAACTCTAAAGAATTTGGGGAGGAAATCTTACTTAAATTTGGTGGTGAAAAAAAATCCTCATTTTGGTATTTGAATGGCAGTGCACTAATCCCATCACTCGAGCTACTTCTTCACCTGGAATTGGATATCCAACTTAAAGACATGAGGACTGACGGTGACTACAGTTCTGTTGAAAGTATCTTCACTGAGAGTTGATATATTTTCAAACCAGAAGTTTTCCATGGGAAAAAATATGTAATTGTAACAAATTTCTTTTGGAAAAACTTTGTCTCCTGTTTTGAGGGGTGGGTGTGTTTGTGTGTTGGAATTTTCTCACCAGAAAATGAGAATTGAAATTCATTTTTAACTAAAATGTTCAGAAGAAATGAAGGGTTTCATTGTTTCCCACTAAACACTTCACTCCTTTTTCTTTCCTCCTTTTTAAGCAGTCCTGTTCTTACCTGATACGTAGTCACGTGATGCCAACTAAAATTATTATATAGAATTCTGAAAGTGCCATGTAATGAGCACTGCATCTCCACCAAGGGACATCCAGTCTGTCCATCAATTCTGATCTTTCCTGTAACAAGGCAGGCAATAAAAAAATGCTTTCTTCCACAGCCTTTCTATAGTTATAGTAGTAATAACCATGAGTCCCATTTCATTTGCTGTGACTTGTAATTTCTGTTTGCCAAATCCCAAGCTTTGCTGATAGCTCTTACATTAAGTGTCCTGTTAAACTTTTAATATAAGTATATATATGTCTCAAGAACTTTAAGAAATGAGCAATATCATTACCCTGTTTTACAGTTAGAATAGCATGTCCAGTTTCATCAAGCAAGCCCACTGTAAAGCTGGTTTCTATGCAGGATCTTATCCTCTGTTATAATCCCTTCTAGAAGTGACAAATTCTTTTCTTTCTCTTTGCTCACTGGGTACAGTAGTACATTGGCTGCTAGTGACCCAGCTCAAACCCTATTTATCCTTTCCTGACATCCACAAGTGACCTTTGACTTAATGGAAACTCATCTTGGGACTAGCTCTGCTTCCAAGGGGAAAACTGCTAATATGACACATTCATACTGAAGACCTTCCTCTGCCAAGCTGTAAAGGCCCTCAGCTGTCAGAAAGTAGCTGATGGAGGTCTTGGCCAATCTGCCGCTCCCAGCCCCATCTTTGTAGTGTTATACTAGAAGCTTTGGGAGCTCTTTTAAGCCATCTTTGTCCACTAAAGTTCCTGGTCACTTAGAGAAGTGGGTTTAGAGAGAACATACCCAGGAAGTATCTCTGTTCAGTGACGTTTTTTGCCATATTAAAGGTGTCCCCCTGTTTGTGGCCATGTGATTTCATTCTCTTGTGTCACGGCTTCTCTCTGACCATGGAGACAAATTTTAAAAAGTCAGAGGTGGCCTGGGGTAGGAGAAGAACAACAAAGTTCTGTCTGTCTTTGTACTTTTACAGATCACAAACATATAAAACTTGAGGCTGATACTGTAAATTGTTTTTCAACTTTCATTGTAGGTTTTGTATCCTATTCCTGTATAAAAACAGTAAAATAAAAGAAGGGAAATTGCCTTTATTCTTCTTAGCCTTATGGTGTGAACTGGGAATTTCCACTAGATGTGAATATGCTGTGGTTATATTGCTAATCCTATAGAAGATACTATGATAAGATTTTGCAAATAATTCTGCTTCTTTACTCTTAGGTGGTGTTAATGGAATTACCCAGTACAAAGTTGATATATATTTGATGAGAATAAGTCAGTTGAAAAGGAAGTGATTACTGCCTACCAGGAGCATGTTTTACCATAAGGAGCTTGAATTAAAGAATTCAGAATCTGCATGGGTTTACACTGTGTGCTGTCACTTGTTTATTTATCAGGAATTTTAACATCTCTCTCAATGCCTTATGTATGCTTCCTAGTTTGTAATGTGTTTCAGAGTAACATAACAAGTCTAAAATACAAAAATATTACTGATAAATACAATTCAGAGTTGTTCTTAAGTTTTAGTAAAGTTCATGCTGTAGCTCAAGGTGGTTTAATCTTGTTATAGCACAAATCTTAAATAATTTGGCAAGTACTTAACATATCAGCTGTTAAGAATGTTTGGGGTTTTTTTTAATGCTCAAGACTTATAATGATCTGAGATTTTGTGGATGAGTTTCTGCCTCTTGGCACACATAACATTACAAAGTTCTAACAGGTGTCTTTTATTATCAGCTCTGTTCAAGGCTGAATTGAATTATAGCAAAGAAATGCTACCTAGAGAAATAGTTTTATTATCTCTATAAAATTAATAAATCAGGGTTCCAAACCCTTTGGCAGAGATACTTCTACTGCATTTACTTTATTCTTTGGTGTTTTGTATAAATTGGCAAAGGAATGTTGAATCTGCTTATCTCTTTAGGATGGATTCCATTAAAGTGGCACAATTCTGTGATAGTTATCAATAGCTGTTGAGATGAAAATACTACTGACTCCCTTGTTTGCCGTTTCATGTTCTGAACACTTGGAATTTTACAATCACTTTATTTATCCAGATAGTTTAAAGTGGTATTCAGTAATCTTTATTGGTCTGTCATTGTTAACAGAAGGAAATTTCAGCTTATTTGAATATAGTATTGATTAAAACAAGTTTTCCTCCTACTTACTGGAGTATAGAGCATAACTTGATGGATGAGGACTCTCTTTTTGGTCAGATACTTCCATTCTGTTCTGCTGCCTGGCTCAGTTCTTTGCTCCGTGTTTTTGGAAGGTTACAAAGCATGCTGATCTGTGGGAGAGCCACTCGCTCCTACTGCAAGGATCCTGTTCCATGAACCAAAACACTTTGCCCAGTCCAGTGCTGTAGTCAGCAACCTTCTGGAACACTGAGCACATGTGAAATGGCGATATATGTGTAAGGCCTGGAGCTCCTGCCTGAGCTTAGTGTTGGGCCGTTGCAGCAGTCTTTGTGGATTTTTTAACAGATTACTGACAGAATTAATAATTTACTTCCAGTGAGTTACATCTTGATTGAACACCCTTCGGTCTCCAAGAACTGATTTAAACAAGCCTGGTTTCTATTCTTAAACCAGATAGCCTAACAATAAAAATTATGCTATAGCGCTGTGCAATACAATTTAACTTTGAATAAGTAGATTCTGTTTTTCAGCTGGTGTAAAAGAAGACAGGGCTATTACCACCCCTTTTTTTAGAGTAGTTATAAGAATCTGGCCAGTAATTTTATTATATCTGGCCAATGTTTAAGTTCTCTTTTAGAGACTAGGCTTGCATGTTTGAACTGCTTTTGAAAATAAAACTATGCATTCCAGTCTCATCTCTCACCTTGAATATTGCAAAGGAACCTGTCAAAGTATTTTATATGTCTGTGTGTGTGCGGACTCACATACATATGTGCGTGTGTGTGTATGGAAAAATATTTTATATACATACATATATACATTATATAAAAAAGGAGGCAATTGTAAAACATTTTAAAAAGCATATATTCAGCTGCCTATGGTTTTTTAGCTGTGTAAAACATTTATATTTTGATGCTTAGAGTTTTATGGTATCTTGGAGACAAAAGTTTCCGCAGCATTTTGCCTTCCTAGGCTTTCTCCTTCTCTAATAAAACCATAGGTTCTAAATCAAGTTTCAGGTCCTTGTTCTTACTAGATTGGAGACAGTGAAAGTTCTGACAAATCAAAGCCTTACTTAAGCAAATCATGCATGACATGTTTAGGCATAGTCCAAAAACTGCAGGGACAGATGGAATACCTGCACTGAGATTTTGCTCTGTGTTGCTGCATTTCTAAGTTGAGTATATATATATTTGTGGCTATAGCAGAAAGATAGCTAAAGACACCTCTTTTTTTCTTTTTTTTTTTTTTCCAGAATAGATAAATAAGAATTAAATAAAATAATTTCTAGGGCATCTGTGTATCCTCTACATTCTGGTTTTATTTCACAGCAATGGTTTGTTGTTTGTTTTTTTTTTTATTAAAGGCTTTCTCCTCTCTAGTTAATCGAGGCTAGAGTGTTTGCTACAGTCTGCATTTATATAGAACCATTCTCTGTCATTTTATCTAAAATAGATCTGTTTGTGGCAGGATGAATTCTTACAACAGCTTCAGCTTGCTCATCAACCTTGGATATTGCCGAGTGACACAGAAAGTGAAGGAGTGGAAGCTGACCAAGACAAATGTAAGTATATTTGTTAGGACCAGATAATATGTCAAAACCCCTCAAACTTCTAACTTCTGTTTTTCATATCTTCAAATCCTGCGGAGGTGTCATGCCTGCTCACAGAAGCTTTTCCCATAAGTACCAATTACTCATTTGAGGGCTGAACTTTATAGGACTGATTTATATAAGCTTTCCTACAGTCACTGAACATGGACAAAATGATCACAGACCACAATTTACTTAGCTAAGTGAAACAATTTGTCTTGATGTATTAAAGTAGCTGTTCCAGAGAAGTAGCATGAAGTTGAAATAGATACTCTGTTTAGTAAATCTGTATTGGCCAGCAAAAAACCCCAGTAGCTCTGAAAAGTAGAGCCTTCTTCCTCAGGCCTGTGACTCCATTATCTCCATTTTGCCTGCGTTCTTTTGAATTCCTCTATGAAAAAAAAAGTTCTTAATCACACAAGTAATCCTTAATATCCTACACTCTTTGAAGCAGTTGTCTAATCATGAAAGCAAAGGTCAGCAGGATCATAACCTAAATGACAGAACAAGTAACAACAAGTAACATGCTATAAATTGCAATACATTCAAACTGTAGCAAGTTCTGTCTGCCTACAAGGTACCTGTAGATAATCTTGCTGAAAATATTAAATGTTTTGCATTTTCTTTTTCACTTCACAGTAGTTTTGTGATCTGCAAGAGTGAATATGCAAACTATTTCCTAACATATTTTAGGTGATATACTTGAACAGATGATTTAATCAGCGTGTTTAGAAAACTTAATACATTCTACTAAAACTGCTTTAAGTGCATGCAGAGTTAAAATAAGAAAAAGCCAATTTCTTCACAGAATGGAGCAGTTGTGTAAGGGATTAATGATTAATAATAATCATGCCAGATAAACACAATGTATTTTTAAATTATGCCACTTAAAAAATTAAGAGTTTTCTATTCATATACCAGTTTCACAAATCCATACATAGCCCAGGGTTTGACTATGAAATTTCAATTTACATAGTGAGATACTGAAGAGCATGTGACAGTTTTTTTAACACTAGTACAGCATTAAAATGAAATTCTGTGTGTCCAGCTGATTTTAGTCCAAAGCCAGAAAGTCCAGTTTGACTTGCACCTGAACCTTTCACTTATTTTTGGGCTGAAGCTCACCTTAGGTGGCCAACGGGAGAGCCTGGTACCTGCCTTTTCTGTGCACATGAATTTTCCTCTGTATTTTCTGTAATGAATTTACAATCCCATAAACATTGGTAGGACTGGCTGCACACACATAGACTGGTGCTAATTATGTGATATGGGAGACTGATGCTTCAGGACACATCAGATGCACAGCATGGTTCTTTTATAGTTGCTGTACCTGAATTGCGTGGGTGTGGGGACTTCTGAGCATCTAAGATCCTGTGCTATAAGATTCCAAGAATCCTGGTAGATCATTGTCACTGCCCAGTGTGACAGAGTGGTAAATTATACATAAAAGTTTCAGTCCTACCACCCGATCAGTAGAGATGATAGTTGCCTAACTAATAACAATTGTTTTTCCTCGATCTGATGGCATGGAGAACAGACAAGGGAAAGAAGGTAGCTGTAAGCTATAGTTTCTGACCAAAAGTTAAAGCATGTTATTAAGGGCATTGTCCAAATGCCTCTTAAACACTGACAGGCTTAAGGCATTGACCACCTCTCTAGGAAGCCTGTTCCAGTGTTTGACCACCCTCTTGGTAAAGAAATGCTTCCTAATGTCCAGTCTAAACCTCCCCTGGCGCAGCTTTGAACCATTCCCATGC
>NW_008824238.1:7707875-7717860 GCF_000699105.1 Pygoscelis adeliae | reverse complement strand
TGGCTGCCAGGGCACACTGCTGACTCATATTGAGCCTGTTGTCGACCAGCACCCCCAGATCCCTTTCTGCAGGGCTGCTTTCCAGCCACTTCTCTCCCAATTTATACTTGTGCCCGGCGTTACTCCATCCTAGGTGCAGGATCCGGCATTTGGACTTGTTAAATTTCATGCCATTAATGATTACCCAATGCTCCAATCTATCTAGATCCCTCTGCAAGGCCTTCTGTCCCTCAAGAGAGTCAACAGCACCTCCCAGTTTGGTATCATCAGCAAACTTGCTAATGGTGCATTCAACTCCCACATCCAGATTGTTGATAAATGCATTGAACAGAACTGGCCCTAGAATTGAACCCTGAGGAACACCGCTGGTGACCGGTCACCAGTCAGATGTAGCCCCACTCACTACAACCCATTGAGCTCTGCCCTTCAGCCAGTTCTTCACCCAACGCACCAGGAACCTGCTCATCCCACAGTTGGACAACTTGTCCAGAAGGATGCTGTGAGGGACAGTATCAAAAGTCTTACTAAGATCCAGAAAAACTACATCCACCTCCTTCCCTTCATCCACTAGGCAGGTGACCTTATCATAGAACGATATCAAATTAGTTAAACAGGACTTTCCCTTTGTGACCCATGTTGACTGTGCAGTTAACTGCAGTGTAGTTAACTGCTGCACCCTTTATAGTAGGTCAGGTTTCTACAAATGTAACTAAAGGAGTAGAACAAAAATGTTTGATCAAAGCAATACTTTCTGTATCTGAAATCTAATAAAGATAAATGTTATTAAAAATAACAATAATAATGTTATCAACCCCATCTGAGGTTATATGCTAGTGTCATTGGCAGCAGTGGCAGTTCTGCACTTTCTGCTTGACAAAGAGAAGCTGCCAATTCCCAGTTGTAAAGTGGAGAGTCAGTGAGGGGCTTGGCACACTTGCTGATGCCAGTGCTTGTAGGCAGAGCAGCTGGCAAGATTACACATCATTTTTCACCCTAAAGTTAATAAATCTGTGTGGAGGATGTGTGTGTGATTTAGTGTTGAGGAGGCCCAGGAGTTCATAATTTATGAGTTTGAGCAGAAGAGCTGCAAAATTAATCTTTACAATAGCAACACCTGTTCTTTGACTCAGCTTTTAATAAATTATATGTGGATAATATTTACCACATTCTTTGAGTACTTTGAGATAATAGCAGCCAGGTGTAAAGCTAGTTTTTTGGTAGTGGGAAAACTAACAATGCAAAAAGAGAAGCTATGTGAGTCACCTTGAGTTCTTTTAAATTAATACCTTCTGGTCAGTGTTCTACAAGAAAAAAAAAAGAAAAAATTTGGGGGTAACAGTTACAAATGTAGTCAGATGTAAGAGTTTAAAGAGGCTGTTTTCAAAGCCAATGATAGCTGAACAGCATTGGGTCACTTTGGCCTCTCAACATCTCCCAACAAATATCATTTGCAAAACAGATATGACAGCGCACATCTTGTCTTATGGAAATAAGATCTAGGTTCTCACTTCTTGTAAATCAGGCTTTACTTTCTAAATCCTTCAGGCTCTCTGACAGTATTTTAAATATTTATCCTTATCAGCAAGATCCAAAGATAACTGGAAGTCAATAATTTTTAAAGCTTCATACCAATTATGACAAAATTTGAAACCAAATAGATACTCATATAAAAGAGTATAAATGATTACAGCTTAAAGGATTTGTTATGTTAAAGAAGGAAAGAAAAACATTTTTAAGAAGCGTTGATTTTTTAGCATATCCTCTCCTTCCTCTTTATGTGCTTAATTAACTTTGTGGCCATATGTCAGAGAGAGAGATACGTGTATCATTATTTGCTCTTGTAATGTAAATTTTGTTATTAAAAAATAGGAACCAACACATGTTTTTTTAAGAACTACTATAATTTAGTAACTAAATCTCTTCTGCTTGCTAGATGTGTTCTCCTTTGATACTCTGTACACACTGAGCAAAGAGAAGTGAAAATGACCAAGGCAATATGATCCAAAATCAAGAGTTTGTGGTTCTTTTTTAATTTTGCTGTTACTAAAAAGCCTGTAGACAGGGCCTTACGTGTCTTCCTCCTCAAACGTCATTCTGAAGACAGTTTCCCATTATTACCCATAGAAGTTTGCTTGCGTGCTGATTCTTTGCAAAGAGTTTCCAGAGGATGCAGAGAGATCATTCTTGGAAAGAGGAGGGATCTGGAGAATATATTTACCACTTCCACAATACTTCAGTTTGGTGGGAGTTCTTTGAGCTGGCAAAAGTAATTTTCTTCTTTATGGGCTACTGATGCAAGGAAACAGAAGAGCTGCATCTACAACCACCAAAGCATTTCTCAGACAGCTTTTATGAGAAGAAATTTGGCCTTTCAGGGGACTGGCAAGAGTCAGCTTGAGTTTTCCCTTGAGAACAGGTCCTACAAAGCTAGGTTGGAAATTTCTAATGCATCACTAGCTTCCAAGAGCCTTGAAAAGACAAAGACCGTCTTTTGGTGTAATTTGACCTACTAGCTGTAGTCCTGGCTTGAATTTACTGCCCAAAAGCCTGAGTCTGCTTTCTTGGGTGCCTAACTCAAGAAGTAACACACAGAGCAGATTTCCCCAGGTCTCACAGCCTTGGACATAGAGGATCCCTACCTGCAGTCAGTCCATTTGGATGGATGTACATGATAGGTAAATAACGTAGACTCTTAGCAAACTTGCTACTCGGTTAATCCGTATTAAACATATATCTATGTGTCTATACATTCCTTTGCCCTAATCCACTTAAGGCATGTCAGTTTCTGTAGTCAATGGCACACTAAGTGGTGTGGCTACTATCACTTCACTATAACTTCAACTTGCCAACAGGAGCACTAGATGCTCATTTCTAGCTCGGCTGATCTGGGACAAGGCTTGAACTCTCACCTACTGACCTGTGGCAAGAAACTTAAATGTTTTGCCACTGTACATCTGCAAACTCCTTTCTAAGGTTTGCAATGGAAGGTCTACTGCTGATAAATCAAAGCTGATTGTTGGAAAAAGTGGGATTTCCACTCTATTCATTCTTGCACTGCTCTTGAAACTCTGTAGTCAAAGACACTCTATTGATGACTTCGACGGGTATTGAAGAAAACCTTCGTTTTCCCATTCTGCACAAATGTCCACCTAGGAAAAAGACCCAAGGAATGAAAGACCTTTTTTTGCAGAATCAAGAAATTCAGACTGTGTTCCAGTAAAATTCCAAAGAGTACTACATTTGTCCATGGGTAAAGTTCCTTACGCTGAGCAAATTCATATGGCTAAACAGTTAGTTTTTCTTAATTAGGAAAATAGGTGTTCCTAAGATTTGGAAAATTGCTTTATCAGAGTTGATAATAAGGAGGAGTTTACTGCTGGAATATGTTTTTGCTGTGAAAGTTTCTTTTTGCTAGAGCCAGGTACTACTCAGTATGAGTAAGAATGACAGAATCAGGCTTAGAGCAGCAACTGTTCATCGCAACCTTTATGACATTAGAAAAAACACGTTCCATTTCTGTCAGTCAAATTTCAGCTATTTGTATTTGTGTTCTGCTCTGATGCAGTATAGCAGTACTGGAAACATCTCCTGCAGTGGGTATGAGTTTAGGGCAAGGCTAGATTTGGTTTCCGTAAGGAGTAAGGTAGTTATGAGGCATTGCTCAAAATTATTAGTCAATTATATGTCTGGTTAATAAGAACATAATATTTGTAGTTGGATTTTTTTCCCAGTGAATAGTAAATTCACTATAAATATATGCTTTTTTTTGTCCCAAAAGTGAATCTGGGTTGAACTTCTGGGAGACTTTAATTCCAGATTCATGAATCTTCTGGGGAAACTTATTAGTATCTTTCTTTCATTTAATATTTCAAGAGTGGTAATATAAAAAGAAGTCATATCTCCCCAGCCCACATAACCTTTCTAAGGAGTGTCATAAAGGTTTTGTTTGCTTGGGGTATGAGTAATTTTCCAAATTTCTCCAGTGTGCACTTACGTATGTTAAAGAAAATATGTTGTCTCTCATTCTCCCTACCAGTGGTTTAGCTAGGTGTTTTGCTTGAGACAGTTCGATGTTCACTTCAGAAATGGGATACCAGTAAGGATTGTGTTCCTGTAAACGGAATTTACAGAATTCCAGGCCTATTGGATGGTCTTGGCTGGACGTCTTGTAACACCCATAGCTGAAGCTGCACCATTTCATATAACTGCTTTTTGAGTCTGAAAATGAGAGAAAACAATTTTCTAGCATGGAAACTTGCCCACTTGGATTTAATTATTTATAGATAGTGAAACAAAAGTAGAGATTGACATTATTTCTACCAGAAGTTAGATGACTCTTGGATAATGAGGGGAGAATTCAAATACAGCTAGGGATAGCTGGAATTAGACTGCAAGATTCCTATTTTTTTGAATGGATGTGCTTAAATCCAAAGCTGCCATTATTAAGGCTTTAGCTCATGTCACTTTATTTCTACTGACTAATATTTGGTTTCATCTTGGAAAAGTTCACATTGAACTAAATATTTGGGAGGAGGAGGGAATTTTCCAATGCAGTGAGGAAAAAAATTCTCAAAATTTGTTTCAGTGCAGAAAGCTGTTTTCAGTACAGCTTCCAAACCTAAGGATATCTTTTTCTGCAACTCGCATTATTATGGTAAACTTGGATTTCCAAAGACATTTAATGTAATAAAAAATGGCACCATAATTTAAAAAACAGCATAGAGAATTATCAGGGCACACATTAGATAAATTAAAAGCTGGCTCGCTGAGGAATCAAAAACTAGAGTTTCTAATGGGAAGATGTAGATGAATGGGGCTCATTAGGGTCTGATAGGTTTGGATAATTGGTGGGAAGGACAAGTTGAAGTTATTAAATGATATGAATCCCCTGGTATAATGGCCACATTCCAGTAAAATGCACTTTATTATAACCAGATGAAATATATGTGAGCCAAATGAAATATATCTGGCACCAGAGAAACATATCTGTCTCTGCTGCAGAATAATGAGGCTTTGTCCTGGAAAGCAGTGACCTAGTGGATTTAGGATGATCGTAGAAGATCACCTCAGTGTGAGCTCTCAGCATAATGCTGTCACAAAGAAGGGTAGGCCACTCCTTGAATGCCTAAAAAGTTAAGTAGCAAAGTAATTATTCCACATCTTATCAGTAAAATCGGTGGTTTTGGTGTCTTGCCATTAAGAAAGATTGGAATTACTTGAGAGATTTCAGAAGATGGTTAAAAACGACCCAGGGTTTGGGAAACCCTGTTAGGAGTTCACCTCACCTAAAGGCGTTCAACTAGGAACCTCGGAGATGACTTGGTATCTGTAGGTAGACATTTAAATAAAATGAGTCAACTCATCAAACTGTGATGAAGGAAATTAACTGCTATGTCCTAGCAACCAGGAACCTTAAGCATTGTAAGCAAAAGTTAAGGGAGGCAATGAACTTACAGTCATTAGCGTGAGGTGATAGGGCTTTCTAAATGACAGATGATAGATAATCCAGCGGGAGATTCTGTGGGCTCTGCACAGGAATACGTGGGCTCTATACAGGTATACGGGAGGTCAAACTAGATGATCACAGCAGGATTTTTTGTCTTGGTGTCTGTGAATATACTTACTCATTCTCATAAAAAGCAGTCTGGATGTGCAATTTCAGTTGCTTTCCTGGACAGTACATGTTAGGCATTGATAAAGATGCGTATGATATAATGATCATGATTCTACATTTATGCTACCTGTTTTCTTACAAACCCTTGAAAATGTGCATAACTATGTACATGTAAACACATTTTTGTGATTTTTATTCTAAGGTTTATTCTAGTGATTTTAAACTGCAAAGCTGCCCCCTAGTTGTTTTTATTATCATAATTTAGTCCTTGGAATATAAAAATTGTTTACTTGAGAAGGCAGGTGCCTCTGGATAAAGTAACGGCTGTCCTTAGTGATCCAAAAATACATACCTGGGAAATATAAGATATGATAGTTTGGATTAATATTGACCATAACAAAGATATTAATAAAATACTGTTAAACTTTACTGTGCTCTCCATAGTCATAGAAGTCTATAGATTTCAAAGCACAAAATATGTTCATGCTAATTTTATCTATGTGAATGTCTGGTATTAAATGGCAGTGTATATAATAGCAGTGATATAAATATTTTGCTTTTAAAAGATTTTTTTTTTTTAATTCAAAAAACATTTGCAAGTGGAGTTCTAAGCTTTCAGGAAAAAAATATTGGCTGTCCTTAATTTTTAAATTCCACAGAGTTCTATGCCTTGTATAAACCACTCTGGATAGATATACGGGTAAGTTCAACGGATAACCATCTATGCTCATCACTAAAAAACTGTACTAAGCTTTATTAGAATTTTGTTCCAAAATAAGAATATAAACATATATTCATTTACATACATCACAATAAAAATACTCTACTAGCTGTATATTGATATAGCAGGCTATATATATTGATACAATATATATACTTTGTATTTATATTTGAATATATTTGAACTTTGATTTGAATCACAAAGTGTGGTGTATGTGTTGAAACACAGGTTGTTTAATATTGTGCTGTTAAAAGATCAGTCTAAAAGGACATAATAAAAAATAATAAACTTCTAGGAAAGTAAAGCTCTTCTTTAGTATTAAAGAATTTCAGAGAATAAAATAAACTAAGGCTTTTGCTGACTAATCACTGACACCCAGTTAACAAGGCTAGCCATTATAGCAAAGAAATGTAGCTTTTTAATGGGAATGCAGCCTAATTTGCTGCATGTTGATGAAGGAACTTTAATTAAATCACTTGATTCAGTTTTGATTATATCAGATTGATCCATCCCCTTTTAGACTTTGCTCTTCCAAAACACTTGTTGAGTAAAGGTAACTTAAATGTAGCTCCTTGTGAAGGCACACAGTGAACTGAGAACTGATCTCACTGAAAAATCCCTGAGTAAAAAGAATATTTTTACTCCGATAATTCAGTCCTGTGCGGTTGCTCAGCCCTGTGGCTGCCCAACATTAGTGCTGCGTGAGTCAGGAGGAGCTAGGGAGAGTATCTGAGTCTGACAGTGGTGAGCTGAAACTGCTTCAGCTGGCCTTTCAACCAAAAATGCTCATGAAGCAATACCCCTAGGGTTTTAGTAAAGACAAGTGACCATAACCCTATGAAAACTGTGAGGTGCAAAATCATCCTATGGAACTGTGTCTGGCCTTAGAGGGGCATATCGATGAACTGTTCGACTTGGGGACTGCTGTCCAGACTTTCCAGTTAGAAGAATGGCCATTTCATGTGTCCTGTCCATTTTTTCAAGAGCTATCAAACCCAGTCATTTTTCACCAGTGCCTTGTGTAGTCATTTACAGCAGTGAAGAAAGAGCACAAAGTAGCCCTGAAGTACTACCAAAGCACATTGGTCATGTTCTACACTTACTTTTCACTCAATTTGTTTGAATGCAAATGACCCCATGAAGCGCAAGACCCAGGGAGGAGCAATCAGGTAGTACATCCTTTTGCATTAAATACGGCCTTGAAAGGCTTTTGGCTCCACAACTGACTGATTGATTCAGCAGAGGGGCCAGATTGCTGCAGAAACCAGAAAAAACGTAGGATGCTTGACTGTAATCCCAGGGTGCAAAAATGACCGGGAGGTGAAGGATCTATGAAAGAAATCTGTTTTCTTTCTTTGGCCCAGTATTCTCCAAGCTCTTAATTTTTTTTTTTTTTTTTTTTAACACTCCTTATGATCCTATTGCTGTAAATGTGTCTTACAAGGCTGAGATTTATTCTAAGCCAAAACTGTAGAAATTCCTCTTTTATCATGAAGAGGAAGGATTTCAAATTCAAGTAGGAAAAGCTCTGTAATGGAAAAGGTTAAGATTTTGTGACATAATTACAGTGACTGTTCTTGACCCTGTCAGGGAGAAAATCCATGAATGTGGAGACTGGGGGAGAGGGAGAAGAGCGGAGGGTTGATCCTTGATATTTGACTTCTGTTCATTTTGGTTAAATCTTGTTTGGCAATCCGTAGTGCCAGTGTGAGCGTTACAGCAGGATCTGGGCAATGTTTATTTTCTCCATGTCTTATTTCCCTGATCTGCGAAGTGTGATGGTAAAATGTGATAACCGACAGCAAAGCTATGAGAAATCACCAGTTAATGTTTCTAAAACGTGTCATGAGTCTGGGCCCCGATTCTAATGTCTATCTGTATCTCTTTCTGGTGTGATTTCACTGAATTTAAAATGGCTGCAGTTTTTCAGTTAATTTCCCGAAGTAAGTCAGTGGTGGTTTCCTGCTTGTATTAACTACTTTAAAGTTATTGTCATTCCCTTTTATATTGGAGAAATCAGCCTGTCAGGGTACCTTCAGCTATATAAAAGTGAGAGAGTCTAGTCCAGGCTATTTGTTCTCTGAAGTAAGGAGAAAAACAAAGGGACCTCAGAGGACAGCTAGAGATCTGTCTTACTGGGGGACTGAGACAGGTACACTGAATCCCATCACTCTTTCAAGGTGTCCTTCGTCTCTTGCATCTGGACGCTTCTCTATCTCATGTCAGCTGAAAGTTGATTTGATCTTGCTAATATCATTTCTCATCAGTGAAGAATTCCGTAATGGATATGGGTAGCACGGAATATACTTTCTGGCTGGCATCCCATTTCCTTCTGCTGCTAAGAAGACCACAGTCCCTGGAGTTTTTGTGGGTAACAGTCACGAGAAGAATCTGCAAATGAAACAGGCTTACATATATTTGCTTTTCTTTTTCCCCATTTAAGACAAATTTATTACTTAAAGATCAAACTGTGACAATGCTAAATGAAGCGCCTCCAAGGAAAACAGTTGTTAAACATTAGGTATAAATGACAAAAAAATACATATAAGGTTAATAAAGGATAAAACTCTTGCTAAGATTTCCATGGCTTTATTTCTTTTTTTTTGATGCAGAGGTTTTCATGGTATGTACCTTGCTCTGTTGAATATCAGTACAGTATCAGATGTAAAGTCCAGGCTTATCACCTGGCAAAGTGAAGCTTAAAGATCTTGTTCCAATTGTATTTAATTGATTAGCTGGAGATAATGGGAATAGTTTGTTCCTGCCAAGTTTCTTTAATCTCCCAAAGAGGGCTTGCATATTTATATGTTCAAAAGGAGTGAATAAACGTGAAGCTGCTGTGCCTGATTTCCTTCAGTGTTTAAAAATGGCAAGGTGAAGGCTTCTAAGGTAACATACAGACCTTTATGCATTCAGCTGTGTAATTAAATGTGGTTGTCGTGTTTATTCCCCGGTTCTGTAACTGGATCTATGTAATAGGTCCAGTTGCAACATTACAGCTTTTATATACAGCTGGGGGGGGGCAGGTTGTGTTACAGTCAGCAATGTTTCTGAAACAATCTATTTCAATATGCATATGTAAATATTTGTAAAAGCTAGATTTCCATTTTGCTTTACCTGAACACAGTCAGAAATGAAAACATTGCTATCTCAGCTGATCTGATTCATCACAGTTGCCTGTTATGTTTCATGCTTTTTGCAACACCGGTCATTTTTTGCACTCTATTACTACTATTGAAAAAGAAGCAGCAGAAAAACCCTCCAAAACACTGAACAGTTGGAACAAATAATATAACTAAAGAAGCTGTGATTTGCTTCTGAATATTTTAGAAATAAAAACAAATCAGGATTCATCAAAATACTGATCAATGTGGCTTATTTAACTGTGAGTTCAGCATTATGGAAAACTTTTACAAAATGCAAACATAATAAACGATTAATTTTCCCTTTTATCCTATTTTTGCATACATTAAATTTTAGCCCTAATTTCTGTGTTTTTCTGTTTGATTTCACAGGTTTGTGAAATCAGTGGGATTGTTGAAGAACAATTTAATTAAAACAAAATTACGGTGATCAAAACTACACCTGAAAATTTGCTTTAGTTTATACATAATAATTTTAAATAAAGTTATTTTTCTAGTATCAGCAGT
>NW_008824238.1:7690734-7707849 GCF_000699105.1 Pygoscelis adeliae | reverse complement strand
TTTTCTAATGCACTGAATCAGAGTATTTACTGTGGTACAGTGGCCTTAGGAAAGAAGGGTAACTGTCGCCTTTTAGTATAAAGTTACTACAATGTTTTTGTTTCGTTTATATCCCTGTTATTTTGGATTGACGTTTGATAAACTAAACTCTGCCTGACCAAAATAAACTTTACCTAGAGATTTTATGTATTTTAACTTGTCTAAGGTTTTCTACTCCTTATATTTTTGTAATCTTTACTCTTTTTTAGATTAATAAACATTAAAGTATTCGCCCACATCTGCCAATGTGTATGTCCCATTCAGGTCTCACAGAGAACTAGCTGTTCACTCATGGTCACCTGCAGAGAGAGGTCAGAAGGGGGAGTGAGTGAAAGAGTATGTGTGTGGGTAGCAGAAACAGGTGTTGCCCGTGCCGCATAGCTTTGTAGTGAGTTTATCTACTTTGATCTTTAAAACAAATAAAGACTCTGTTTAAAAAGGGAACATATCAATAAGGAATGGAGCATGCATGCAAAAATAAAGCACCTAAAGGGGTTTCATATATGTGATAAAGCATTAGTTACCCATATGGATTACTGAAACAAATTTGCTGTTTAAAATAAGCTAACTGGTGTGTGCTGTGTGCTTGGAACTTTAGAAGATGCTTTTGCACAGACATCAAATGAAGGGATGTGGCAGTAGCATTTGCTGATTTCATTTACCTGTTAATTCTGTCTAGTGTGTTCTCAATTTCCTTTGTGTTCAATTATGTATCTTAGACATAATGATATAATGAGATTGCTTGCAACTATTAAAAAATACAGTATAACAACCCATCTATTCGTTTAAGAAATAAAAATTAATTGTCTGTCATGAATGTGTCTGTGCGTGAACTTTTTTGCTGTCTCACAAACATACGGTGCTAAATACACAAAGTATATGGTCTGTCTTAATCATGAGCAAGTAAAATGGAAGGTAACATTGTGATGAACAAGTACTTGCTATACGTATCATCATAGTGTAGACTTCCTATATGTGTAAAATGTTTAGCATACTGGAACCCCATGGGGATAGTCCCTTGAAGTTCATTTCAGGAAGGGGCTTTATTAATTTGTCATCAGTAAAGAAAATCTGTTACACTGTGTGTATTTGCAATATACTTGAAGACTCAGTTGCATATAGGAGAGCATTTTATCACTCTGCTGTGATATGCAGCACATGCAGCACAAATATAGCACACCATGCTATATTTAGTTAGTTGTGCTCAGTAAAGCACTCTTGTGAAACTACTACCTCCTTTTCATGGGTTTTATTCTTCCTTAGTGGCCTGCATTTCATATTTTACCTTGACACTACTGAAAAATGTAAAGTAGGTTTGCCTTTTTTTCTTCTTCCAGCCGCTTCACTGAATATCTGTTAAGCTCCATTCTTTCTGCTTCATGCCATTACTGGGTGAAATTATGAGCATGTTTAATCCCTGGGAAAAATCTCATTGACTTCAGTGGAACTAAGATTGCCCACAACAGGTTGAGAAAGAAAATAGAATTTGGCAGCATCTTAATTCTAGAAATTCTTGCATGTCTAGGAACTTGAAGACAGTTTTGGCAGGGTAGTGCAGAGAGATGTGTTCAGGAACATGTCTGGTTTTATATTTTGGTTACATGTGAAGAAACACAAGACAAGCTTTATACAGGAAGGCAGAATATCAATCCTGCTTCTGGTCTTCTGAGGGCAAAAAGCTTTTCAGTTACAGATATAGTGGGTACCATCAACACTCATTAGAGTGCTTAATAATTTAGCAAGTGTGAATAGTATGCAAGTGTCTCGAAGTGTGATAGGATGGCTTGACTCTTGAGTGGTCCCAGTTGTAAAAGGTGTGAAGTCTTGGGCTCCTGAGATATGGCTGTTCTTGGGACTGGCCAGAGCAATGGTATTTTTCTGGGACACTTTCTAAGCTGAAGGGTAGAGGATAAAACCATGGAAAATATTACTTTATTTTCACTAAAAAATACTTTATTACACTAAAACATACAGAAAATCCCATGTAATTTTTTTTAGTTCTCATGATTTTGACATGATCTCATGATTTTTTAACACTTGTGGTTGGCGCTGCTCCCTCTAAAGCTTATGGCAAGCAGTCTTGGCTGATGCTAGCACTCAGCCCGGCAGCCACTGCTGGCATTGTAGAGGAGAAGCAGCCACCTGGTACCCTGACTGCAAACACGCTGGCAATGAAGCGTAACAAGTCAGGCGAACTCCAAGGAGCAGCTGAGATGCACTTAATAGGCAACGAGCAGCTGGGGAGGGGGGCTGAGGAGCATAAACAGCAGCTGGGAAGACCATGCAGAAAGCATGTGTGATAAACTTGTTTTCACCTTTGAGCTGCGGGAAGCCTTACTCATTTTCTGTTTGACCTTTTTGGCTTCAGGAAGCAGTTTCCATTTGTTGGTTGCTTATGGAATAAACTCTGCCTCCATGGTGCCTAACTGAATTGAGAGTCAACTGTGGAAGTTCTTCTTGTTGATGCTGCTCTAGTTAGTTTAGTAAGAGTATCAAGGTGGGGGTTTTTTGTTTGTTTTTGACTCTGCACCAGGCATTTCAGAGTCATCACAAAAAGTTCAGTGTAAGCTACATACAAATGTGCTTCTCTCTAGTTGCATGGAACAGAGTAGATTTAGTGCTTTTCAGAAAGATACTTCATGGGTCATTGCTGATGCTGTTCAATTACTGCTTTTTGATGGAAAAAGAACCATGATAAACAGATAAATTTTTCCTAGCCATATGTTTACATCTTAGTTTTTAAAAGCATTTACTAATGCAGTAATATAGGGACATGGTATTCTCAATAGTACTTGTTAATGCAAAAAATACAAACGTAGCTCAGTATATAAAAATGCGTGTAGCTTGTCTAATAAGCAGCTGTCTTTCTTTCAAAGGCCAATTTATAAAAAAATGGTTTTTATTGCCATATGAGTTTCTGCTGCTTCCTTTTAAGACCTTCACACCCTTGATACTTTATCTGGTTAATCTTAAAAGCAACCTTAATGTATCTCTATTCATTTCAATAACAAAATAATATTAGTAGGTTCCCTTCTGTACCGCTTGTATCAAGTAACTTCATCATTTGGCAGATTTGAAAGAGTGACTTCTTGCTACCCCAGTGTCTAGCTCTAGGATTTGTAGGTGTGGCTGAGGGAGAAATGGGGAAGAAATTTTATTTGCAGAAGTTATTAAAATGAAACAATTTCTTTTGAAATATTATCCAGTCGAAGCTTTCTCTGAGCAAATCCTTATCTTGAAATCTTAAGCAATAATTTAAAAACACATAACAACCAGCTGTACTGTGCACATATAGTATTAACAAAAGCTTCTGGCCCTGTGGGAACATGCTTCCTAAAACTATGGCTTTATTTGCAGTTTAAGTCTCTTTCTCCCGAGTCAGTAGTTACAAAAGAGGGAGGGAAAATTGTTTCCTGCTTCCTGGAGTATTGCTTCAGGTATGTCTACATTTCACTTACAGAGATAACTAGCTAAGTGCAGGGGAAATTCTATATTGCAACAACTAAACTCATAGAGATATATGAACTAAATGAAAGCCGGCTCACACGCATGTATGCGACACTATTGTTTCATTGCTCTGGCTATATGTGGACATGCTTTATATTTAATCCAATGAACTATTAATGTAAAATACAGAAAAGCTCCCCTGGGATAGATTACAGCAACCTGGACTTCTCTGCAGCAAGTACACTAACCATGACGTTACCATGCTTTTAGTAGCTTTATATGACTAGTTCCAGGCAGCTTCCCAACAAAAAAAGATGTGCAAAAGTCCGTGTTCAGAGGCCAGTAGCTCTTCCTATGCTTATAGAAGTTTGGTGCCCATTCACTCTTGGCCCTGCTTTCTCCTTTGTATTGATTAGGCAGCAGCTAGTTAGGCAAGGCAAGTACCTAGTTTTGTAGATATTTTTGCCCTTTACAGTTTTAGCTGAAAGTGCAAAAGCTTGGGGTTAATGCAGTAAAGTTTAAATAGACCACTGGTTTGACAGCATTAGCTTACTTAATGGTATATTGCTGAAATATTAGTCAAATTAGTTTTAATTACCTTTAATTACCAAGTTGCTGGTTAAAAGAAAACACATCTTTATAAGTTAGAAGTCTGACACGCCTCACTTCGGTTGCTGTTTTGTTTCCTGACATGTTACATAAAACTACAGCATAGCCAAATAGAATCTAGTTCAATGGCTTTTTTTTTTTTTTTTTCCTTTGGATAGTACAGTCAGATACTCTTTTCTATGGCTTGTCTGCTTAAGAGAACATGCAGCAAATTCAATACGTACTTCTGAAGTCCATAGAAGTTTCCTCTACAAGAGCTTTAAACCTATCAAGGTGCATTGTCAAGTGAAAACACTGTACTGGACCTTAAGTTTAGGTCAATCAGCAAAGCAGCCTAGTGGTGTTTTCACTTACTTACACAAACACAGTACAAATGTATAAATTTCACTTTATCAAGATCTAAAATTTAATCTATGAAGCTCTATACATATCTCTGTTGTTGGAAGATGGCAGTGCTTTAGTGATTAATACTATGTCAGCTGCTATTCCAGAAGAAGTTCTACTGTAGAATTTGACATGCTTTCCAAATAGTGTTATCTTTATTGTATGAATAGTATCTGTATTATATTTGAGCTTCACATTATTTTTCTATAATTAATTATCAGCCATTCCTGGAGAACGCTTCTGGTTCTGAAATAATTAAGTAGAATCACTGAACCAATGTCTTCTGTAGATTCATGGACCTTCTTTTGAGAGCTTAGTGACAGAATATTGTTCTGAATTATGAGAGAGAGAAGAAACCTTTTTGCCTACCAAAACCAGCTACAGCACAGCTCTAAAGAGACACCACAGGGAAATGAACATAAATAGTTCCCCTTGTGACTTACTTGAATGCTGAGCTGCTGATTCTCACCAGGGACCTCCTCTCCCAGAAATGTACGCATGTGTTTGCCTACAGAGGGAGTGTAATAGGAAATGGGGCTGGGAAGGGCCTCCAGATATCATTTAGTTGCTAACCCTGAGGCAGCATGACTGCAGCTAAACCATTTCTGACAGATGTTTGTCTAATCTGCTCTGAGAATGTCTGGAGAATCCCTCTCCTTATCTTTAGAAAGTCAGGTACCCAAGTGCTTGACAGTGGTTTCTCAGAACAAGACCTTTTCCCCTTGTATGCATTCTCCACAACTTAATTGTTTGCATCCTGTTTCAGCTCAGATAGCATTGAATTCAGATGCCACCCAAAGCAACGGATTGAAATACTGGTCCTGTAAAAACTTTTGAATTTTTGCAGTGGTGTAAACGTGGCCAGGATTTCACCCCAGAGTTACAGACAGTTACTGGAAGAAGCACTGTTACAGGCCATGGGATGTGTCAGCCACTGACAGCAAGGACTTGTGCTCTACAGGGTGCACGTGTTGTTGCTCTGAGAAGCCCTGCTTTTGCACTGGAAATCACATGTGATGAAACAGCAAACGGTCATTCGAGCCTCCATGCTTCAGTCATTGTAGCTGTCTCCAAACAGCGCATGAGGAATTCATGAGTGCATTTCAAAAACTTGCCAAAATGCTCCCTGGGGCCTGATAAGTACCGTAATTCAAAATCTCTCCATAAGTGCCTCCAGAAATCATTCTCTTGCTATTGATGTGTGTAATCCAACACCTACACGCTCACAACTCCAGGTTTAATAAAGTGTGGGGCCCTTTAGCTGAGATTCCAAAGCAACTTATACTTCCTATCCCCCCAGGTGATGCTACATTTCGGTGTCCAGAACACATTATCTGTTATTGACTTTTCATCTGGACACAGATCGTACAGAATTTAAAATATTTTCCTATGAGGATGTGTTGAAAACATCTGATGGGCTTGCCTGGGGTACTGTGATGCATAGGCCTTCTGGGAAAGACTGAGCATCAACCTCATCCATAATTCTGTGTCTGCTCTATGCAAAGCCAGTAAGCTATTTAAAAGACAGAACTAAAGCTCTTCAGGTAAAAATGTAGGCAAAACTCCAGAGAGAGATGTACGCTCACTATTTCCCTTTAAAAGCAATTAATTCACAGTGTGACAAATTAACCGTTATCTTCTGTCACTTGTTCTGTATGCTAAATGTTTGTAGAGAATAATACCATATTCAAATGCTGGAACACTGGTTTTTCAGCTTTCAGACATGTCAGAAGAAGGTTAACTCATTTAAGAAGAGTAAATGTTGTACTCTGTAGATTTTAAAAGTATAAGAGAATGAATTCAGGAATGTGGAAATTTTTATTCTTGTATCCAGATGAAGTATCTGTGGTCAGAATGTTTTATTTGGGGCATGATCTAACTCGACGTAAAAAATATACAGTGTCTCCTTCTCTACTCCGTTCCACTGGAACCACATTCAAGTAGGTAAGATACACTTCAACAACCCTTCATAATACTTTTAATATTAATTCTGTCTTCACTAGTCATTCAGAAACCTGAAAACCTTGACAAGTGTTGTGCAAAGTGGTCCTTATCTCTTCAGAGAGATACAATGAGAATTTTAGACTAAGAAATAAGGCTAATACTAAGCAATAAGCTCTACAGAGAATGTGGGATATTGACATGGATTTTTGCTTGACTTCAACCTCTGATGGTCATGTGGTATCATGCTTTTGGCTAAACTGCTTACCTGACCCATGATACTTTTCAGCTCTATGCTTAGTCTACTTATAAAATGCTATACATTGGTCTATTATAATAGAGACACTGAGATAAAGTTTTATGCTGTACTTACTGATACAGAGGAAATATTGTGTATACGGTATTCACTTCCGTGACACAGTTCTTGCTACATCCATTAGAATGGTCTTCCGTTATTTACAGCATTAATAAATTCTGTGTTGAAAAAGCCAACTCCTTTCTGAACTGTGAAAAGCATCATATCCAAATTGCCCTGTTGTCTTTTTAACCTGGGGTATTCTCTTCTTTGGTGGGCAAAGTTGTCCTAGCAGAGAGCAGCCTCCCAGCAGCTGCATCTTCTTGGCACACTGAAGGATCATTTGCATCCTTGCTGCTGTTTCCAGCAGATTCTGCACTCTACAGTGAAGTTCCAGCTCCTGCAGTCCTTATGTTTTATGAGCTTGGAAGTCATCCAGTTTTATTCTTGGACATTTATTAAATATCATCTGAAAGTTTTAATCATTCTTTCTAAACTATTTCTTTTGGGGATAGGAGAACTTTAACATAGATTAATTACAGGGCTATAATTTTTCCATTAGGAATATCTGTTCTCCTCCTTCCCACTGCCTCCATACTAAATACTGTTTGAAGTACTTAATTGAGGTGGCTAATCTAATCCAAATATAGCATTTTTGAGTGTTTCTGGGAAGCAATGCTAGTTTTTCCTCCTAGTAATTGTAATTTACCGCTCCTGTGGGATTTTGGGGAGAGTTAGGGTGATAACTGAGAGAGACTTGAAACTTAAGTTGGCTCAATTTACAAAAGGTGCTTAGGGGCAAGGGACATCTTTAGGTCGTCCCTCTGCCCACCCCCAACCCGCTAACTCTTTTAATATATTGCTTACTGAAGTGGAACGCAGCTGTTTGTTTCTTTCCGCACAAGGAACAAGCCTGCATGGATTTATGTATCATTGGTACCTTGGCAAGGGAGGAAATACTCCCCCTCCACCCCCCAGGGTATTTCTTTCCAAGAGGAAGCTGAGATGCTTCTTTCCAATTTTACTTTTTGGTATGAATGCAGCTGTGACAGATCGCTTATAAGAATGTTTAAGATATTTCATTTGTTTTAAGATTTGAACTATCATACCACTAATGCAGTGCAAATAAAAGTAATAGGTTATTATTTTCCCTATTTGTTCATCCTGAAGGATTTTTGGGAAAATGCAGATCAAACCCACCGGATGTCAAAATAATTCTCTGCACCAGACAGTACTGATATGGCACTGTGAGTTCAGGTTGTTGCTCAAGCTCGATGGATTGCCACACCTTCTACCCTTGAGAGCGCCACAGGCAGGTGACTGATCTTGTCATAAGTCAGTGATTGCCTAGACAAAATTAACATAGTAGAGTCCTAATATTTCTCCTTCCATACCTTTCCTGTCCTGGAGACACTAATTGCTGATTTTAATATGTTCATTGCCAAAACATGGAGTCACTTCTCTTTCGAACATCAAGGGCATGCCAGGCAAGGCCACTATATAAGTTCTGAAGTGTGGATACTGGAACGGAGCCATGTGAATAATGTGTGTGTAATGGCAGGGTCTGAACCATTTTTATTTTTTAATAAATGTTGGTGAAGCAGAACAGAGCTTTGCTTTTCTGTCAGAGAAAACTGATTTCCATGAAAACATTTGGGGATTTCAAGAATACAATTGTGGGGGTTTTATGAACAAACTACTATTTAAATACAAATGATGTGACCTTTTCAAATTTCTTTTTTGACATAATATGATAAAGTCATGAATTTGTTGAATTTTATTTATGGTAGTGTGTTTCTTCAATTTTACCAAAAACATTTCAAGGAAATGCAGGTGGGTTTAGGAAAATTTTCCCTGCTTGATAGGATTCACCTTATGCTCGTAAGTTTTATCTCGACATGTCTGTCTGTCCGTCTATCTACCTATGTCTTTTTCTTAGGATTGAAGGAATGAGCCACATGAGAAACGAACTTGGTCTTTTAGCATGTTGGGCTCCATAGCATCTTTGAATTTTAATACTTTGTTGATGTTGTATTGTTTGTAAAAGCTGAGTTTTTCTATATGAAACACATTCATAAGATCTGCTAATAAAAAATCCCTCATTTCTCCATTTAGGGTGCCAACAATTGGCCTACATTTTAATTTCATACCCTATGATGTCATATGAATACTGTAGTGTTTTGTTTTATGGTCTTCATGCTTTTTCACTATTGGAGAAGTTTGATCATAGTTCACTTAACTGTCAAATTTAGTTTTTCTGTAGCAAGCTAACATTTAACACTCTCACAGGCTGGTGTGAATTTTTACAGACTGTTCTCCATTCTTCAATGAAAAATGAGTAGTCTTGGCTTATATTTTAGTTTGTATTAGTTCATATTTCTCAGTAAGAAATCACATGCTACCAGATATGAGGAATTTTCTGGACTTCTCTTGTTTGTATCATTTGTTTGTTTTTTTAATTAGTTGGGTGAATGGCATGGCATTTAGCCACACAGAATATGTAGCTGAGCGTGAGCTAACATTATGACAAACTGTAAGTGTTTAATAGTTTTTCACAGGTCCAGAGCGCCTTTAGGTAGAGGCAACTGTGGGCATTTGCCAAGTGTACAAGACTGAAGGGCAGTGAAATTTGTCCTGAGCTCTACAAGGTTGTGTGTGTCCTTCCAGTGCTCCAAGCTCTTCAAGTTCCTCTGCTTTAAAGCTTCTGTAATGGCATTTAAGCTGCAGCTTTTTTGTCCTCTTCCTGGACTGTCTTCAGTATGTGGCTTGCCACATGGAGCTCTTCCTTTTGTATGTGGGCTGGGCTGCTCTGTTGCCATTGTAGCTCTCCTTGGTGGAGTATGGGAACAGCCTCGGCTGTGTCTTCACAGGTAGAGAAAGGTTTGTGTGCATTGGGAAGTGAAAGGAGTTTGTACATGGGTGTTTCTGTACTGCTGCATGGGCTCTGTGTGTGTATATGGATATTTCTGTACATCTCTCTATTGCTGTCTTTTTGAACAAGTGGAACTGGGTGGGCGTCTCTGTGTACCATGACGGGAGGTGTCTGCGTTGCTCACAATGAACCTCCAGACTTTCTCAAGTGCTCGGTCATATGTTTCTGAGGGGCTCATGCCACTACTGCTAGGCTACTTCATCACCGTGAACAGAAGCCTGCCGAGTAAGCAGATTGCTAGATCAGTTTGGGAAACAGATCCTTGTTGACATCCTTTGATGCACCCCAAATCCTCTGTCTTGTCATAGTTCCCTTGCCCTGTTGGCAGCACTTTGAGTCTTCTATGGTCATCTGACACTGGTGTCCCCAGAGGGTGCCCTGCTACTGTCCCAAGATTAATGGTCCCGTCTCAGGTTTGGGAACAGACTTAAATCCACAAGTGAAGGGTGTTGTTTTTATCTTTAAAATGATGAAATTTAATGTTGCTGCCAAGCAACTTTCTGGCTCTGGACAGGACTGTGAGAGGGCATTTAAAAATGCTTTCTGAAAACCATCTATTTGATGCTGATGTGCTAAAACACCGCAGAAAGTGCTTCCCCCCGTCCCACAACTTGACTTACAGACAATATTTACTGTAATTCAGCTTTGACCTGCAGATCTTTCAAATCTGCCCTTTGCTTTGTGCATTCTGTACAAAGAGGTAACAATTTTCTCTTTTGTGAGGGAGGGAACAGTTATTCACATGATGAGAGAACCTGTAACTTTACAGAATGAGGAAATCATTTTATCTATGGCAGTGGAAAGGAATATTTATGTCACAGACAGGAGGAACACTCGCCAATATATTATTATACAGGATTCTAAATTTATTACACATTTTCAATTTTTGCATTCTAAAAACTCCTTTTTGATAAGATTTAAGGTTCCTATGGTGAAATATTTGGAAATTGAGACCTTTCTTATTGCTTGTATTGCCTTGAAGTTGAAATTGTTGATTTAATAAAATATTCCCTTTCTTTACACACCGTTATGAAGTTTTCTGCTCTATAGAGTAACTTTCAGTGACTGACATACTGGCATCTTTCAGAGGAATGAGATTTAGTTATAGCTAACATGCAGAAGTGTGGAAACAGGTAGAATAAGTAGGTAGATGCATTGTTTAATCTACCACTGTACAATTTAATATATTTTTTGTGTGAGAGTTGGGAAATTAGTTTTTGAGCTGTAGCCCAGTGCAAAACCAAAATAAGTAGCGGCCTTTGGCCCTTTTGGAAAGTGATTGTGTATTTCCAGTGATGACAGCCAGCACCATTCTTTGATTTATAGCAGCGCAGCTTTCATTTAATATTGACCATATGGCAATTTTCACCACCTACATTGTTCAGGACCTATGTCAGTAGCACACAAAGCAGTGAACCTTATTCCCAGGCAATTCGACTAAGACAGAGGATGCTGCATTGTGGCATATTGATTGGTAGCACAGAGCGGTGATAATTAGATATCTCTAAATCCTTTGTAAGCAGGCTGTGGGCTTTTGAACCTTATTGCATTATTTTGACACTATTGAATTATCAAATGTGCCAGCTTGTTTTCAAACTGTGTGTTTGAAATACTTGATGACAAAAAGGTGTCATGGAACAAGTTTACATAATAGAACCCACAGTCTTATTTTAATTTATATTAATAGATAGTTTTAATTTATGCAAGAAATGGGGGGGAATGTTATTATTGGGAATCCTTGACGCTATAGCTCACATCTTCAGATGAGAACATCCCAGATCTTTTACAATGAAAATTTTCCTCCTAGAAATTTCTCTTTATTTTTACAGTTCTAATTGCTGCACCGCATATTGGAAGAAAACTGAAGGTAGGAACACTTAACCTAGAATTTGGAGAGGAAACATTTTTTTAAATTATTTGTCGAAATGCCCATTATTGGAATTCATTGAGGTCAGTGACTGCTGACATGCAGGACTGTAGGAGGACATTGTGGTACAAGTGAAGGGAGCTTAGTTTGGTACCTCACTCTACTCACATTATTTATACACTGATTCTGTGTGGCTAGCTGAAAAGGGAAGTTCTTTGTTCCACCTAGTGACAGTGCCACCAGACATGCCAGACATCTTTACGTAGGGACGTACTGCTCAGCGTATTTGTCCCCATTTGGCAACATTTTTTGCCGAAAGTGTGTGTAGAGCTCTGCCCTTCAGTTGACTGACTCAGGATGATTTATTGAATACCTAAAGCTTTGTGAGCTAGTCATGGCAGTTTCACTGAGGCTGGATAGCATCTGGCTTTGCAGTTTGACTACCTAATGACTGGTATGTGCATCCTCACGTCATCAGGACCTGCTCTGTTGATACTGGGTCTACACCAGCTACTGCTGTGAAACTACCCCTTCCCTTGTGCCAGGGCTAATGTATCGCTGGCTGTGTGATGACCTGAAAATGAACCACTGGCTTTTGTCAATCGCCTTCAGCCAGATAGGTTCCTGGGTCTACTGCTATTTGCATTTCAACTAGCTACAGGTTTCTGTAAACGTCAGTCCCATCTTGGATCCAAGATACAGATTTCATGATTGCACTATAGGCATAGGGAGGTGGAGTGGGAGGGAGAAATGCTGATCCAGTATAAACAGACAGTGCATGTAAATAAAGAGTAAAACCACATGTGGACAAAATGGTCAGTATGCATTCTCTAAGATTACAACATCTCATCTGGTCCCAGCTCCTTTTGCAATCAATTATGAACTATTGACTTTACTAGGAGTTCTGTCAGGTGCTTTCTGATCCCACAATTGCTTCTATAATGGAAAATAGAATTAAGTGATAAGAGAGAGAGAGAGAGCTCAAAACACATTTAGTGTATCTGTGGTGAGAATTAATTGCTGTGATGATAGAGTTGGAGAAAAAGTAAGTTCTAGGAAGGACAAGAGTGACAATTTTTGTAGTCAAGAAGAAGGAAAATGAACTAACCTGATGGAAGAAAATTATTATGTCCAACTCCTTCTGCCTCAAGAATGCTAATAAAGATTGGCTTGGCTGGACACCACTTAGGTCTCGGTGAGACTCAGTCTAGCCTTTTCAGACATTCAGTTGTTTGCAGGTCCTGCACACCAAGCTACCTATTAATGTATGCACAAGGGGCTGGCATTTGGGTTTGAGTAAGTATCCTTTATGACAGGTCTTATCAGGACTTACTGAATGACCCTACAGGATGTTACAGAGGGAATACACTTGTATACTTACTTGCTTAACAGTAAGTCACATGAGGAGCACCTCCGTGGACTCCTGCTCCTTATCTCTCCAGAACATTTATGTGTCTAACTTCCATGAATTAAACTGTTTGGTGGTGTTTCTTCTTCTTCTTCTTCTTCTTTTTAACACAGTGAAGTACTTTCTTTAGACACACCCTATTGTTTGTGTATTCATTTCAGCCACATCAAATCACAATGACTTGCTCTAATACTATCTGTAATTGTAAAAATTTAGTGAATTTATAAGGATGGAGCACTTTCATTAAGAGTAACTCAGTCCTGTCATGGACTTGTCAGTATCCTTAGACTCCTAAATATATGACTTGTAAATGTGTAGTGTTTAAAGTGTTACTCGCATTTTGTTTCATATTAATGTATGTGATACAGATTTTTAAGGAGTTCTGCCCACATTTGGGGAGGTTGGATTTGAGGCACATTTCTTGTGTCTTTACATAAAAAGAAAAGAGCCATATTTGATAGAAGTCAGTGTAGCTACAACAGTTTTGTCACTGGCAAGCCCTTAATTTGTATAGGTTTCCCAATCTGGTTTGTCATGAAGGTAAAAAATGCTGCTGCTGCTGCTGCTAATGATGATAATACTAAATATAATGTTACCTTAGCAGAATTCTGATGGGAATTCATTGTCCTTGCCTGACACGTACTTTTTGAGACAAGCAATAATTTATTTTTGGAAAAAGAATCTTAAGTTCTACACAAGTATGACAAATATGCCTATATAATGTAACATATACTGACTTCCTCTATGTTGAACACCAGTGTTTACTGGCTGCAGAAACAGACAATACTGTGATGAAAATGAACAAATAAAGGAACTTGTTTTTTATTGCTAGTTTTTTGCAATCATCTATCCTTTACAATGAGGTAGGGCCACTTTTTACTGCCTCTGATGAAAGTAGAGTATAAAGGAAACTTGACTGATTAGAGAAATACAGTTCTTAGACTGAAGTGATGAGAAACTTCAGGCTGTAGACCAATAGCACTAGAACTTTAAGAGCTTTGATATTGATTTTCCAGCAGTGGGATTTCTCACCTTTTGCTTTCAGATTTCGTTAGTGGTCTGGGACTAATTAAAAAGAGAGAGACTTCTCCTAGATGCCAAGAGAGTTGATCACAATACCACCCAACAGAAGGGAGAAGAAACTACTGATACCATTATTGCACGTTTGTTTATTGTGTATAATCCCTTAAATTTAATAATGGTGCTGTGGCAATTAAAACGATACCAACAGCATGCTGGCGTGTCTTTTTACCAGATTAAGAAGTCTGGATCTCCTTTACTTAAAAAAGGCTTTAAGTGGAACATCTGAAGTCAGATATAACATATATATAACATATAAATGTTATAATGAACATCTAAAACTTCCCAAAATTTTTTGACTCTTTATGCAGAAAGGAAGAGAGAAGTTACTTTACCTAGTTGCCAATTAGCTGAATAACTTAGCTCACTTAGCTGTAAAACCACTCAGTGCATTGAAAGTCTCTGGAAAATCTCCAGGCCTTTTTTTTTTTAAAACTAATGCCATCTATTTTTAATAAATTTTGGCATGGCACTATCTTCTTTACAATTAACAAGCAGGAAAAGCAGCTGTTTCTGTTTGTGCTTCCCTGATGTGACGGAGTCCCTGATCCCCTTCAGCCACCAGTCTGCTATTACCAGAGAAGGTTGTAAATAAGAACTTTTCTGAGCAACTTCATAGAGGGATGGCTTGTGTTAGATGAAATGGGCTTGTCCATACTTTAACAGTTGTGATGGTAGAATAGGAAATAACTGTTGCCAAAATTAATTCCTAATATACTGACTGTCTATGGTGGAAAGGATGCGAAAAATACACCATAAGGCAAAGTCATTTGCTTGAGTCATTCCTTTTCTCCTTAAAGCATGCATTATGATGCATGCCTTGCATTGCATCCATTGCCATGCCTTTAGGTGTGGATCTTCTTCCATTCCTGTGGTCTGTAATTCTAGATGCAAGCTTTTAATTTTTTTCATCTACTATTCCTCATTAGGTTGCCAAATGCCAATTAATGTCCCTGTCCAAAGAAGTACTTTCCTTGCTCATGCCTACAGTCAAGTTGAAGTCAAAGAGAATTCAGAAGTTGGCTTGATAAACGGGATCTGCCCTACTGTTAACAGATACACCGAGAACACATTTTTCTGGTATGGTAAAGCACTAAGTGCACTGTGTCCCTTGTGGGTAATATTTTGAAGTAGTCCTTCAGGAGTAATAAACTCATTTCCCAGAATGATTCTTAAAAATAGTCAGATACATTGCACGTCTAAGAGGTGTCTAGCTTCACATAAAATCCTCAGATTGACCTTTTGCTCATTCTCCACTCGTATTGACATTCCCGCCTTTCAAATGTGCTGCTTCACAACTCTGCCAGACGAATGTGCTGAGCACTTCTGGTTTACAGAACTTCCACTGGTGCCCGTGGGAACTCCGAGGACCTTATGTCTAAGTGGCACTGTTGGCTGTGTGCTTGGGAAGAACAGACCTGAAAATTAAGGAAAACATTACAGTCTGGTTAATCTGTTCCTGGAACTGACTGCAGTTAGTGTAGCTTCCCTGCATATGGAACTGGGACCCCTGTCACATAAATAAAATGTGGGCTGGACACAGTTTCAGCCACAAGCTTTCTGTAGGATTCTTCTGCTATTACGATAATCAAATGTGACTTTTCTTGACAGTCATTTTAGTTTGAGATTAAAAAGGTCTTACAGTAGTACTGGTTGAAGTATTCCTGCCCCTCATGACCTCATGATAGGTTTGCCATTGCTGATGTGTGCTGCCCTCCCAATCTTGTTGGCAAAGCAGTTTGTGGTGGTTGCGATGTGAGCTGGATGGGAACTGAAGAAAATTTTTTCCAAGATGGAGGAAAAAGCAGCAAACAAAAACTGTTGTGGTTTTTGCACACTGATCTGATTCATGGTGTAATTCCAGAAATATCCGTGCTAGTACAGTGTGGGTATTGAAGGGTACGTATCCAAACTCCACACCAGACTGCTCAGATGCTGGGCTTAATAGTAATGTGTCTTCCACAGCAAAGGAGCAAACTGAAGGGATAACAAATTGTGACATGAAGAGAAGAATAGTTACTCATCTTGGGAACCTCCCCAGGCTGGTTTGACTTTGGTTACCAGTAGCACTTGTACATGAACATGCTGTTAAACAGGCACAGTACCGTAATGAGTTATGTTGTATAAATCTGGATATTAATCAAGAACATCTAGAGAAAGTAAATCATGATCTGATTACTTTTTATCAGGGATCCAGTATTAACCTTATTTCCCCTTGACGGATGTGTTCCTTCATTTTCGTGTTTATATTCTGATTGATTTAAAACACTAAATGAGCAGATCTCAACACCAAATAAAGGTTACCTTAGATACACAATAGGAATAGTATTTTCTTGTCATAGGCATGTTTGAAGAATGGCTCTTGATCAAATTTCACTTATGCTTCTGTGGCTGTGGATAAGTCCATGCTGCAGCAAGTACACCTTGAAGCATCAGTGGCTGTGCATGAGGTCATGCTGGAGCACCTCAAAGTGTGTGGCCATGGATAAGCCCATGACAGAGCAGGTACACCCCTGGAGGGTCTGCAGCCATGGGTAAGGCCATGTTGGAGCAGGTTTACTTCTGAAGGGATTGTGGCTGTGGGTAAGGCCACGCTGGAGCAGATATATCTCTGAAGACATTGTGGCCCATGGAGAAGGCCATGCTGGAACAGATGCACCTCAAAGTGACTGTGGCTGTGGATAAGTCTATGCTGCAGCAGGTATACCCCTGGAGAGACTGTGGCTCATAGATAGGGGTCCACTTGGAGCAGGTACACCCCTAAAGGACTGCAGTCTGTGGATAAGTCCGAGCCAGAGCAGGGGCAAGGGGAGGAGTTCATTGCAATGTTAAACCCTAAGGTCTGGTACAAAGGGGCCAGGGGTGGAGATTGTAATGGAAATACCTTTAAATTGTTGTAACCCAGGATATAGGTTGCATGTTATGGGAATTACTATAGCAGGAACTACCTGAACCAATGGAAGACAAGCCTTACAAGAAGCAGTGCAAGTGCAGCAGTGACCCGACCTGAGCCGGCTTTGGTGCCCAGTAACTCCACGCAACACACCACCTCTCCTGTCCTGAGTGACCACCATAACAGATGGAGCCCAAAGTCATGGACTAAATGAACTCAA
>NW_008824238.1:7687043-7690312 GCF_000699105.1 Pygoscelis adeliae | reverse complement strand
GGGACGTTTGGAGTGATGGCGTTTGTCTTCCCAAGTAACTGTTACTGGAGCCCTGCTTTCCTGGAGATGGCTGAACACCTGCCTGCCGATGGAAGTAGTGAATGAATTCCTTGTTTTGCTTTGCTTGTGTGCGCAGCTTTTGCTTTACCTATTAAGCTGTCTTTATCTCAACCCACGAGTTTTCTCACTTTTACTCTTCTGATTCTCTCCCCCATCCCACCGGGGGGGAGTGAGTGAGCGGCTGTGTGGTGCTTGGTTGCGGCTGGGGTTAAACCACGACATGCAGTAACTGAGAATGTAACTGTATTTAATGACATGGCCTTTTTGTTCCTCACGAGTACAGCAACCAACTAATATGCTCTGATTTTAACTAGTGTACAACACTAGAAAGTCAGGTCCTGTTGAAATCTGTTTCTAGTAGATCTGATAGGTACCCTTCATAGTATCTCCCATCTATTTATATTTATATTAGAAAATCTTTGGCTTTGGATGGCTGATAATAAAAGCAGAATCAAATGACATATGGAATGTGGTATGGCTTCAATGATAATTAAGGCTGAAGCCCAGCAATTCATAGTAGCCTCATCCATTGGCATCTTCCTTTATCAATTGAAAAAATATCTTTTGGAGTTGTGCGTTGCTAAAAAGCATATATGAATGAATGTTTGAATGTACATTTTTTAAAACATTTAAAACATTTAAATTTAAATTAACATTTAAAAACATTTCCATGCTAAGAGTAATAATACTTAAAAAAGCTTTATGTTGTTATCTTACTCCAGTTAAATATGAATGTTAAAATGCTGAATTAAATTCCATTAGGGTTAATGATTAGATTTTAATCTTTTTTTGTATATATTTTGAAAATTTTGACAGGTCAAATCAGCTGATATAATATGTGCTGTTGGCTCAGCTGGTGCTACCTTATTCCAAGAGGATAACCACTAGATGAATACCATGAGATTTAAAGAATGCCAAATTGTTCCTGGTTTTAGCCTGCCCCATTTTAAGGGCTCCCTCCATTTGGTTACCAAGGGCCTCAGAGCATAAACCAGCATAACCCCAAACTAAACTGAACTGTATTTTTGTAACCTAACCAAGGGATGAGCCTTGCAATCAGTTTGCTGTATACTTCTGATTACATTAAATCAGCATTGTAGCAGTGACAAATCAGTCCATTCAAGTGTCAAAATTTGAAAGTATTTGTGACCAAAATAAGATCTGTTTTCAAATATACTTTCCTATTCACAGTCTAACCATCAAAAATACTGACAGTGGCAACCAGCTTCACAGCAAGGCATTTGTGCATTCGTGTTTGATTAAAAAAAAGAGACTATACAGACTATATAGACTACTTCACATTGTTCATGTTAAACTATTCAGTGATTTTACCTTTTATTAATTAACAACGTCTGAATAGTGAATAATAGAGTAGATTAAAAGGTTATTCTTAAGCTGAGCCAACATAGTTGTTAGAGTTTGTGGCTGCTCTGTTATTGTTCATCTAGAAGGTATGGAAAATAGCTGTATTATGAATCACTGTATGAAATATTTTTGAATACCATGTTATTGAATTCCCTATGGAACCTGGCTGGATTACAGCACTACTTCTTTGCCTACCCATTATCAATAAAATCCCACAGAGATCATGGTAGACTTTTAATGACCTTTGCTTATAAAAACATCAAAACTTTATCTATGCTAACTTGACAGCTAATTAAAAAAGGTTTGTCTCAAGTCTGATGTAGACATTGGTTAAATAACCTCTTCAAGCACCTCCATTCATACTTACACTGTATTATGCAATAACAAAATTTAATAGTTCAGACACTTTTCCTGTATAGAACACAGGCATTTTATCAAAACTAGACCATTAGAAACACAAACCAGCATTGAAACTGCTATTTTTCAATTTTGACATGAATACTAGCATTTGCCAAGTGAAATTGTAGTCATCACAGCAAAATTATTGCCGGTATTTCAGCTATGCTGAAATCAAGTTTTGTCTTTTAAATATCTACAGTAAGTATTCCTTCTTGCACTGAGAGCAATGAGAGCTCTGGATGTGGGATCAAACCTTACACAAGAAGATCTTTCATGTACTGAAATTTTATGAAATGTGGAACTGCCCTACCAGGCAAAAGAGCTATGTTAGAATAGTAAGTGCTCTAGTTGTGAGGACACACGCTTGAATGGGTTCATGGCCATTCACTTTTGCATCCAACCTTTTTGAAAAGGCTGTGCATGTTCCTAGAGGAAGATTCTGTAATTAATATTTTCCAATGATGAAATATTTCACTGGAAGATCTTGGCCCTTCTCTACTTCTGAATGCCTCCACGAAGGAGTTGATAAAGTCTCTAAAATTTGTTTTGAAGAGTTGAAAATTCAGTAACTAGCCCTGGTAGACAAAATAGATGTGTGAATGACCGTCATTCTGTTTTATTCTGTACCACTGGCCTCCTGCCATGTGTTTTCACTGAGCAAGAAAAACAGCTCTGATAATGCCAAGACAATGCAAACTTTAGAAATTATTAGTGTAGACATTTTTAAATGACATTTCTAGATCACACTATTGCCCTGATCAATCGAGACTACGGATAGTCATTTGGTGACATATTCAATCATTTAGATTTCTAGATCTTACATTAATTCAGGGAAGTGTAACACTGACATTTAATCCACTGTAAAACCCAATCACTATAATAAGGATATGAATATTTATGAAGTGTTTTTCAGAAAGGCAATTTAGCTCTTCTGGTAAAGACTGCAGAGCTATTATTTAGTCCAGTGCAATATTGCACATCCTGTGCCCTGCATCACGTGGCATTGCTCTGTACCTATGCATGTGCAATCTTACTTGGGAACCAATCCAATACTGATTTGAAGACCCTTCTAATTAGTGGATGAAATGCTAGCTTTTGGAAGCCTGCTTCTGGAACGGTCTCTGGAGTGTGGAGTGAGCTGCCTGCAGTCTCCAAAGGGGGCATAAGGACAGTTAGATGCCACATGGTAAGATACAGCATATCTGGAAAATTTTGCAGAAAGCTACCAAAAGTGGTTAGACAGCTAGGAAAAATGCAATGCAGGGGTGGGTTTTAAGCCTGGCTCTGCACTCACTGGTTGGCATGCAAGGAGCTGTCTCCAACCATCAGGCTATTCAGCTTGAAAGTATCTGCTGGAGAGACTCACTAATGGTCTCTGAACAGGCCTCTCTTCTTCTTTTTCTTCCTTTTCTTCCTTTTCTTCCTTTTCTTCCTTTTCTTCTTTT
>NW_008824238.1:7582969-7686839 GCF_000699105.1 Pygoscelis adeliae | reverse complement strand
CCTTCCTCCCTTCCTCCCTTCCTCCCTTCCTCCCTTCCTTCCAGCTGAGCTTCAGACACAGCACAGGTTAAAAGTCTCTTTTCATATTATAATTTAATCACAGGCTACTGGCCTTACAGTCATGCAGAGTTTTGTCTGGTGAGCAGGCTCAGTAGTTGCCAGTTGTGCTGCGAAGGTTGAACTATGGTGAAAACATCCTTCTGGTTAGCGCACATGGGTAGGTCAGAGGCCCAGTTACCTGGATGGAGCTTTGCCTGGGTTCAATGCCCTGATCTCCCCATTAAATCAGTTTCAGGGGGAGGCCTTTATTTTGCTATAAAATGTGATTGCTATCGCAAAAGGAATAAAAAATGCTGCATTGGATTGTTGAATAATGATCAATTTCTTTGTATAGCCAGGTCACCTACATGTGTACATATGGTTGCTGCAAGCCTGGCATTGTAGTCCCAATAGCTGCAAAAGAAATTTTCCTTCTTTCAACCCACTCCCTGACAAAGAAACACCAAAGAAATATCCCACCGTGTCTTCTGTTTGAAATTCATTGCTAAGACTGGGTACTCCAAAAAGGGGAAAGCAGTGGAGCTATTTTAACTTATCCTCCTACGTAAAAAATAGACAGTGCTTTCATAAACAGTAAGAAATAAGCTTCATTAGGAAGCACATTTGGACTAAGTGCGTTTTCTGGAAATATTTATGCTTTGCTTCTTGGATTTGTGATAGTACCAATATTCAGCCTACATAGTTGGGAGGAAAGTGTGCTTGTGCTTTATTATGGGGTGCAGGCTGGTCTGTTCCAAACCCAAAAATATTTGTTCCTCAGAACTATTTTATGATTTCTGGGATAGAATTAAATTGTGAAAGATTTGTTATCACAAATCACATCAGTCAGAAAGGCCATGTTAATAGAGCTAATTCCTTTGATGTAACTGTATTACGTATTGGGTATAACCGAGCTAATAAAATTACCCTTTTGTAACAACTAGACTTCTCAAGTCTCATTTGCTACTTTTAGAGCAATGTCCTTTGATTTAATAATGTGCTGGAAAGGGCTGTAGTCATTGTAGCTCTGTGAAAAAACTGTTATAGTTGGTAGTGACACCATGAGTATAAACTTCTAAAAGATGTGTTTGGTTTGATTTGATATTGAAGACGTATACCTTTAAAAGCAGTTTTACTAAAAAGCCAAGCTATGTTCAGGTAGAAATGGCATTCAGCTGTTGTATTTTAAACTTCTTTCCGCTTGACATCCTCAGAAATATGTGCCAGTTATGATGGACTGCTGTATTAGTTGCAAGATTTAATGTGTGCTGGACACTGTATTTTTCCTAAGTAATGTTGGAACCAGGATCTTTTCTGCTTGGGTCTCGAAGCTATACCCACCACAGTGGTATGACCCCCTTCAAACATTGCATTTATGGCAATGACTTAGATCTATGTCTTTGTAAACTGTTCTTTTTATATAGTTTTGTAAGTAGTGAGCAGTGTACTTGTGTTTGGTTTATTCTGAGTTTTGTTTTCCTTCTCTATCCTACACCCTGCCTTTGCCATGCTTTCTAAAGTTTTTCTTACAGTTTCTCTGTAGGGTCTTGAAAATCTCTGCTGACTTAGTCTGTGGCTAGCAACAGGAAGACTTTTGTGAACGATAAAGGCTTGCTCACAAAGAAACTAAACCAAAATGGGACCTGGGTTGGGCAAAATGTCAGGGTCTTGCAAAATACCTGCCCTGGCCATCAAGGCAAACATCCTGTTGGCTGCAAAGCTCAAACCTCAGAAATTCCTTTTTTCCTCCTCATTGCCCTTCTTTCCCCTTCTTCCTCCTCACTTCTTCGTACCTTTTATTATGGAAACAACGTCTGTCTTTCTAAAAAACTGAAGACTCCGAGTCTTGCTCTCCTTAGCCCTGTTGCTGCCTGTTACTCTGCAACGCGCTGGCTGGGAGAGCAGCCCTCTTCCAGATTCAGGAGCCGGGACAGGGAGGAGACCAGAAAGCAGTTGTGAAGTTTGCTTGTGCCTCACAACAATGCCTGAACTGGGAAGCACGCACTCAGAGAAGGAGAGTAAACAGCAGTAAACCTGGTGCTCTGACAACGGTCGTTGAGGATGCTGTTGCTATGAGCCATTTGCAGCTACTAAATGGGCCTTGGCCTTAATCTGTCACTATATAAAACTGTCATTAATTCCATTCACAAGTACTTAAACCTCTCCAAACAAAATGAGTTAAACAACATCTCATCGCTTTTTAATGGTTTTACAATTTTAGTTTTAAGAGGGTAGTAGTTATTGCACACTTGTTGGAATCTGCTGGTCGTGATAATGTTGGTCTCAGAGCAATGTTTTCTTGAGCTGGTAGAGCCTTCTGGAGATCTTTTTTCTTTTTCCAAGTCCCTGTCCTTTGAATTGGTTAATGGAGGCTAACACAGGGCTAGGAGATATTGGTTAAACCTTTGTCAGCTCTTTCAGTTCCCACCTTATTTAGGATCTGAATGCCAGCCCCAACTCCATTAACACTGAAATCATCAAAGCTGTGTTATTTTGGACCACCTGAATTTGCATTAGTTTTGTAATCTAGCCCTCACGATCTCCTTGAAGCACCTGACCGTTAAACTCAGACATGTAATGGTTAATGTGATAATGTTTACATAGTTTATGTCTTATTAAAATTGATTATGTATCTTGGAGAACCACGAACGTACCACCAGCCCCAAGACAGCACTATAATTCAGCACTCCCTCTGAATGCCCTGACATGCCCACCTGCACTCTGCATCTGTACACTTGCCAACATGCCAGCGCTGAAGCAATCGAAATTTGCTGCAGCTTTGCAGCCTCTGCTTTTTTTGGACTCTGAGAGGAACAGTCTGAAGACTGGATTTGTTTGGTATTTTCTGAGTTTTCTCAGAATATAATTTGAATCAATCACCTCTTTCTTTTTTAATATAATTTGATTCCAACCCCCTATTTTTCCATTATGTTACTGAGCTAGAGTTTCACTTTCACTAACCAGGATTGGAATAACCTCATATTGTCTCTCCGAACGTGACACTTGACATCCTGAATTTATATATTTTAAACCACAATTAAAATACACTATGTTGCACTTTAAAAGCTGATCTCATCATCTCCAGTTTAGCTCATTTTTCCCTCCCTTCACCCATGCCCCCATTCCAACGGTGGATTGAAACCAGGCTTTCTGGCTGCAGCCTTTTGAGATCTGAATTTGATCAGTGATAGAGCACTGGAATGTCTGATCTGAAGTAGAAAAGATTTATTGCAATCAATGTTAGTGCATGCAAAGTCACGCCATCCTGTTTTGCAAGTTACCTACTGCCTCTCTCTTCTCTCCAACCACTCCACCCCACTTACACCTTACTGTAGAACAGTCTACTTGCAATCCCATCTTAAATGAGAGTGTTTTTTTAAATGATTCATTCAAATATGTAATAATTATGATCAAAGCATATTTCACAAATTGAAATTAATCACATTTTTAGTGTTGGCCCATGAACAATAAACTTATTCTTGCAGGGAGCCCTATTAGAGATTAGTGAAAGTTCAGAACTTAATTTCTCTTCAGTGCATTTTTGGGGGGTAGTAAATGATCTCATACAGACTTTCTGGCTCTACGTGAGCTTTCCTTTTGGCACAAGTTTACTTAAAAATAAAAATGTAGAACAGACAGTAGCTGCATTTCATAAACCATTCTATTATTTCAAGTTGATTTTTAATACTATATTTAAACTGACAGAAAGAAAAAGCTTGGCAAGTGTGTTAGATAAATTATCTGTGATGTTTTTAATTTATAAGGGAGATTGTGATTCGCTTTTAAGCATGAAATCATATTAGCAATTGGCAACTTAAAAACACATTTTCATTCCTGTTGACTTTCCTATAAACTATACACAAAGTAAATAAAAAGTGTACCCATCAGTCAGTAAGAGAGCTTGTGAGGATTTTCTTTTTCTTTCTGTAACATTATATACGTACATGTAAAATTTAGCCTAGTGGGAGCAGTTTGTTTATGACAGAAATCCATTTCAAAGGGCTTTTAAACACAGAGTTTATCTCACATAGCATGAGTCTATCTGGTTTTGCTGTCACAGAGATTCTTATGACATTCAAAGATGAAATGAAGCTCCTTTCCTGAAATATGGGAAAGATTCCACAAAATGTCTGTTGCTCAAAATCGATAGTGGAAGAAAATCAATTTACTGAGTAATAAATCACTTCCAAAAGTGCCAAAAAGCTGTGAATTATTTGAGGGATATGACCTTGCTGTCCTCTTATTGTCCCAGAGGATGATGGAAGTAGAGAGAGTTAATTTCATGTATGTCCCTCGTGCTGATATTTATCATCAGCACTGATATAATCTTAAATTTAAAAAAAAAACCCTTACAGTACACCGCATCCTCCAAGGTGAGTTTCTAGTGTTGGCCAAACATTCCAGATTAGTTGCAACAAAAGGGGAAAACTTTAAAAAGTTTGAGAAAGAACAGACATGACAGCCTTGAGGGAACATGCTAGCTACTCTCAAGCACACAACATGATGGAGCAAAATACAAGGCACGCTGGAGCACAAAGTAGAATAAAATTTTTCAAATGGTCTTTGGGATGTCTCTTTAGAAACAGTCTTTGAGTAGGAAAATCAATGAGAAGGGTTCAGCACAGCTCTTGGCATGGCTGGATTTACTGTTTAGTGAGGCTGTTGGTACAGTGAAGTCCCAGAAATTCCAGATGTTTTCAGGATACGCTCACAAGCCAACTAGAAATGTGGTTATAGGCCATGTGGGTAGCGCAGGATCCTCAGGGTTGTTATTATTATTAAGCTTTGCCAAAACTTTTCACAGAGTATCCAGAAAGCTAGATTAAAGACAGGAATCTGCATGCTGGTTTCTACCCGTGGTGTGGACTCACCTTTACAGGAACCTCTGCTATGAACAGGCCTTTGCCAGTGAATTTTTCTGTCTAAAACCAAGAAAGAAAAAATGTCCTTCATCTTAGTAGAAGTCCTATTAGGAGTCATGAGACCCTCTTTCGCTTTCCCTGTGCAGAGGTGGCAGTCCTGTCTCCTGTCAATTTATGTCCCAGAGACCCTGTAAAATGAAAGGGTGAAGCCTGAGGTTTGTACTGGGAGACTTTGGAAGTAGGGGAGCACATAGACACGTTTATCTCCAGAACATTGAGCCATGAAGGATAGGAGCAGACTCTTTAATTGACAATTTGGTACTTTGAATACATGCAGAGCTGAAACCAAGCTAAGCTTGAGGACTAAGAGTCTAATCAGCTGCTATCAGTTCACAAATCGTATGTTTAATTTACATGTAATACAGTTTTCCCACTGCTGACACTGGAGGAAGTTTGCATATGCTGACAGCGTTAAGCCATTGAGATTGTATTTGATTGTAGGATTTATGAGTGAACTTTCCAGACCCTTTTCTGAATGTTTTGCACTTCAGTGTGTGTGTGATCTGCTGTGGCAAGATCTACAGAATTAAAGGGGACGACACTTTTGAGAAGCTTTTTAATTGTATTAAGAAGTCAAGTGTTCATTAGAAGATGATTACTCTTGTGGAATAAAATTGTGTCCCTTTCGTGAAGACTCTACTGCAATTGTTTTGCTAATTTTGACTTAATGATTGTAGTGAAGTGCTCAAGGGTGGACTATTGTTTACTGAGCTTTAGTTATTTTACCTGAATATTAACTGTGTTTTAACAGAGCCAGGGTGTACTTGCTGTAAGAGCTAATGCCACTACTAGTTCACAACATGAACTTACTTGTGTTTATTTTCTTTTTAATTTATTTGAACGATGTAATCTGTGCTGTTGCCTCTTGGTCTGTGCTTACTAACCTCAGTGCAGCTCCTTCTGATGTTTTAAATCACAGTGACTTTAGTAGTACATGCAATTAAAAACCATGTCTGGATATACCTTAGTTGTTTTACCTGTTGTAGGTGTAAAATATACCTGCTTAGGTCACAGAAGAAATTCTGCTTAATCTGTTTCAGGTGGTTAATCTCAAAACACCACCTCTATGATCCTCTTTCTAGTTTGTCAGTCTCCTCTTTTTCCATTTTTGTTGATAAGTCTACTGACCCCTGCGGTGGACACAACTGCCTACCTGCACCACTTACCCTCTGCTGGGTTATCCCGTGTCTGACCTGTCTTGGCTAAGCCAGCCTTGCCAGCCTCAGTAGCCATCATCTGCTGTCTTTTACATGCATTTATACTTTCACAGGAAAACTCCAGTCAGGCAACCATCTATTCTGTTTAAATCCCTGCTGCTCTGCTGCAGTGTTCTTTACTAAGCAAGACATCAGTCAAAAAATGGACTGTTCTAAACTCATCAGCTAGACAGGCCTTGAAGTCATGTTTATGGTCCATCTCGGTTTATTCTGGCTAAGGAGCTGCCTTACCTTATTTCACTAGCTGAAGTTGCCCATTGTACCCCTAAGTTTATGGATATTTATTTGGACAGCAGAAGGGAAGCTGACTGAGTGGTGCTTGCATAGCCTGAGTCACTGTAAGGTACGAGTGAGTGGCTGGGACACAAGGAAGGCCTAGAGGTCTCTCCAGGGGAAAGTCTGGGACTATATGCAGAGCTTACTATAATAAGGCCCTTATCCTTGTTTGAAAGTTGTATGTGCTTCTCAGAGAAATAAATACAAATAATAACACCTTCATCTTAGCTCTCGTAGTCTGCTGAGCTTTGTGTTTGTAAAATATTTACATAGGCAGGCTTTGGCAAGTACATTTTTTCCATGTTTTGCACTGTGAAAATTAATCTGCAAAAGTTAATAAATGGATATTACGTATTTCTGAAGTACTATATAGCCAAGTAACAGAAATTCTTAATTATTTATGCAGGGACTAACTGGCAAAGTGAAGGTAAAGACTGTGACTGAGGTCCTTGTGCATATCAGATACAAAACGTGCTTCGATCAATTCCACGTAGACAAAGACATATGCACAGCTCAGCTCACCTGCCTCTGACACACAAGCCCAGGTGGATTTATTCTCCCAGTATGTATGCCTCTTATTAATGCTTTTAAAAATTATTGCTCCAAAAAAGATGAAAATATGCCCTTAAGCTAGTAGTTTAACATTTATTTCCAATCTTATTTTTGTTTTTTTGGAAACATAGAAGAGAAATATCTCTCGTTTCCCAGGTGGACTAAAGGAGAACAATATAAACTTTGTATTTTAGCATTAAAAATGTAAACACAGATGAAATGTACTTCAGAGCTCATTTTGCCAAAGCTTTTCTTGGATGATTTCCATCAACATGCTTATTGTAATTATTTTCCAAATGTTACCCATGTGATTCTCATTTGCTACATGTTTAATTCCCTACCTTAAATTGGGGCACTCAGGTATTACTAAAGATGGCAGACATCTAAAGATTTGTAGGTTCAACTTGCATAATGGTCTCATAGTGGTCATGTGCTCTTATATGAACTACAACAAGAACTGGTTGAAATTGTATGTGTGGATTCAGTCTTGTGCCTTTTGAAGATAAAAAGCAGATGTTATCCATGGCATGATACTTCATGTATGAAGTTAATATTTAAAATGTACTCTTTTTAATTTATTTCTTGTATTCTACATGCAAAAGCCTAAGGTTTCCCATCAAAAGTAGCTAAACCAGGTCATTAAATATCAAAGCAATAGTAGTATAATTAGGACTACCATTGAATCATGTTATCCTCATCATCTACTTCTCTTATTCCTCCTACCCTAGAGACCAGCCACAAATAAACATTGTCTCTCAAATACAGGTTAAAAGCCAAAACTTGTCAGCTTAGACACTGGTTTATCAATCACAGGCGTGTAGCTTATACCAACAATAAAAACTTTGGAGATAATGCTCCTTTCCCTTATCTTTGTTCTACGGCTAAATCACTTCATTGAATTTAATATCGACTGCCAGCAGTAAAATGCAGAGTCTGTCCGCTAAAATGTCTTCATTCTACATGAACGTGGCCTTTCTCCTCCTCTTTCACTTCCTCTCCTGCTTTAGAAATGTCTGGTTGGATCACAACAGTGTTGGCAGGTTATCTGGCAGTTGGGGATGCTGTAATGCTGACACCAAGGTGACTTTCTTGCAATCCCAAAAGAACATTAAAAAAAGCCTAGAAAAGGTCCAGCCCCACCCAAAATGTTAAATGCAAATCAAGTCTATCAATTCTAGGCCAAATCTCAAGACAGAGTATGATTTCCTCTTATGACATTTGAACGTCTTTGCATACCTGTGGAGATCTTGTAATTCCCTGAAAATTGTTCTCCACAGTACTTTTTTGTTTAATAAATCTTCAATTTGTGTCAGAATATCTTTTCAATTTTATGTACTATAACATACTGCCCCATTTTCTGAGGCAGAGGGTAGAAAACAGAAAAGCCGCTGGATGACATCTGTTAAAAAGCGACTGTTTCCATCACTGTTGCCTACATGCCTTCCAGTGTAAGAGGCAGAGGGCAGCCTTGCGTTTCTTTATTTTCTGTCCTCCTTGGCTTTACTTTATGTTTTAATTCCAAATGTTATGAGACACAAGGTGGGTTATTCAAAACTATTTATTAGCTTATTAAACTGAAATGCCTTTGCTCCTTGGCCAAGTTTTATAGGAACCCACAAAACATTGAAGTACCTCACAGGCAGTGCCCCACCTTTGTAGATGACATCAGTGCAACAGGACTTGATTTTTAATATATCTTTAAACATATTTGTCTAACAAGTACGCATTCTTACATGTATTTTCTTTCACTTAAATCAGCCAAGTTATATGCAGTCATGATTTATGTCTCTCAAAGGATCTTAAGAATTTAGAATCTATAAGCCTGATCCTAAAGTCTTTTACTCAAGCAAAACGCCTGAAATAAACCAGAGGATATATAAGGCTTCATATAACATTTGGCCATGAAGAAAAAACACCATTAACAAAAGCAATTACGGGTATGAAAGTGGAACTTTGCCTTGTATCTAAAAGTGAAGGAGTAATAATTAAGATATACTATAACTTACTCTACAAATACAACTTTCACCAGTTTCCTTGATGGACTCTATCTTTCCAGAAAGGGTCATCTGCTCCATCACAGCGGGCATTTGTACACAAATATGGGCATATCTTTATGAGCATTTTAGCTTGGACCAGGCAAGCACTCCTGAGAAGACTCATCCCCACTCGCCGTCAGTCCACCTTGCAGAGCGCTCTCCCAGCACAGACCGGCTGCCTTTTGGGCTAAGCCAAGCCAGAAAACGTGCTCCAGGAGCTGCACTAATGCACCCCCACCGCTCACTGGTATTTGTTCCACACGGCCAGCATACAGCTCATCTGAACCAGCCCCCTGTCCCCCCCTGAACGCAGATAGTTTGGAAGTCAGGTCCTTGGCACCCACCATTTCGCTCTCCAGATCTGCTCGTGTTGCGCCGCACGACTCACCAGGGTAGATACAGCCACATACCATGTTCCTCATGATCCTACTACAAAGCAGACTGTAACTGCAGCCTCAGCAACTAACCCACGTCTGCTGCACATCTGTGCAGTGAAGAAGTCTGATATGTTTTTTTTTGTTGTTTTTTTTAATTTTAAATTTCTATCGGAATCATGAAGCTGGAGTTAATGGTTTTCTGTTATCAAATGCAATTTCATTGAAAAGATCTGTTGCATCTATCTGCCCTGCTCAGTCAGTGTCTCAAGCTACCATGATCTCAGTCTTTATAGACCAATCATATGTTATTTGAAAATCTCTTACCTGGAAAACTGCCCCATTCTTATGGTGGCAAAGTTCATTTCCCTAAAACCAACACAATTTAGGCATGTCAGCCGATAAGTTTCAGTGACATATGTCAAAGGTGCAGTCCCACAGTGGCTTGAGCTGATTGAAATCCAGTCTGCCCCTCTTAAGCTGGTATTTCCACCTTAGGCCACACTGAGCTGCCCAAATGCCTGCACAAAGGAGTAGTTCAGGGACCACCCTGTGAAAGGTTTGTGGTGGAGTTGTTTTTCACAAGTCAGCTGCCTGTGGCAACTCACACTGCCATTTCTCAGCCACACTGTTATGGCAAGGACGACAGTGGGACAGGGACAGGAGTGGGGATGAAGCCTGGACCATGATAATTCAGACTTAAATAGTTTTATACTGCAGTGGAACTGCAGGCTTGTGCAAATGGAGTGACACTGATTTATGGCCATTGAGAACATGGCCGGTAAAATTTAAGTAAAAAATCTTATCTGGTACCTATTTCAGAAAGCATTCACTCCGTATTCAGTGTGAACCACTACAAAATTGTGATTGTCCAAGTTAATGGAATGAATTGTGATACAGTTCCTAAAAAAAAAACCCACCCTTTTAATGGAATCTTGTCCCTGGTTCATCTTTCTGTTACCCCTTTTTCCTCTGAGTGAAAAGTTCACATTACACCATGACAAGAGAGCACTAGCAAAAGGCAAGAGAGAGCCCACTTCATGTACTGTTTTGGAAGTCCCCTAAAGTGAAAAACGATATTCTTGAGGATGAAGATTCCACAATGCCTTAAGGTACAGTACATTCTCTAAAAATGATGCCTAAGCATCTTTTTTTACTATCTATAATACTTTCAGCATAGTAAGATTACAGACATGCTAGTAAGGATTTGCTGGGAGCTATAACAGTCAAATCTTTCCATAAATTATCAGCACAAAAAAGCAGCCTTTTACTAGAAATTGATTTAACACTAACAAAATTGTGCTTATCTTAATGAGTTAATTTGGTGTTCAAGTGCATATCATATACATTTCCTTGGGGTTTTAAATAGAACCTAAAAATACTTGTAATGGGTATTTAAAGTGAATTGTCTCTCTCCCGTAGCATGGAAACATTAGGTCTATGTCTGAATTAATGCAATGGATATTTAAACAGATGAAATGGAAATTTCAATGGAAATACACAATGGACTTTTCAATATAGGAGCATGTTAATTACATTCCAGGACTTGATTTATGGGTTCTTTTATTAATGTATTTCAAATAAAAGGCTATAAAATTGGAAGGTCATGAAGAATTGCTGACATCACTTATTATGATTATTTGCTGTCTCAGACACTTTTATTGATGCCTAATGCTCAGTAGCTTTAAGCTACCTACCATGCTGAAAACAAAAAGACGATTGCTCCAGTTATTTTCAATGTCTGTGTATTCCTCAACTATAGAGTGGTAGTGCCTTTTTTTTTTTTTACAACAGAAATGGATCTTCCTTAAAGCTATTCAGTATTTGTGATGACTTAAGATTTTAAAAGTAACTGATTACTTAATTAAGAATGAATCTAAAAGTCTTAAAATTAGTTAAAAGGTCAGCTTGGAGAAGGTCAAACAGACCTGTTTTTTTTATTGGGAGTGACTTCTGGGTGTGAAGGCTGCTCAGGTGATGATGGCAATACCTGAGTAATCAAAGTCAGCAATAAACCAGCCTTTCAGTGATGAAGAAGGAAAAGTCCATTTCTTGAAGATGTAACATTCAAGTGAATACTAAAACCCTCAGTGTAAATCTGGTGCATGTTTGGCAACAATATTTGCCTCGCTAATCCAAACAAATTCTGTTTACAGATTACATTTACAATCTGATTTGCATTTACAGTCTGATGACAGATTACATTAATTCTTATTCTTCTACTCATCACAACCGTCCCCAGTTCCTCTAGAAAGGTTAACTTTACTGTAACTGGATCTATCAACCAGAGACTGTACTGTTGTGAGCAAATGCACACTGGTGTCAATAAACTCTTAATATTGCAGAGAATTCATTAAAAAATCATTATACGTTAGAGGAGCTTTTCTCTTAAAAATAAAGTGAACATCTGTAGCATGCATAGGGACTATGGCATAGTAGACGATAGCCACTGCCAAAGAACAGTGCTTGAGTCTTTTTAATCCACTGTTCTGGAGAAAAAGTAATATCATCTGCCTTCTTAATATTATGATCTGTCCTTAGCCAAATGTTTTATTAAGCACAGCCAAATCTTGTTAATCCATATTACCTATATTTCTAGGAACACCAAACCACCTTGTAGTTTGCACTGCTGTTTTATTCTGTAACATTGTATATCATGAATACAAAACTGTACAGCCACTTAAACAGAACCCTGCTCAAAGCAAAATAGGGCCAAACCCAAAATAACATTTACATTGAAACACAGGGTAATATATACAAAAATTTTCACCCTATGCTGTCAAAATAAAAATGGAGTAGAAACCTTTAGTTCCTCCATACATAATGCTTTACCTACATCTTTCTGTTCTCTTTTACAGTCATTTGAACAGTATGTTTTAGTATATTGCAATACTGGTTAGATGTTTATTTTAAAAATTAAGAAATGTTTAGGAAATGACACAGTTTAGCCAGTGGCAAATAAGTGAAATTAAAAGTTGGCCTTTTGCCACTGAAAACAGAGACATGCTCCTAATGTGTTGACTCAAAGCTCATAACATTTCTGGCAAATGAAGCATGAAACATATTGTCAGATATGTAGAGACAGTTACATCCAGAAAACTACACTACAGGAATGCTAAGATTGCAAGTCAAGCACTCAGAAGTTAAAAATTGTTGGGGTTAAAGCTGCCTAAGTAATATTAATTCAACCTACTTGTACATGTTATGGTGTTCTTTAACTACATGAGAATTGCAAGACCTATTAAGTACACAGAACATCATAGTGTACTTACGAGGGCAAGATCCAACTGTTAGTCCAGCTCTGGCTGGACTATTTCCATCCAGTCAGTTGCTGTTCTTCCATATGGTCAGATGCTTGGACCTTGCGGGGTCGCCTCGATGACATCCTTCTTAGAGGGGGAGGTGGGAGGCACACGTCTCTGCACAGCCAGGCTCAGAGCCAGAAGTCGCAGTGCCAACATAACCTGCAAAAATAAATCCCAAGAGCAGGAGCTACCCCTGCATCTACAGAGCTTTGGTCACCTGATTTATTGCATGAGCCTGCTTGTAGGAACACTTGATATATTTTTACAGAAGCTGAAAGGTGTCAGTGAATAAAACAGAGGCTTTCAGGAAGAGAAAGGATAATATTAGTACTACAAGAAGCTGAAAAACACTCCGATATTGAACTGGGTCTTATCTCTCTTTCTGCCACAGAGTTCTTCACACGATGATGATCAAATGCTTTTAATTAACTTTCTCACAGCTGCCTACTGCCAACCCCAGCACCAGCTGTAAGAAATGGAAAGAGACCCTTTTCAGGAAAATCGTACTTATTTGTGAAGCATTATGATAGTACTAACATTAGGACTGAACTCAAAGACCGGGAATAAATACTTACCCTGAATTTAATACATTGATCTGAGAAAAGATATAGAATAGCCAGCCATGTAGTGGCCGTTGTCTGTTCCATAATCACACGAAGGAGGCTGTGGAAGAAATGGGCAATAGTGTCATTAGAGACTGCCATAATGGACATGTTCAAAGAGTTGATTTGTAACAACCTTAATTCTGACATTTTTCACTTTTGGTGGGGATTCTTTGTTTTTCTGTGTTCTATTTTGTATGTCGCTTTAACAGAGCAAACTGAGGGAAGGAGCAGGGGAAGGAATGCCTGTCCACAACGGCAGGGCCAACAAGAAGATTGGAAACTTCAGAACTCAGCAAAGATCTCAGCCACCCGAGTTGTCCATGGTTGCAGTAGTATGCTATTACCTAGCATGCAGCCACACATTTTTAGCAGTGGTTTTCACAGCAGTGGGATTCATTGCGCTACAGAGGGACTCAGAACTGCTGCTTTTCTTCCCAAATTTCTGAAGGGAGCAATTTCACCACTGGCTATAGGCACATTCATTTCTGCTTCCCAGTCCTCTCCTGCTCCCTTCTGCTTCGGTCCAGACCCCCAGCTTCTGCTTCTGACCTCTCTCAACACATGCCTTTTGGTTCCTTGTCTCTCTTGCCCTTTGGATCAGGTTGTTTCTTCCTTTACTGCCGGGACACCAATGTGGATGGCATGCCCGCTGGATAGAAACTGGTTTTCTGTCTTCAGTTCTGGAGTAAGGGCATGACAAGATTACCCCAGCCCTTGCAGCGCTTCTCCCAGGGAAGTGCATGCATATTTCCAGTATTCTTAGCCACAAGCATTTAAAAAATAAGGAGGCGGACCACAACAAATCATGAAACTGCCTGTACAGTCATAAGACTGTGTTAAAAAAAAAGACTTCTGTTGTTCTTTTTATTAGACTTTTTGGTTGTTGAGGTTTTTTCCAAATCTTTTTTTGAAACTTCAGCATGTACTCACACCATGTTTTCAGGCTTTTCATTGTAATAGTGAGTGCTGGAAACCTTTAAAAAAATATTGTCAACTGAGATTCTCTTAAGCTCAGCAGGACTTCAGAAGTTGGTGTTTTAAGAAAAGCATAATATGGTGCAAGACATGGGCTAGAACCAGGAGCATTGTCAGCTCTGCCCCTTGGCCAGCACACAGGAGCTGTGTGGGGACAAGGCACGTTCAAGGCCTGGAGGATCCTTGGAGAATTTAGCTGCCAAGCTCCAGCTGACTGTGCTGAGCATGTAGCAATCTGCTTTCTGCTGTCTCCATCAACTTTTTAATTGCCACAGATTTTTGTAGGGAGAAACCTACTGAGCAGATTCATGCCCCTGCTCCGAGCGGCGAGGATGCTAGACTTCCTTCATGAGGCAGCTGGAAGCATTTTTACATGGACAGCATCATTTTAATCTTATCACTATTCCTGGAAATGGGTGAACCATTTAAGATGACACTCTTTAGAAGAATTCAGCCTGAAGCAAGCAAACAGCAGGACATACTTCAGCATGAACAACTGAAATATGGCAAAGTTCTGAGCAACTCAAAATAGAATCTTACTGGGGAAAAAAATTGGGCAATTAGGCCACTCATGTTTAACTTGTGGTGAACTTGGAGATTCCAATGAATTTATTCCATATTTACTTTAATATTTGTTTCAACATTTAACTATTTATTGATACTATGTGACAATATTTATCTACTACAGTTATATTACTGGATTTAAATATCTAATGTTAATTAAGTTATGTATCTAAAAGGATCTGTTCTTTCATATTAATGGGCAGTTCCTTTATTTTAAAACCTGTCTTTAAACATCATTTCATCAGGAGGTTATCCTATTCTAAAGTTCTGGATTATACAACCACATGTTTCTGAATAAAGATACCATTCAAAATTTCATTTTACCACATAACATTTAGAACTAACTTTGTTATTAAGAATAGCGATGATTTTGTCTTTGTGGAAGTTTTGGAGCCAAATTCTGCCCTGCCACTTTGGAAACTCTGCTTTATTTAACATGACTTGGCAGCTTCTAGAATGGAGAAAAAGGGGCGAGGTAGATTTGATAAGCTTCAAATTTACACTTCTTTACTGTTTTCTACTTATTTGTATATAAATCTGAATTCAGTTGGTAAATAGATTTCTTCATAAATTATGGATATCACAGGTTCACTTACAACCCAATGGTTGAAAACGCTGGAATCTTTGAAACAGAGTATGATGGGCCAAACCCTACCCTATTATGCTGGAGTAAATCCAAAATAATTCAGTGAGGAAAACGAACATTTTTAAAAAAAGACCTGGAACTCAGACTTACCCCAATAAATTCACTCCAGAGTCACATTAAAGAAAGGCTCAGTAGAGTATCTAGCTGTGAATGCAATTTAAGGAATACAACCATAACTCAAATTAGTCTGGAGGAGGACTTAACAGATGACTGTTGTGGTATTTGTGTCACACTTGTATTATATTCCAAACATGACTTTCTTTTTTTGCTTCACCTCCAAATCTGCCCCAGATATAGAATACTTAAACCTTTGTATCCTATAAACCTACAGTTAGAGCTCTCATAAACTGCAAAAAATTACATCAGTCTTCTACATACAACTCTTAAAGCTATTAAATGCCTACAGTATGCTACACACAAGTGATAAAAGTATGTATGTGTGACACTATGTCTGCTTGGTAGTGGAAAAGGAGAGAGACATGTTGAAATACCCAATTCTACTATTAAATAATGACTTGCTTATGAGACTCACTGACCTATTAAATACAAACATCTGGTTTAGGTGTTCAGGATCCAAATGAATTACCCACCAAAGACTAACCAGGCATATCAGACCTCAGTCCACTCCCAACAACCAAATCACCCAATATTTCACTTGTGGAAAAAGTTAATGTTTTGTTAAGGGTGGGGCTAGTCACATAAAATTTGATTTTTCCAGTACTGACAATAAGGCTTTATGATTTGTGTTACTGTGTTCTTCAGCTGTGTTCCATTGCTATTCTACTAAACCTACTAAACAACTTCAGATTTCTCATGACTGTCCTCAGTCATGCTGATCCCCTCCTATCTGATAATTTATGATAAGGTCTTGTTGGAACCGGGAAAGAACAAACCTCAGAACTGTGGAGAAGGTTTTGCGTTATTGCTTGAACAAGAACTTGTGCATGGTGTTGAAGTGATAAGTGGTAGTGCCAAAGATTTTAGTGATACTAATCTGGGACCTGGTTACTTGTAATTATTCTATTTTTATGTCCCTAATGGGCATGGGTCAGGCTTGGTTCACAGCTTACATGGCTTGTTGTGGCCATGCCACATAAGCTTCAGTGTTGTTCTGGGAGAGAACTGCTCAAATCTCCATGCCTGCTGATGGTTGCAGAGGAAGAAGCATTAGTGTGCTTCCCTTTGCTCTTACCTTGTCTGATATCTATTCTCAACACATTGTTTTGTTGCTGCTCTACGTATTCACTGAGAGACAATTAGCCTTGCCTCTGGAAAGGCAGAAATCAGACCATTGGCTTTGTATTGCAGAGAACAAAGAAGGAAGTGTGCCACCACTGGGTGTTTGGCACTTCATGAAATGATGTTTTCTCAGAAGCCTGCATTGAGCCTGCCTGCCTGGCAGGAGAAAAGCTGTGTCTGTGTGCAAGCCAGGTGGCTGCAATTCCCGTCTAGCCATGCTCAGGTCTCAATTATCCAGTAAGGCATCTGTGTCTCCTACGGTCCTGGGTCCTTTAACCCAGGGGGAGAGATTGGATTGTTCTAGTCATAGTAAACGAGCTGGCTGCAGAAGTAGTCATAGCAAAGCTCCTGTCTCCAGCAGGTGAGCTGAATGGCTTTTTCTGATAGGAGCAGCAGTTGGGCCCTGGCACTACCTGCAGAACAACATCTGCTAGGAGGCTGGCAGAGAGCAGTGGGAAGAGTTGGCTCTATGGGCTACAAACCTTGGACGCCTTCTTACCCAAATTTTGTCACATTCTCCCATTAGTGAGCCAAGTATTGCTGAAAGAGAAAGGAATATGTTGTCTCACAGAAAAATGAACACTGGAGGGAAATTCCCAACCCTGATGTTAACACAGCTAAGCTCTTCTTTGCCCTGGTGAAGGAATGCAGAGCTGTGTGTGAGGATGTGAGGATGGGGAATAGAGAACAGGTGGAAATATACTTTAGCAAAGGCATGACATCTGCCTTCGTACACATTCTGTAAGTGAGAGATGCCTTGCTAATGGCCATGCGTAATTTTCTTTCCTTTTTCTCCCCCTCCTCCACTGTATTCTACTCCTTATTTTTCATCTGCTGGCAATGCTTTGTAAAGACGGTTTACGCGCTCACTAGTCTATAGACGAGCTACTTGCAGAAAAGCGCATGCAAAAGAACAGTGTGTAAAAAAGTCATTAATTGTTGATAACTTGATATTAGCTAGTCCCATCTTCTGTTTGCATGTTTCATCCAATATATTTCTGATATTTTAGATTGTTGGCATGCTGGAGCAGGAACTGCATTTTACTATGACTTTTTAATACTACATTGAAATTGCAAAGAAAGCAGTTTACATGGAGCAGGAGCCATAAAAAGAAATTATTTCACAATGAGAGATCGCACTGTACTTTTTCAGGACCTTAAGTAACCTTTCTGGTACTAAACTGACCAAAGCTAGGGTGTACTGCAAAATTTAGCATAAACACATGATCGCTTGTGTTAAGTGGAGACATAATTATGAAAGATTTAAACTCATCACAGTCAATCGTCATCGGTGGCAATGCAAAAATAATTCTATTTACAGACAGGAAAACTTCTCAGATAAACACATTAGTTACTGTTTAACATTTCCTGTTGATGCTGTTCCTGTTTATCAGTTACTCTTCAAACAGGTTAATTTGAAAATGCTAATAGAAGGCTTAGCCTTGTGCCATCAAATGCTATACAGAGTTCCCAAACATTGATTTGTAAGGCTAAACTAGCTTAGTAAACTAATTTAATAACTTATATTTAAATATACTTAAGGACAATGCAATAAACCTAAACAATTCACATACTAGAGCTGTTTATCCTCCATGAATCTGTTTTCAATAGCTGACTGTTGTTTAACCAACATAAACAACTCTTTTATTAAATCATGTATAATTTTGGAACTTGGGTTAAAGCATTCCCACAATATTTGATGCAGATGTTATAAAGTTGTAAAAATCTGCAGAATACCCTGTTTTAAAGCTGGGTATTTTAGGATTAGGAACAAGATGGGTAAACTGAATGAATGTTGAACACACTGTAAATTATGAAAACATTAGGCAACAGCTTTTTGCCTTGTTTGCCTTTGTGGTGAGGGGAACAAGTACTGGAACAAGTGGGAGTCTGTTTGATCACAGAACATATCCTGCCATAGAATTTTGAAATATTATGGATTAAGGCCCAACACTGAGTTGGGTCCAACATACAAATTAGTTCTACAAAATCATTGTTCTTCAGGTGCCATCATTTGTTTGGTATCACCCTGGTAAGCCTGTTCATTACTGCCCCAAAATCTTCAGAAGAAATTTACTGTCCCTCGCGAGTATAGTCAACCAGCCTTACTCTAATGAGAGTGGAGAACTTATCTTTCTTAATTTTGACCTGCCTGATGCTTGTCCACTTGCTTACCTGAGATACCAGCTAGATGATCTAACCCCTTGGGCCACATTCACACTCTGAGCAAGCCTGAATAAGACAAGAAGAAGTGCCGTGCTCCAAATCCCACCAAGTAAGGTTTGAGGATTGTGATCTGATAATAAATTGAACAGAGCAGCCTCACGTTTCATGTCATGTTCCTGTAGCTGGTCACTGTGGAGGTGCCATGCAATTGATCACTGATGCAGGGGGACATCCTAGAACTATAGGGTAGTTTCAATTATGTTTGGAACATGATTGCTTGTAAAACTACCTTTGAAAATATTGACTGAGAGTGAACAATGAAATATGGTTTATGAACTGTGGGTGTCAGGGAGCACTAGCTCTGAGGGGCATGAATCCTGATCACCTTGATGTCATGCCAGCTTTGAAACCTGGTGGTTGCCTGTAAAATGCCATTTGGGGGTACAGAAACATTTCAGTGCCCAACCCAAAATTTCCTTAGGAGCTGCCGAGGGGTGTTATAGTCTCCTAGTCTATGTACCAAGGAAGAAACTTATGGAACTCCAGTGGAAGTGGTGGCTTGTGCAGGGGATTCAGTGTATGAAAAAAGATGTGAGGTACTGCAGTAGCATCTCAAAATAAGTGATTTTGGTTTTCAGTTTAAACACTTCACCATTTTGACAAATCTTTAAGAAAAAACAAAACCTTAATCAGAATGTGTCTTTTTTTTTTTTTCCTAAGCATGCGTGGGTGTACCACATGTGGATTAAAGTAAAAAGAAGAAACCCTGTGAGTCATGGGAGCCGTTCGCTTTACAAATGCTACAGAAAGGTAAAATTAGAACATCCAATTCACCCTAATTTTGTCCCGCACGTTCCACACAGTAACAGTCGGATTATGATTATGGAATTTCAGTGTCTGTGGAACAGCCTGGCATGTCTGTGTAAATCGCTGGTAAGGACACCTCTGTGCAAGGGTGCTGCCTCTGAGTTTGAGAGCTGGAGCATGAGTGCACACTCCTGTTACATGACCAGGGCTTGGATTTCTCTCTAATGACTGAAATGGCTGAAACTGCCAGAAAGTTTCAGTTACATGAAAGTTTTGCTAACTCTTGCCTTTGGCAGCCACCAGTTCTTCTTACATGTTACACTAGTATCTTCTAAAGATACCCCAGATAAAATGAGTGGGAGTAGCTGCTCATGGTTCAGCAACACCCATACTTCCTCCCCCTCCCATCTGCCATCCTTTGCCCCATCTCTCTCAACTCCCCATCCCCTGACACACATTCCTAAATTTTCCCTTCTGTCACTCAGAGACACATGTAAAACAAGTTTCTTCCTCTTTCCTGCCTGCTCTATCAAGTGGATCTAGTGTGCGTGAGGACTTCTAAGAAGCATTTTATATATGTGGTCACATTTACTCCTGCTGGCTGTAACTGAAAATTATGAAATAACACCACCACCGTTCCCTCAAATCTTGTGCTTCAGAGAAACTTGTTGAGAATAGCTTAAAGGGTGGCTGTTTCCCATTGTGCTCCATGACAGTAAAGCCAATTGCCCCCAGGGAGAAGGATGACCTCCTAACTGGTTAGGAGGTGGAGACAAGAGAATCCCATTAAGAACAAAGAGTTAGAAATACCATTTGCAAAATCACAGCCCACTGAGGTCAACCGGGAAAGAATAAGGGGGATGGCAGCCATGTTGAAAGAGGACTTCACAAGGCTTTCTGAAATTTCTCTGCCGATGGACTTTGTTATGCAGCTTGTTCAGTGATGAAAATTGACACAAAAAAGTCAGGAAATCACTAAATTTTCCTTTTTTCAAAAAGCGACAATAATTCAAGGGTTTTTTTAGCACTTTTTTTTTTTTTTTTTAAACAAATGTAGTGGCTCTGATGAGTGCCTGCCTGTGAGTGAAATTATGCAGGGGTCCCCAAACTGCTTTGAGAGTGTTTCTTGCAAATAGTACGCACTGTACATCTAAACCTCAAAAGTGTGTTTGATTCCAAGTAATGCATCTGTCTCAAATAAAACAAAGCAAAACAAAAGACTGCATCCTGAGACCCTGAGAGACAGTGACCAAATTAATGTGTGAGGAAAAAAAAAAAATGAAAAAGATGCAAAGGCATGGAAGTATGCTTTCATTTTTTATGTTTTTAAAGAACTGATCAAAAAATAAAAATCAACCATTTTATTTGTTGGGATTTTTTTTGCTTTTATAGTGGAAATGATGCCTTATTTATAGGCCTGCCACTAACTGTTGCTAGAACCTAGTGTTCCTTCTCAAAATTAATACCTATAAATAACTGACATTGGAGAGAATAAAATCCAGACTCTTGCACACATACTGTATTTGTACATCTTCTTTATTTTTTTCTCTTTGTGTTTTGACCTATGTAATTTTTCTCTAGATGTCTAGACAAATTTAACTTTAGCAAATTAAAACTTGAAATGACATTTATTTCTGTTAAACAAATACATAGCTTTGAGAGCATAACTAAGTATGTTATGCATTATAACTGCAGTGCATTAAGTCACATACTTGCTTGACAGAAATAAATGTTGGCTAGAATCAAATTGTAGAACTCGAAGTGTACTGCTTTAAAAATAACTAATTAAAAACCTAGAATGTTTCTTTGGGATGTACTAAACGAGGATAAAAAGCACTGCACCTTTGGTGTAATTGTATTAGCTTTCACACACTCAATTACAATTTTCAGACAGTGGGGAAGAAATCAGGAACACTGTTTAAAAGCATCTGCTAAGCAGATACTTGTGAAAGACTATGAATCATTACTGTGTACAGTACATAGCTTTAAAGGAAGATTTTTGATGCATTAAATGTTGATCCATGTAATCCTAGTTATCCTTCCTTGTCTCAGCTGTTTATTTCTAGTTACAAGGTCATTCAGCTCTTTTCTGTATCTCACGTTGAATTTTACATTAGAGCCATGAAACATTCATTTCCTTTTATTTCAGCTGGAAGACTTTTAAAAAAATCCCTAAAAAATACAGATACAAAGTATTTTCAACCTTAAGAAAAATCTTAGCAATTTTGGAAAAAAATCTTTGTAATTTTCCTGCCTGAGATCTTGCTTCCCATGATACGGATTATGACTTGGCTTTTAGGACCGTTCTCATTTAATCGTGTTGTTTTAAGTCCAATATTGAGATAAATTTGGAGCTTTTCCCACTTACTTCACTGAGACATAATCCATTCCTTGTTGAAATAGGTTTTTGCCCTGAACAGTCTAACTTTCTCATGTGATAATTTCAAAATAAATTCTTAATGTTAAGCTAGATGATCAAATTGATAACAAATCTGTGGTCTTACCCAAGCAGTGAGCTAGTACAGCACTCAACATTTTTGTTTGTTCTTGAAAAGAAAAGTTATACCAATATTGAAGGAGGTATGGTTTTTTCCTATTACTTTTAGCTCCAAAGATTTAAACCATAATCCTGAAAGCTGCATGTGCTCTACATCTGTATGATGCACTTACCTTCACTGGGACCACTCACTTTTTATCTAAACAGCTCCCTAAGTGTGTTTGCAAGATTGGAGTCTTAGAATATTTTGATTTTAAACAATATGATACCATCAGTACGTAATGGTGACTTGGTGCTGTCATTCATTCAGAAAAATGGAATCTAAATTGTTTCAGCCAGGACTAATCTTTCTCTTCAATGAAAACCATGGTTTTGCCTTTTTGTTGTGCACAGTGTTGTTTTAGAAGAGCGTTTGGTCACTTTTTGAGAAGGATTATATATCATATTGCTTGTGATAGCAGTGGACTCAGTTTGATGGCTTTGGAAATCCCTTCCAGTCTTGTGCTTCTGTATGAACCCAGCCAGTATTATTGTTGCTGTTTGGATGGGGATTTTTTTGCTTTTATGTCCGAAATCTTAGTTGTAATATTGCCCTGCACGGCAGCACGTGTTACACTTAAAATGCAGGCTGAGGGGAATTCTACAAAAGTAGCCTGCTAAAAAAGATATTCTGTAACTACAAATTTGCTGGTGTATTGCCGCGGTGGCAAATAGAGAACACGACTGTATCCACTGCTTCTTTTTTCCTTCTAGGTTATCCTCTTTTAAAAGTGTACCCTGTAGGTGTTCATGTTAGCTGGTATTTCCTTTCAGCGTCTCCGGTAAGTTATCCTTTCATTGTGGGTAAGTAAGAGTTTGCAAAACTTTGCACCCTTATTCTTAAATTAAATACTGACAAGGAATGGAAGTGTAAAGCATGCTAATAAGCAAGACCTCCCTGTGGGAACCTGTGATAGAAGACTGTTTCACATTGAGAGGCAGACAGCGCTGTTGACACAGGCTGTCAAAAAGGCTTCATGTCTTTGAAAGAAAATCTTAATCTTCTTTATTCATGTGTGAACAGGTCCAGGCCTTCATCCCGTAGCTCATACGCATTGACTGTTTAAACTGTGGGTTGCTAGGCTTTGGGTAGGGTTTGTTTGCTTGTGTCTACATTGTACGAATAGATGAGGACTGAAAATTAAAATCTGTCTGACACAGAGCACTGCTTTTCTGTCTCTGTTTGAAGAGACATGGCAACCCAGGGTGAAATGAAAAGGAATTTTATTGAGCGCAAAAACCGCTCAGTGTTTAAATGTTGGACGCAGGAACTGAATGGTCAATTTGGGAGGCTTGTAGGTTGTTTATAGACATTGGGATGGCTGTCAATCACAGTACAATGGTGAAATTTGTGTCGGGAAAAAAGTGCTTTTTAGTGGCTGAACTCCTGTTTCCTGTTAAAATGCTCACATCAACAAACAAAAAGAGGTTTTGTCTGAAGTTTACAAGCAAGAAAATTTCAGAATAACAGAGATGCTGCTACTGTTGTGGCATCTTTTGATCATTGCGGCACTGACTATTTAACATTTAACACCAAATTTTACAGAGAAAGATCCTATTGCTCTGTGGATCAGATTCTGCTCTACTTCTGTGGCTTATAAATCAGGAATAGGTCAATTAAATGAATGGAATTGTGCTACTGAAAAGCAGTATGACAGTGGACTCTGAGACTTTACTCTGCGCATGTCTGTGCTATTAAATAATTTACTTAGATATGTTTTATATGTTATTTATATGTTTGTAAATCAATAGCAAGGAGAGGCAGAAGATAAATAGCGCATATAAAAAAGTAATCTCTTTCAGCACTTGTTAATAACAAGTAGAGGAAAGGGGCTTATTTCAGAAGCAATATTCCCCTTTCCAGTTATTGTTAAAGCTAATTGGCAGCATTTTGCTACTTCATTTTATAGAAGTTTATATTATCTCAGCTATAAAATTTCATACTGAAACTTGGCCAAATGTCAAAGTTGCCGCTATAGGCTTTGGAACAATTAAAAAAAAAAAAAAAAGGAGGGAACTGAGGGGAAAATAGAAATAAGCCTGTTTTAACAGAACAGAATTTAAAACGTTAAAGCTGTTGGTTTTTTTCTGGTTTTATAACATGAAAAAGCATGTTTTACAGAACACTGGCTGAGAACTCAGCACTCAATATCTGATATAAAATGTGTTTTCTGGGCCCCTGTGGTATTTGTAGGAGGGAAGAAAAAGAAAACAGTTTCTCCAATTGTTTCCCTTTCGCCTCAGACCATTGCAACCCCCCAGCCCTAGGTCTTTCTGCTCCAATGGTGGGGGAAGCAGAGAGGTTCAAATGGAGCAAGGCATGGCAGACCTATCATCCAAGTGATAGGTCATATTAAGTTCTTCCCAACCTTATGAGCATTCAGCCCTTATATTTTCCACAAGCACTGGGGGCTTGCAGAATGTGGAGGGTGTCATGCAGTTTTCAGGTTCTGAGCAACAGGGCTCTTCTTTTGTGTTCACCTTCATATTTTCACTAGCTTTCTCAGTGTACATATATGTGTTTACACTACTTTTCACGTCTTTCTGAGCGGGTTGTTCATTGGCATGTGTAGTAATAAATTACTTGCCATTTTATATGACTGAGGTATGTGTATACTTAATCCTGGAATAACTACCACCTTCAGTGCTATCAAATATGGTCGCTATTGCCCAGATCACTTGCTTCTTCCTCCTCCCCCTTAAATATATAGCCTGAAAAATCTACAGTATAGATAATGACTGAAGTGTTCATGATGAGAAACTCTCCTGTGTAATTTTTAAATGAGAGGGCACATGTGAGGACAGACTCTCAAAAATAAAAGTTCCTATCACTCTGCAGATCTCTGAAATTTGTTGGCTATTTATCTTTTGGAAAATTTGCTTAATTCCTTTAGCAGCTTAAGTTATAGAGCTCATACAAAACACAGAGAGGTAATAATATCATTGCTTTCCAAACTGGAGTCGCTCTTTTTTGAGATCCATTTTTCCTTCTTTCAATTTAAATTTCGCATAGTAAACCAGGTACTGCCCTAAATAGAGATTTAGTAATTGGTTATTTACTGCAACTCCCTCTCTTTTCAGGTTTTGTTGTTTTTACAGGCCTGAGATAAACCAATGGGAGTAACAGAATAGCTAAAGAATACTTTAATTTACATTTGGAGGGAGAATGAATTTTTTTTAGTCCCTGTATATAGCACTCAACTTGCTCAACGGAAAGGAGTAGAGGAAGGTCTCACCTGGAGGTTCATTTTCTCTCCTCATGCATCCCACATTGCTGATTGCAAAAGAGTTTTCCCTCTGCGTTCCCTTTAGCCACGGCTGCATTTGGCTTCAGCGGGAATGCAGTTTCACGGGTGAAATGCTGTGGGGTTTTCCAAGCACTGTGCTTCTGTTCTTGCCCCTGTACTGCCACCCTCGGCAGCTTTGGGCGATTTGTATCACTTAGCTATACATCATTTTTCCTTCTTCTGTAAAATGGGAGCAGTGATAAGGGTTCTTCATAAAAACAATGATGAAAACTGATTTTATGAAGGGCATAGTTGCTGTTGTTTATTACTACTCATAAGTCTCAGCTGAGTGAAGTCTTTCAATTTCTTTATAGTTCCCTTCACCAATACATCCACATAGCTTGTGTTGCTTCCTCCCTGCATGACTAAGAGGTAAATATGTCTTCTCTTGCAGAAAACTAGAACACTTATGTGTGTGCTTTCACTCATCATCTTCCATGTTAACTTTTGTAATGTCCTACTACTTATTATTCTTCTTGTTCTAATCTCTTTGAAGTGTAGCAAGGTGGTAATATATGTTGTTCTTGCATGATCAATACATTATTCTTGTTTATTACCAAGCTACTTCCCCTTAGCATGCTTGACAGATATAGCTGCCCCTGGAGACAGTTTCCTGTAGCCTCTCCCAGCTTTATCTTCTTCCGTCCAAGATTTGCTCCCTTTGCTGTCAGTAATGCCAAACACAGAGCTTGCTTTATATGCTTACCCTATTCCCATCCTATCGATTTCTTCCTCTCTGCCATGAGCTGCTTTTGAAGTCTTGATTTGCCAAGGTCTTCTCATCTTAAAATGTCTCCTAAAGACTGACTTACTCTATAGGTATTGTAAAAGGAAACAATTTTGCTTGCTCTTCTTTCCCGGTGTGCTTTAGTCTTTCATCTGCAATGTAGAGTCCTTGGGGGCAGGGAATGGGTTGGATACTCTGGATGTGGACAAGTACTTTATTTTTTAAGAGATTATAGCTGGCATAGAGGGGCTGCTGCAAGCTCGGCAGATAGCTGGGAACTGTATGCTGCATAAGGTGGTTGAACAACAAACTACATCTTTCAGGCAGCAAGTGTTCCTCCCCCTCCCCCCTTCCTCCAGGCTTTATTCTGGAGGTCTAAGTTTATAACAAAAGAAACAAAAAGGTTTTTATATAAATGGAAAAGCAAATGGAGCCCAGCTCATGTTACAACTCAGCCTTCTGACAGCCAGGAATGGAGATCTGCCCTACTTAGAGGCCTCTCTCTGCTCTGAACTGCAAGGGAGTTTTTAATATTCCCTCACTCGCTCTGAGTGCTCTCTGATTAGACCTTCAGCTCCAGCTCGGTATTAGCCCAAACTGTACATTTGGCAAAGGTTGCTGCAAAAGTTTTGTCTGTACAGTAACTGCAACAGTGGAGCCATTATCCACTGCCTCGGCACTATCAGGATATAAATAAGAAGTGGGGTATATATGCACAGTGTTGTGATTGCTCAGAAAGCTCCACTGTGTTGCAAATCCTTTAAAATAATACAGCAAGAAAGTATTTTGACTTTCCATTCGTCATAAAAGCCAACATTTTTAATATGCATGATTAAATTTAGTCAGGGAGATAAATGTGTGTTGTTTTTTCTTTTTCTTCCGAGATTGATGGAAACTGCCCAACACTTTTGGTGTTGGTGCTTAAATATGTTTAAATTTAAGAGGGTGCTTTAAGTTAATAAAGCAGGTGCCAGAATGCCTTAGCTAGGCAAAGGCTAAATTGAAAATTCTTACTCAGATGCCAGATTTTAGGCAAGGCAGTATCACTAGGATTAAATATCTTTTATTAGTCTAACTATTTAGAAAAAACAAACATGGGAACACAAATCATTCTCTTGTTATGCACTTAAAAGTTTGGAGAAAGCATTCACACTTTAAGAGATGTTCTATGCTGAAAATAAACCACACTTTATACATGATTTCTTGGTGTGCAGACTTTCTGCAAGCCCTGTAACAAAGGTGGAACACCATTTTAAAAGGCAAATGCCTGGAGAAGCTGCAAAATGAAGTGAAGTCCGTATTGAAAGCCACAGGTTGCTGCCAGGCTTTGAGGTTGAATCATTGTAGTTCCATGTTAAGCTGACTTGTAGGTGACAAAATATTTTCCTATTTTTTTAATTCTTTTCTTCCTTTAAAATGAGAGCTTTCCCAAGTTTATGGTCTGTAAAATAATTTTGGAGGGTAAAGGAAAAGAACAAAATTATGTTATGGCCCCAAAACAAAATGGAAAGTGTGGTCACTGGCAGGAACAATTTGAATCGGATATATTTTATGGACTAAATCACTATCTGGCTTCCTGTAGGATTATCTCAGTATATAAAAATGACTAAAGAGAATGAGAAACTTTAGCAGGACTATTCAAAGTAATGCAAACATGGCATACAGAGCATCCCACAACTCCTTTCCGTGCAAGGTTCATCCAATGTCATCATCCCCTTTCTTAACTTTCTTTGCCCTTTGTAACGCTTTCTGCCTGTGCAGGAGAGGGAAGCATGAGGAGATTTCAGGGATATCATTTTCTGTAGTTTTATAAAGGGACCAGATAACAAAACAGAACCCAGATGACCTTTAGAGTTGCGGGTCACCCTGTTTGATGAATGCTGGGCACCCGTATTGTGATGTGTCCTTTCCACTTAGAGCCCATAAAATCTAAATTCCCAAAGTGCGTAGCTGCAAACCTGTGCTGGTGAAGAAACAGATGGATGTATATCATTGATATTAGGAGCCAACCATTTTCACAATGCCAACTTTCATGCATTGTAAAAACGGCTAATTGCTTTTCTTTCCTAACTGTCTTTCACTCACTGAAAGGCCATTAGCCTTTAGCTCTTTGTTTTTATATACACGGCTATTTTGTTAGTGCTCCGCACTCTATACCCCTGCTTCTGTTTCTCAGGATGTTAGACAGTGAATTATCTATTCACATCAGTGACATCCCTCCCAATTTCGAGAATGAATGCAAAAGGGAAGTTGGATAAGCACTTTGTTTCTCTTCTAATTTAAAATCTACTAATAAAAAATTATTTGTGGGTTGGGGTGTGTGTGTGGGAAGATCCTTCAGTTTCTGCTAACAGTAGAAAGATTTATGGGGAGAAAGACTTCTTTAGATGACTCTTACTGTCTCGTGAGAAACACTATATGAGGATTTACAGATCTACCTAATTTTTATGCCTGCACGCTCCTCCTTAAAAGGATTGCCAGCTTTGCCAAACAGTGAGGTTCAGGTACAGTTAGCTTTTCCTTCTCCTGGAAAGAATACATTGACTTTGACTGATTTGCCCTTTGTCAGCCTGGTCTTTAGGACTCTGAAACTCATCCTAAAGCCCACTCTGTAGACGGCAAAGTAGAAAATGAGTGTTCATTGCCTGAGTGTTGCATTGCTTTAGCTAAAACTGAGACGACTTCATTCTATATTGTAATAGGTCTGGCAAAAGGAAGCCAAGAGCCTCACAGGGGGCCAGCAGGTTTTTGGATCTCAGTCTGAGTTTGCTTCTGAGCTTTTTCTTAATATCACAATGGGCTCTTGCTGTGTACTTCTAATGCCTCAGCAATGAAGTCAGGGTGTATTATGCCATCTGTCCAGGAGTCAACACTGCAGGTCAAGCTAATTTAAACTGGCACTTTTCATCTCCCTATGCCTGTATGCATTACATTTAACAGTTTAAGTGAGTGATTGTATCTCCTGACCCTGCAACAAAGGACAAAGCTCATATTTGTATTTTTTCATTATCTTTAGTTGTCAGGAATAGGGACATCTGATCCTTTAATGTAAATTATAGTTAAATCAGTGACTGATACTCAACTTCTGTTTTAGGAACGGTTGGGTTTTTTAAAATTATTTTTCATTCCCCCTTCTATCTTTTTTTTTTTGAAAGGTAAGTAAGAAGGTAAATTTAAATATGGTGGAATTTTGTAAATTTAATCCTGGTTTGAAAAGTTTAAATATAAAAATCAAAACTATTATTTCTTCTTCACATAGACAGTTAAAATTTTATGGGGGGAACTGTTTGGTCTGTGGCAAACAGAAGAGTTAAGTGATGATCCTGGAGCAAAATTATGCTCATAAATACTTTGGATGCTATGAAAAGAGCAACCTCTACATCACTATTTCTCATTTGAGCTCTGCGACGAACTTTGAGGAGTTAAATGTATAAAGATGATAGGTGAATCATCAGAATGGAGGTTTGCGAAATGAAAAATGTGCATAATAGTATAATAGATGTAAAATCCAGGGAAACTTGTCTGAAGATTAGTACTCAGTTTGATTTGTCCGTCATGTTTTTCCTCCTTCTTTCTGCTATTTCTCTCACTTACTATTTCTCCAGGCCACCATGTTGCCAGCATTTTCCTTTTTCTATCCCCAGAGAAATAGAATCGTTGCTGAGGAGGGAAGGGGAAGAAAGACCACACACAAGTATTTATTTCTTAAACACATCTGAAGTTTGGAACAGGAATACTGTTCATATGATTAGGTTGTCAATAAGCTATTTTCCCTCATTTACAAAAATGTTATACAACTACGATAACATAAATCTATCTCCTGCAGCCGTACTAGCCCAGGGCACCAAAGTTATGACTGTTGATCTGAAGTTAATTTCAGAACCAATTGAGGTATATCTATGCAAATTAACTGTGTAGACAGATGTATGGGTGGTTAGTTTTTGTTGCAATAAAGAATCTTTTTCTAGAGAAAACCTAGTCCTACCCGACAGCCACGGCCAGCTATTGATCTACTACCTTTTTGTGATGTGAACCTTTTGTCATTAATCAAAGCCTTGGCACTATTCAACACACACACACACACACACACACACACACACACACACACACACGTCTAAATGTTAAGAAATGAGAATAAATACTTTGAGCCTCAAACACTACAAGAGGCATATGGCCCTCCTTGTCATCCAAGAGACCCCAAAACTGAAAGAAACCAAAGGAGAAAGCATGACTGAGCCGAGAGCAAGCATGCGGACATAAAGGTACAGCCTGCCCAAGGTACAGCTTATAGCTGAAAATGTCTGAACTGCCAGAATTCATGTTTTTACAGAAAGTTATCAATTTCACAGCTAGTCTCTATACTAGTGACGTTAAACTTAGTACGAGGAGCAGAAACATATTGAATCGCTCATTAATAAGGGTAGAAGGAACAGAAAACACAATATACAATAGGTATTTTTCATATAATACTGAATGTAATTTCATATGCGTGTCCTTATACAAGGAAATTTCTGTGCTACAAATAGGTACAAACAGGACAAATAACAAAATTTTTAACTAGGATTAAAAAATTAGAAAGAACTATAGTTCTTTCAGAAACATTGGCAACATTTTCAATATTAACCCTTATATTTTAATACTGTTTCTCATATCTACTGCATCTGAAATATACTGAAATTTGGTAATACGGATTTATGGTTTATTAATCAAAATGTCACTGTAAAGTAATTCTTACCATTATTGTGAGTTAAATATTGTATTCTAGGTAAAGGTTACCTGTCCAGAAGCTAGATTCATAATTGAGAAGTAGGACTAATGGCATATTAGACCACTGGTGAAAGAGGAAAATTATGAGAAGCTATAATGGTGACTTCATTGGCTGTTATAAATCTGGCAGTGTAATGATGTCACATAGAGCTGTGTCTTTAAAAAGACATTAAATTAATCCAGTAAGGCAAGACAAAAGTGGCTTAGAATTACACGTTAATATTAATCCAGAGCACACTGTAATATAAACTCAAAATCAATTCCTAAAGAAGGGCCTTGGCAAATGTAATGAATAAGTACAGAAACTCCCATTATCAGTAATAAAACTATTTAAAAAATTGAAGAATGAACATTTATTAGTTTAAATGTGTTGTACTTACACAGTATGATAGAAAAGTGAGGTACTTACTCATGATTGCAATTCTAATGTATCTAAATCACAGGAAGGACCATTGCAAAAGAGCATTTAGAGAGAAGAGGGAAGGGACTGGTAATCTAGCAGCAAAGTAAGTCAGAAGTTTTTGTGGGAGAGGGAGTGCTGGAAAGTGATTTGGCCTCCTTTGCTTCCAACAGACTAAATGATGTTATTCTACATTATAAAAATGGACTTAACAACTGGGCATTTTCCTTTAATTCAGCTTAATTCCTGCCTGTTGTTGTGTTCAGCCCTTGCTGCCATGGCAGCACATTTCCACCCACGAAGCACCAGAGTCATTGCTAACAAACACCGTCGATGGTGCATATTGCAACTGTCCCCTATGCTTCCTAGAGTACTGTTCCCCACAGAAGAAGACACACTCTGGATTTTGCCTTGATTGGCATGGCGTAATGGGTCCTGCACAGGAATCAGGAATTTCCTACACAACTTTCTGAGATCCTTTCTAGCTCTGTTTTTCTATGAATAGGCTTTCTGTTTCATAGTCCTAGCTGAACTTAGGGGTGAGCTTGCTCTTTTGCATTTCCCGGGAGAGAAAGTCTGTTGAGGGAGTTGCTGTCCAGGACCCCAAGGTTCGGGGAGCTCGGCCTCCAGAAGATCTTTTTAGACCACAAAACAGCAACCAAGCCCATGGCTCTCACTCCGCTTGTCTTTGTGGTAATTCATCTGCCTGTTTTGTCTCAGTCTTGGATTTATGAAGTTTTACACTGTGTCTATATATCAACCATAGATTTTTTGAGTGGGTGAAGGCAAAGCTGTTTATGTATCATTTACATTATTAATTTTCCTTCCTGAAATGCTCATTTGAAACACGGCAAACAACAGAATGGTACCGTACTGCATTGCACTCTGAAGAAATTCTGTGAACCAGCAGTTGGTAATATAGCCCTGTGTTCATTTTTTCCAGCAGATGAAAATGCAGCAGAACAAAAAAATTCATGGGATGTGGAGCCCGCAAGTCCTTTTTGTTTGCATAAGCTTTTCGGAACAGAAGAGTTTTGTTTTCCCTGCACATCCGACTTTACATGACTTTCGCTTTTTAGGAAGAAAGGACATTCTGTGGTTTGGTCTGCAGATGGCTAAACGGATGATCATCCCTGTGGGCTTTATAAACCGGGCCTTTGGCTTGGTTGGGAATACCTTCATAGGAGATTGACGCCAGTTGGGGTTTTTTTTTCCCTCTACTGTGCATGGTGCTCTGCTGATCTATCTTTGGAACAAGCCACATGCCAGTTGCTTGAGAAAGGAGATCTATTGGTAACTGACATTACAAAGAGTCCACAGAAGATTAAAAGAATATTATTTTTCTTCTGCTCTTCTTTTATCTTCCTCTCTTCTCTCAGAGCTTTTGTAAGTTTATTTAGTAAGCATAGATGTGGTATGTAATAAACAAGGATATTTTATAACAAGCTTCTGGCAAAAAATATACTGGACTTACTGATACTTAATGAAATATGACAGAAATCAAGTGACAAATGTACAGTAATATTTAGCTAGGTATAGATATTAATAGACATTATTTGTTGAAATTACTTCTGAAAATTAGGGAATGATTGGAAATGACCAGAAATCATTAGGATTGATGCTGTTGTAAAGTTAATATATTTCCTATCTGTTAAAACTTTATTAAGCCTTTCTCCCTATTATGTAGAAACTACAGAAATGTAAATCTTATTTACTGTGTTATTAATAAACAAATTAGTCAAAGACAACCTTCAGTCTTATCCCTTGTCCCTGAAGGAATTTGAATTAATAGGATGCTTTCAAGATGATGTTAAAGGGAAAAAAGAAAAGGAAAAATACCCCTATGATATAGCTTCAGGACAGAATAGCTTGAGCATTTTTTTCCAGTAGTGACATACTGCCATGTAGTGGCACCTTCTCTCAATAGTTACTTCTTATTTTGTTTAACAAACATGTTTTTTTCCCTTCAGTCGATCATACCTGGTAAGCAGATGTTGCTTCAAATAGTACAACCAAAAACGAATTGGGTGCTAGAGGCTCAGAAGCTCTAGCTGTTCTGCTAGAGCTAGTCTAGCAAAGACTGTTCTGCTTTCAGAAACTGGAAAGCCCATTTCTGATTCGGGAGCATGCACAGTCAATTTGAGTTCAGAGTTGGAGACAAGCTGCATTCTGTGGCGTTATTCTCTTCCTGACATATCCTGCTTCATGCTGGTGTTGTAGGGCTTGTTCTGCACTTCCCGCTTCTGTCTGTTGCAGTACAAGTGCTCAGGATGATGAGTTGAATTTGTGGTTTACAAAGAGGGTTATAGGGGTGTCAAAGCCCACTGCTGTCTTTGAGACATTCGTAAAGAGCCAGTTGCTGCTGTAGCATGTTAATACACAGCTATTTTACACATCTTTTGAGAAGTTTTGCAGCTTTCCTTCCAAAAATAACTTTACCTGCTTAGCTGGAAGTTTTCTTACATGCACAGACACTTTGAATTTTTTTCCTATGCTTATTTTCTTACAAAGGTACAGCTGTCCTCACATATTTACAAGCAATAGATAAAAATACTTAGATAATAATTAAGGATGCCATCTCTGTTCTATAAACAAGCTTGGTTTGATTTTAATAAGTGCTGAACTTGATCCATCTGGAAGTGAGGGCCTAGTTCCTTCAAACAGATAAACACACTAGAGACTTTGTACAGCTAAGATGTCTGCAATTTTTTATTAGCTAACAGAGAGGCTGTTTTTTTAACATAGTTAACATTGAAAATGTGATTCCATTCTAAGCTTAAAGGAGAAGTGCATATTCTAAACCACAGGCTTTGTTAAGGCTTTCTAATTCCATTCCAAGTATTATGGAAGTCTGATGTTTGAATACGACCAAGTCATCTTTTAATTCCTAAACTGGCTCCAATAAAAGGCTAGAAAGTCTTTGATCTATGTAAAAGAGAAGATCACCAGGGAGAAACCTCTGCTTCTGTTTGTCCAAATGTTGCAAACAGAGTCTCTAGGCTATAGCTAACAACTCAAATTATATTTGTTTGTGTCTTAGACAGACTTGTTGATTTGCATATAAAAGGGATTTCAACGGCAATATCATCCCTTTCATGGGATTTGCAATGGAGGAAAAAGGCTAGTTAAATTTGATCTAATAGACTGGCCTGCAATGATGTCATGTAATTAGTGTCTAGTGGTGTAGATATTGCCTGATGTCATATTTCTGAAGTTATCTGGTATGTATATACCAAGGCCGATAAAGGCCATACAAAACTGGGGGATAGAATCTTTTCCAGAATGAGTCTGAAGGCATGGAAATGGAATGGAATGGAATGGAATAGAATAGAATAGAATAGAATAGAAATTTTCCTGAAAGGAAGAAAATCTCTGGAAAGCTTATTCTAAGAGGAATTAGGAAAATTCAGCCTCAATAGATGTGTAAATTTTGTGGAATACAGTTTCTAGCAAGTTTTTTTCATTGGTCATAATAGAGGCAAATAAAAAGTACAGAACTAGGCTGAAGAGCAGGTCTGATTATTTGATAGGGAACAATGTAAAGGAAATATAAGATTTATAAAGAAGGCTACATGCATCAGCTTATGTTGATGGCATCTAGTTTTATTTTGAGTGAAGTGGGAAGTACAGTACCGTGCAACAGCACTGTTGTTTGTCTTATGACTGAAGTGGTTATACTTCTTGTAAGCAGAAAGGTTATTTATAATCACCTGTAAAAATTGCCTACAAGTAATGTTTCTGCATAGCGCACTCCTGTAATGACCTTCTTTTTCCAGAGAAGGCCAAAGATATTTTCATGAACAAATCTTGTTTTCTCTCTTCCATTGACAGCCTCAGGTGGGGGCTTGGATGGGAAAGAAGAATTGTTCTTGCAACCCAGACCTTGCTGTTCTCTTCTTGAGGGATGCACAGGCAATGAGTAGTTGTCACAACAAAGTGCACGTACCAGAGGCTGTCCTACGGAAGGATGATCAGCAGCCATGTGACCAGACCCAGGTTGGTGCTTATCTCTTCATGTCACTAGAGTCCTTGACCACATGCTAAGGATGATACTTGAATTCTCACCATTATTCCCATTTCACCATTATCTTATTTCCCTTTTAATGATAGGGAAAAAAAATCATAATTCAGGTCACATGAGCAAACTTTATCCCCTGAAGCCTTATGTCTTCCTTCTCAGTATGAAATATAGCAAGTGTGGAGGCAAATGCACAATTTTAACTGGAACCGTGAAGGTGTTAACTAGACTAGAATTTGTTTCTGGTATTAAATATGATGCTTCAGCATGTTAACTTTTACTGTTTCCATAAGAATGATGTAACATCATGACCTCATACTAAAAGCTAGTGCAAAGTACACCTGCTTTTCTCCAACTAGCAACTCAGTCCTTTTAAACAATGGGAATGTGTTGCATTCCTGTCTGCTATTCTCAGAAAGGCTTGTGTGCCTCAAATGCTATCTTTTTAGACTGATGTAGTTGGAAAAATAAAGGATGTCATCTCAAACTTTGCCTCCGTTATCTATGTAATGAGTAATTGTTAGAATAAAGGGTCTGGATAATCTTAATGACATCTGAAGATTTCAAAGGAAAGTCTATGAAGTTTGTCATCACTGTTTAAGTTGTCAAATCATAGAAAATAGCCCTGGAAAACACCTCAAGAGGTCATGAAGTCCCTAAACTAAGATCAGCTATACCTATCTTTTTTCCTGCAAGATGTTTGTCTAACCTTTTCCAGTGATGGAAATTCTGTGACCTTCCCAGAAAATCTATTCCAAAGCTCTTTCTTAATGTTTAACCTTTGATGCTGTCACTACTTGTTCTTTCCACCATGAGCAAGTCGAACAGATGATTTTCTTCTTCTTGACAAGAACTTTTCATTTAATTGAAGGATGCTGTGATCTTTCCCCTCTTTGCCAGCAAACTATTTTTCTGTCTTTGTGTTTTCTAATCTCTAACCATTTTCTTTGCTCTTTTCTGGAGAGGTGATGAAGCAAAAAGATTTGATATCCTCCTTCTAACCCTGTTACCCTCCTTTCAATCTTCCTGCTAGTCTAGCAAGGAGAATAGAGATAAGACCCTCTGAATCATCATGTTCTCTCCCACGCTACCTGAAGGATTTTCTCTGGTATTGTTGACTATTTTTACTTTTTTTTAGTTAGCTCTTTGCTTTTTCTACTGTTTTTTTAAATGTTTCTATGTTGAATATAAAATCATTAATGTGACTTTAAAAAATTATTCTTCAAAAAGGTTTTGTCACTTTTTGTCTTGCTGAACACATTTCTGTCTGCCTGAGTAGGACAGGTTAGACCTGCCCTTTTGCATTGCAAGCTTTGGTTACCTTGGTTTCCATATGGTCTGCATCTGTAGTTAACTGTATTAGTTAACTACGGTTAAAATATCATCACCAAGGCTCTGATTTAAACCATTACCATAAACAAAACCATTATTTTTAGGGGATGTCATTAGGGACATCATATCCCTTTGGTTCCTGCAGCCAGTTTTTTTCTAAGACATTTTACCTTGTTTAGAGCTTCAGAATCACCTTTGTATTGAAACTTCACAGTTACTTAGCAGCAGGGTTTTCGGTTCATTTTGTGTCTGCACTTTGTCTATTGACTGAACTCCACCCATTTCCACTGTAAAGTGTGGGTCACTGCTTTTTTCTTTTTCCCTAAGCAGCTGTCCTCCTGGCAGTGCTTGTGGTGAACTTCTTCCAGGTTTGTTTCAGTCCTTGAACTCTAGAGGACTGAGCCAAAAACTTTGTCATATAATTCCCATTAATAATCATCTGTTTCTCAGGCTCATGGGATCAGTCTTCTGTGATGTGCTCTGACTGGAAACTCCCAAAACCATGCCTGATGGGTGATCTCCTTGTAACATCTGTTCTGGGACTGTGCTGGTAAGTCATTATCAATTGACGTGTTGTTGCCTTGCTAATGCAATCCGTGGACAAGAGATTAGCTGGAACTGGTAAATGTAAAACTGAACGTTTAGTGTTTGGGCTTTGGAGAAGTGTGGCACAATATCAAAAGTATGTGTCAAAAATGGATGTCTAAATTAGACATTGGAATAAATTCTCCCCCACTCCCCACCCCAATAAAGTTAAGTAACACTTAGTACTTGCACGACTTCTTTGTGACGGAGAGAAAAAATATTTCTTTTAAGCGTACTCTGTGGTCATATTTATTCTGTGTGATTCCAGCTGAAAACTGAGGGCATATCCAAGGTGTATTTATCTGGCCAGTCAGGCACCAGATTGTGTGCCCACGGACAGAATTGCTTACATTCAACAAACAAGTCGCTGCCTAGCTATATAGACTTGCACTGAGCTCTGAATCAGTGCCCTGTGGAAAACCTTAAATCCAAGCATAAGTGCTTCAGCATGAACTGAAGATCATCTTCGGGCTGTCTGAATGAACTGGTTGTTGATAAGGACCAAACCAGCTGCTGCCTAGTCTAGAGGCAGGGTCACAGTGCTCTCGTGACCCTGTTGCTAGCTGTGTGCATGGTGGCTGGGTCAGCATATAAAATATATTTTACATATATATATGCATATACACTTATATATATATAAAACAGCAGGTTTTGGACTTCTGAGTTAGGCAGAGCACTTGGGAACACTTTGTTGCTCTGACGGTCTTGCTTGTGGCACCTATTGGAACACATTAGTCCTGGACAGGCATGTTGGACTTCCTTCCATACACAAATGCAGCTACATGACTCAAAATAGCTTTGTGCATAAAACAACATAAAATAAATTTTTAAAGGACTTAAGTCAGGTAACAGTCTAGGGATCTGAAATTGCTTTAGCCTGGAAAATCACTTTCCAGTCTTGAGACAACCTTTAATGTGGCTGTCAAAATTAGCTACCAGTCCTTAAGGATGTCTGTGTGACCCTTGTGAGGACCTTTTCTGATTTTCCATGAGCCTTGTCTGGAAGTAAAAGCAATAAGACCTTTTTCCTCCCCCTTCCCAATGCCTTTTGAGATGCAAGTGTTCATGCATGCGTCACCACAGTACTGAAGTCCAAGAAAGCAAAGCCTTGAGACCAGAGGCTTTGTGAAATGTCAGTAAAGCCATATATACATCTTGCTTTTATAAGTGGAAAAAAAAAAATGGTTTCCTCTCATATTTGAATTTGAGGGGAAAAGAGAATTTTCAAAGGCATGAAAGAGTTCAGTCTTCTGAGCATGAATATCTAAGCAAGATGTGATCCTAAAATGACAAGGAGTCAACATCTGGGTATGTTTTCCCACATTAGCAACTGCTGTCCTAAACTGTGCTGTTGTATGTGATGTTAAACAGCTGCTCAGTTTCACCCCAGAGGTAAGAATATTCTGTATCTCACTTATATTTTGGTTTTTCAGAACTTTTGAGATGAAAAGCTCTCAGAGAATGTGTAAAGTAGTAGCATTGAAACTGCCCTGTACTTGGTACCTAAAAATCATGTTTTAATTCAATAAAAAGCTGCTGACATATTATAATGCTTATTCTTGGCACTACCGTATTACATAATCCAACCACCGTTTCTCATTATCTACACACCAAATTGTTCAAGTCAGTAATTTGAGTCTGTCCCCAGCATGTACTAGTGAAATACCATACAAATAGCTGCCACAAATATTAACAGCTGGTCCATTTCAAGGTGCTGTTGCCTTTGTCTACAATTTACAGTAAGTATTAAACGTATCCTGCCAACAGCATCAACCCATCCCGCATGCTGAAATGCCTGGTGGCTTTTGAAGCTGTATGTGCAAGTGTGGTTTCTTATCGATCTGCTTTTTGGGGAAGAAAAAAGGTAGTATAGGGTCAGGGAAAGAATTCTTTGGGAGTTGTTCATGTTTAATAAAATTACACTCAAGAAGTTTAGAATGGATAAAAAAGACGAAGGTTTTATAAACTATGCAGGCATCCTTCCTGTAGTGATTATACACAGGATACTGAAATGTAGCACACAAGTGCCTGTGGTTTTTGTCTTCATTTCTGTGTCTTAAATGAGATGAATTGTGCTACTATAAAGAAAAAGCATGACTGTAACACACCTGTACTGAGCGGGACTTTCACATCCGTAATTCCCCAAAACCTTCATGACTTTGTGTAAACATGTTTGTAACAAAGCAGAAATACAATTTTGTATGTACCTACACACAGAAATAAGATGCAATGGTGGTCTCTTACAGAAGAGTTGCTAAAGTGAGAATTATGGGTGTCAGTTCTTTCAAAAGTTTCATAGTAAAATTTTCTTTTGAAGGTGACTTTGTTTTCTAAGTCAAGCTGGAAACAGTTAACCACTTTCCTGATTTTAAGACCAAATTTAGCCCTAAGTGCACTTGCAAAATCAGCGGCTCTGGAGTTAACCTTCTGCTAACTAATGTAGTTCAAACCAATCCTTTGCACAATTATGTAATTTTTTTCCTTCAAAATGAGCTCATAACTTTATTCCATAAGAGGATATTGTGAGATGTTGCTTTCCAGTTTGTCTGAACTGAATTACTGCAAAGGATCTGGCTTGCAGTGTGAGAACTGTGAAGAATATTCTAAAAATTCTTTCAAGAATAGATCTGCAGGTATCTCTCTCCTAAAATCTATGGAAGAACATAACTGAAAATGGTACAGAGACATTTATGCTGCTTATTAACTATCTTGTGTCTGAATCTTTGCGATAAAAGAAAAATCAAAGGCTGGATTAAAAATAAGATTATTGTGGTAGCTGGAGGTATATTTTGAGCTGATGGAACCCACTGAGTATACTAGCCTTGAAAAAGAGTCCTGTCCATCTGCTTTTGCCTTCTTTTTCCCTAGCCTTGTTCAAGCAAAAGCAAGTGAGTGCTTTCACAGTGAACCAGACAGGGCAAAGGTTCACTTATTTACCATTTTAAAATGATAAAATAATCTGCAAACAAACATAATCTACCTGATATGCATGTCAGTGAATTTTGCTCTACTGGGCTGTTTCCTTTCACTCATTGTAGGCACTTTTGGAATTGTAATTTGGTGCTGTAAGTCTTACTGTATAGTAAGTAGTACTTTTAGAGTCACAAGAAAGTCCTACAAAGTGTTCTCTCCCCCTTGAGGAATATTACTCTGTATTCACCTCACATAACACGGCCTCTTTACAGATTACAAATGTCATTCAAGTCAAACCAGTCTGGTAGTGAGTCTCCTCTAAATAAACTTTCTTTTATTCCCCTGGTCTTAAAGTCTGTTCACTGTCTCTTTATTTTCTTTGCTCTTTTGTGTGCAGCTAAGATTTATAAGGACGGCTGTTACAAGTTATACGTTTTCTTACATCAGTCCTTTTGGTCTCAAGACCTTGGAACAAAGAATTTACAGTGGCCATAAAATGGACCCCCCCAAAATACGGCCCACCTTTGCAAATGTTCTGAATTTGACGTAGAAAATGAGTGGGATGAAAGGTTGTTCCCACTATTCTCCATGCAGGAAACCAGCTCCTGACTACCATTAAAATTAGCGAGGAGCTTATACCAACTCTCTTTTTAGAAGTTAGAGGAAATTCTCACCACTGTAAGAGTCTTCATCTGTACCTTTGTAGAGAGCCAAGCTGGCTTGCGATCTGAGAAACTTTCATCTTCAGGAAAATTCAAGCACAGCTCCCAGATTTATGCTTAGGCCCATGTCTAAGGGAGCTGTATTTCTTCATGGAACATAATGGAATATTCGAAACAAAATATGAAAACCTGTTATAAATAAACCTAATTAAGCATTTTCAGATGAATAAACAGTAGTTTTATAACCCTCGCTATGAAATCTCATAGTCTTATAATTAATTCCATGTTTAATATAAAAATGGCAGTTTGATGGAGTTGCTTTGAGGATTAAATAGGGAAATGTACCACATGCACTTTTCCTGCTCCATACGCTACAGATTTTACATGGGAATGACATCACACTAAATAAAAAGACTGGTCATCTATCACCTGGATAATGTGTGCTAAATAATGATGAAGCTGGTACCCTGCATATAATTTCCTTTTTCAGAACTGAGCTCCCAAAAGTTCTTTTTGTTCACGTTTCCCAGAATTGGTCATCTCAGTCTGAAGCAGCATCTGTACAGTCTATGAAAGGTAAGAAAGTGAAAATCAGACTTTGGTTTGCTTAAGATGTATTCCAAGATTATATGACTTCTGTGAGGTATGTTTCCCACTGTTACTAGCACGTTGGATGAGATCTTAATTGATCTCTTGTTCTTTCTTTTCTGGGCAGAATGAAGTCTTTGAAGATGAATACTGGCTCATAAACTAAATGCTTTCAGCTGTTGCTGCAGAACATAACAATTCCTGAGAAGATTTTTGTCAGTTGCTTAGAGATTTCCTTGTTTTTATGGAGAAGAAAAGGTTGTAGTTTAACCCTTAAACAACTCCTGGATAACACTACAAGTCACACTATACTGTCTACAGTAGAAATTTAACAGCTGGAGAAGGGAAGCATGCTTTAGTAAGGCAAAGCATTTAGAAATGTGAACACATGACTAGGTGCAGGATTTAGTATGGCCTGTTATGCAGGAAGTCATATTCATTGATTGAATTGGTCTACTCTGTACTTCAAAACCACGAATGAATAAACTTAAATGGACTTAAATATTACTACTGTGTATATATGTAGTAGCCAGGTGAGAAACGGTTGCAGGACAAGACCAACATACAGCATGCTGACACAACACAAAGTAGTATCTGTCTTTCACAGAAAGCCATTTCGAGCTTTTTCCTTCCTTTCTTCCAGATAGGAGTGACATGGTACATGGTGCAGCTGGCAGATTGGCTTGGCTTGATAATGCATGATCAGAGCCTCATGAAACGGTTTAGTTGGAAACCCCCCAGTACATAAAATATGCTAAATGAAAACCAGAAGCACAGTGGGGTGAGAAGGAGTACGTTTGGGAGTCAGGCGTGCCTGAGTTGAAATCGTCCCGTAGCAGAGCTTCGCCTCTCTGCCTTTCTCTCTCCGAAGAGAAGCAGGGCACAATATTCTCTGTCTGCCTGTCTTGCTGGAGTAACTGGTGACAATCAGTGTATTACTTAGTATATCTACTGGCAAGTTGTAGTTATTGGTTTGTGTTTGTCTTTGTGTTGAAATATGTATTAACATGAAGACATTTGTTCATCTAAATAGGGTCAAGACTCCAAGTAAAGGTTACAGGTAACTTGCTGTACAACCAGTCCACTACTCTATCATCATCCTTATGTCCTCCACCCTTCTGTCACAAATCTTGAACCACACACCCACCACCTACCTCTCCTGTTCTACTGAAGCCCCAAACCCCTTGCCTATATAATTTCAGCTGCATACTCACCCTTTTTCATCTGTCTCCCAAGCTTGTAACACACATATTTTTTTCTTTTGTCACTCTTTTGATCCTCTTCAGCAAGACAGCAGATTCCTTCGGGTACCTTTCAGCCCTACACACATCCTGTTAATCTTGCCCTCTGGCAGCAAGAGGCTGGGGAGCAGCTGATAGGGGGTAACTGGAGTATGGGATCCTTGTGACTGCTGCCTGGAGTTATTGTGGGGTCCACAACCAGGGGGAAGGGAAAGGAGAAACTGGGATCTCCAATACATCTGGCGTTGGACCCAAAACTCACTTTATTGCACAAACTGCTGTGGACAAAATTGTGAGATCTGAAGCCTCCATTTTATTGTGTGTTTGCGCCCTCTGGAAGCCTTCTGTGTTGGGAAACCACTTGAGCAGCCGTTGAAAGTCCTGGATGAGGTGGGAGAATGAATATCTAGTTAGCTAAAGTAGGAATAAAAGAGAAATCCATATGGAGAATGTGGAATAAATAGTGAAAGCTGGGGCAGGTTTGGGAACGGCAGGAAAAAAAAGGCCCGTCACATCTAGGGGACTTGCCCAGGTGCTGGGAAGTACCTGGGGTTCCCCACTCTCCCTTTTCCTCTGCTGACAGCAGACATCTCAGCCACTTCTTGACCAAACTTTAGGTTTTGTCCCCTCTGCCTGGTGTACATAACAAGTGACAACCCACTACTGTTACCAGCTGCAGCTCAGACAATTCATGCTGTGGACTGAGGAATTCTTACCCTCAAAATACGCTTTTTAAGAATTCACAGGAAAGATTTTTTTTTTTTTCTTTTGTAGATTTAACAGCCCCCTTGCCCTCAGTGGGTAAATCACATACATGAAACCGCCTTTGGGTGCAAACTCATGCAGTTGTAAGCTAGAAAATACCAGAACTAAGGGTGTTTGTTCATTTGTTTGTTTGTTTTCCAAAATTAACTTAATCCTCCAGTGATTTGGTTTTAGGTTATCTGTAACTTCTGTGATCATGTAATTCTTTCCTGCAAGATCCCGGCCTCATTCAGTGCAGAGAGTACTTAATGAGCAACTACTTAATCTTTTCTCCTCTTTGTGTTTCTCCTAGCCTTGCTGTGTACTCCCTTGCTATAAAAACCACACGTCATTTAATGGAGTTTTCTGTAAGATTCATCACTTAGGGTTTTCTTTTTAAAGCACTTAAAAAAAAAATCTATTTTTTCCCATTCCTGTGAGATAAAGGATTAATTTTATTAAGATTTTCTAGAAAGTATGAAGCCAACCTTTAAAATACTGAGGTGGATTTTTTTAAAAGTAGCCCATTCATTTTGTATACCCAGTTCCAGGCTCATAACTTGAACACAAAGTGATAAGCAGCTGCCACCAAATGAACAGTTATGAAGAATGTGAATAACACACCTTGCTGAGCAACACCTAGGACCTTCGGGACAGGATGAATCTAGTTGTTCAGAAGACACAAATGTAACTTACCATGAGCGCAATCTTTCTTTCACAACACTTTACTATACCATGCCTTGTGTTTCTTTCAACTTCTGCAGCAAGCAGAGGTCTTGCAAGCAATAGGTACCTATATTCAAATTAGTCCTGGATAATGGTCTACTCTGCTCAGTCAGAAGCCCTGAAGAAAAAACAGTACATTACAGTCTTTAATTTCACAGTCTCTTGAATGTACTTGCAGAAGGATAGTAGCTTACAGCTACGTGGGCAGTCTTATCGTTGACTTCTCTTAATTATTGCAACCTTAAATTTTTTTGTAATGTATTTTCTTTTATGAGTTTCTCTTCTTTTTCAAAAGGTTTGCTAAATTAAATATGACTTTGGAAGTCAAAGGAAATGTTCTAATTACTTATGTTTTCTTACATATTTGTAAATACTTTCTTGTATAAAAATATGAAACAAACTCTTAGAACTGAGAATATCTCCACTACGTCATAATTATATTTAGTGCTTCAGTTCTTCTGCATAATGTTTTCATGAGAGTTGAGGCAGAAATAAGAATGGAACATTGTTTAGTAACTATAACTGGAATAAAATAAGGTGTTAGTGTGCTATGTGGACATTTTTCTTGCTACAATTAGCTTTAACACATGACATTACACTAAATTTGTGGAGTGTCTGACCAGTATGTACTGCTAATATATTGGAGAATATGTTGAAGATGTCAATTCTGTACTCATTTGCAAAACTTCGAGCAGTTCATAACCAGTGCTTTGCCTTAGATGTCACAAAATCAAATCCTTATTATATCCCATGAGTTCCATATTAGGCTGGAATTCCAATGGAAATTCATGAGGGACTTTCTGTCTGCGGGGTTTTGTAATGTGGCTATGAATACCACTAAGAATGTTTTTCTTAAAGGCTGGATATCCACACATGCCCTATTGGTAAACCACTGGGTTGCTGAATTAAGATTTTATTTACCACTGGAATAAATATACTACCCAGTATACACATAGTCAGGAACCACATATGGGAACCATCCGTAGGCTATATCAACATCACTTAAGTTGTTTGCTGTATTTAGTGCTGTACATTAGCATTGGGAAGTATGTATTTAAAATCATTAACTTTGCTAGTCAATCTCTTCATCTCTTCCTTTGAGCATCTTGGTCCTTCCAATCTTGGAAATATTTGGTGTCCAGTCAATCATGCTTTGAGCCTGTTTTTAGAGAAAATTCTACCATCTTTCTTGGCTTTTTTTTTTTTTTTTTTTTTTTTTTTTTTTGCTTAGTGTGATATTTGCTTCAACCTTCATGCTGTCAAAACAGATTTTGAAAACTTAAGATTTTCATAAAAAGGAAACATATATATTCATACAAGGCAGAGATGTGCTGTATTTTATTGAACTGTCTTTAACGAAAAGTAATTATACTGCTCTTAAGCCTTTTTTTTTTTTTCTCCCATAAGAACCTATTACCATGCACTACTTATAACTTCTGGAAAAAAGGAGTAAAATGCATTGGCTTGACTTAGCATTTTACTTCTAATTTGTTACCTGATGATACAGGTAATGAGAAAAGACCCTCTGAATAAAACATTTTTCCTGAATATTTTAATAAGCCATTTACAATTTTTCCAGCTTATTTATGGCCATAACCATTTGATACTATATATTTTTTAAAAAGTTGATTGTTGGTACTAGCTGATACACCTGTCATAATATCTATTTACAATATATACATCCTCTCTGCCAAGTTAGGTCATAGTTTACAATGTGGTTAGTACTGAATTCACAACATGGCATGATTCTGTACAACAATCTGAACTTGTGAAATCAACTAAGTGGTGGTAATCTTATAGGGAGTTTTATTAAGCTGCAGCTACACATGGGGATATTGGAAATATGTTGCTGAAGTGAAACTAAAATTTATATAATTAATCATTTTGAAATGAATTTTCTTCTCTGTGTGTGTATTTTTGTTCAGGATAATTAGCTAACCACAGTTTGTTTATATAAGGTGTGTGTAATCTGTTTATAGAGCATGGCAGCTGACATAATGTAGCTCTTGGCGAGCTGTGACATTCCCTTCCCACAAGTAACATTTGAAATGATAAAACAACATTCAGATGAATAACTCCCCACCAGGTAAAAATCATTACAGCCCACATTCTCCAATAATATTTTCAATCCACCTTGTTAAACCTTTCCACAGGAGCAAGCACAGGTACAGCCCCATTTGCTGTAACTGTAGAGCAATTCTTCAGGCAGTCTGGAGTCCCACAAATGTGTCTGAAGTAAGTTTACTGTTACTGAGAAGTGTGTTTGTTGTAGACCGAAATGTTATTATATGATCCAGACAAACAGAATGAGATTTGATTAGGGGATTAGAAACATGAACACAAGTCTCATGTCATTCAGATGGAAATATGACATATTAGGCCACGGGGAATTTGAGCCAAAATATTTACCATCGCTGAGACTCACATCATTGTGCCTGGGCTCTGCAAAGGCTCTCTCCGAGATCACCCCATGCTGCTCAGAGGAGAGCTTTCAGAAACCCCAGGATATCAAACTTTTCTTTCTGATGGCCCCAAAAATATGCGTATTTTTTGGATCAGGATCCATGTGAATGTCTTCTTTCTGGACTGGTGTATTTTTCTCTGCATAATGATAAAGCAGGGGACCATACAAATATCATTGTGGGATCTGCTCCGCATTGAAGTGTCTGTGTGAAGATGGACAATGGACATAATGCCTGTAGCTTCTGGGAGAGAGGCCATGCCAACAGGAGTTAGAAGTGATGTGAATGGCTCTAGCTTTGATTTGCAGAAGAAACACTGATTCCTTTTGTAGGTATAGAGTACACTTCAGCAGGCCTGTATTTGATGGAGCCAAACCCCCGGGGGAAAGGTAACCTGGCAAAAACGATGACTGTTAAGGATCAAATTCGCTGGCCCCCAAACAGCATAAACACATGTAGTGAAAAGATCCAAACTAGAAGAAATTATCCAGTGAAACAGTCTGGCAAGGGTCTGAGGGCTGAACTGTGAACACCTCCTTCCTTCAGTCTGCAGTGGTAAAGCCAAGGATGAAGAAGAAAGAACAGTTAAAACAAAAACCGTATTGACAAGAGAGTGTGGAAAAACACAGCCTCTTCTTGTGCAGTGTCTTTTCCCCCTAGATAAAGCAGCTTTCAGTTCTTCATGCTTTCAGCCTGTCTCTCAGGACACAACAACAAAGCAAGGAGAGAAGGAAGTGTTGCTGGCTTTTGCTAGAGATATTTGTCAATGAGATCCTTAGAATCATAGAATCATTAAGGTTGGAAAAGACCTCTAAGATCATCCTTCTCCTTCTCCTTCTCCTTCTCCTTCTCCTTCTCCTTCTCCTTCTCCTTCTCCTTCTCCTTCTCCTTCTCCTTCTCCTTCTCCTTCTCCTTCTCCTTCTCCTTCTCCTTCTCCTTCTCCTTCTCCTTCTCCTTCTCCTTCTCCTTCTCCTTCTCCTTCTCCTTCTCCTTCTCCTTCTCCTTCTCCTTCTCCTTCTCCTTCTCCTTCTCCTTCTCCTTCTCCTTCTCCTTCTCCTTCTCCTTCTCCTTCTCCTTCTCCTTCTCCTTCTCCTTCTCCTTCTCCTTCTCCTTCTCCTTCTCCTTCTCCTTCTCCTTCTCCTTCTCCTTCTCCTTCTCCTTCTCCTTCTCCTTCTCCTTCTCCTTCTCCTTCTCCTTCTCCTTCTCCTTCTCCTTCTCCTTCTCCTTCTCCTTCTCCTTCTCCTTCTCCTTCTCCTTCTCCTTCTCCTTCTCCTTCTCCTTCTCCTTCTCCTTCTCCTTCTCCTTCTCCTTCTCCTTCTCCTTCTCCCACCCCGAAGGAAAGTCATTGCCATATAACATGTCCCACTATTGAAGCAGCGCTGGTGTATGTATACAAGTGCAGATGTTTGATCTGGAATCTGCATGCTCTCCAGCCTGTGGAGCCTCTCACAGTCACCCCATTGCACAGCCTGCAGGGTCCTTCTGACCTGGAAATTCAATAATTCAATTTGCAATATCCACTAATGCTGTTCCTACCCATCTGTGGACTTTTTTACATGATGGTTTGATCTTACAACTTCTGGTTACAGGTGATAGCACCTCTTTTATCTTACCTTGGTAGCACAGCCGCCCACTTTACTACAAATGAACTAGGTGTTTGCGTCTTTGCCAGCTCTGAGCTGTAAACTCCCGCAGCATGCCCAAACTATCAATTTCTGCAGAACTGTGCCTCCAGTTGAAAAGCCAAAAGAGAGTGGAAAGGATCATATTCTGCAAATGAGTGAACTTCGTGCTGAATTCTATAATGGTAGTAAAAGTGGGTGGGTGATTGCAGTTAGCCTTCCCATTGCCATACTGCTGCAATTCAAGACCCAGCAGACACGGGTGAAATGGGACAGTAACAGTTTTCTTTTGCTGGAAAGACGTCAGGAAAGATCCTTGGCTGGTACAGTGATTATCTTGAAGTGAATTGAGACTTATGTGCAATTGAGGATCTACTCCAAGGAGAAAAGTTCCAGCTTTATTGAAGTAATTGGAAATTTTGCTATTTAATTCAGTGAGACAGACTGTCAGTCCCAATTCCTTGGGACATAGGAAGATTGCAACATGAAACCAGAAGAGGTGTATTTTTCTTATTGTAGGTAGGGCTAGGATACATGTAGGAGTGACGTAGAAGGGCCAGGTGGAAGGAGAAGAGGTCATTCTTTCAATAGTTTGGACTGTGAAGTGCTTACCAAGCACCTGCCATACTGTACAGTATGTATAGCTGGGTGCAAATGCTCTTTCTGCTGAAAACAAGCTGCTATGGTAATGATACAGGATGTAGTGTATGCTGATTTCTCTGTGAGTAGGATGTCCTCATACTCCTCTTTAGTATCAGCCTGTGACTGTTCAGTCCTCTGACTAGTAGGTGAATGCTGAAGGCTTCCACATGGTGTATTTCATGAAAGAGTCACAGATGTTTTTTTGCTAATACCTTCATTTTGTAGATATGTTTACCTGAAATATTTATCCTTAGTTCTTTTAGCCTTTTGGGAGGTATTTGTTATGCATGTACTCTGTCTTCCGGAAATGTCCAGTATTTGACCAGAATATTGAGAGAGGGAATAGGACATGACCTACAGATTTATTTCTGAGAACATTCCTTCATGATAGTTATGTTTACACTGAGCGTGTATCCTCAAGACCGCACTTAAAATGTAGATCAAACAATATTGCCAACATGTATTTTTCCTTATTGAGAGTTTCTCCAAATATGGAGTCATATTTACTGTTCTGCCAGTATTCTTGCAGCAGTGTCTGTTTTATATTTATGTGCAATTCTTCTTGTTAAAGAAAGAAAGAAAAGCATAATGGCCAATATCTGGCTGAAATGTGCAACAGGAGTATTGACTCTATCACTATTTCAGATGGGTAAATGATAAATAAATACGCAAGGAGCATGCAGTGATGAAGCCTTGGGCATAATGTTGCTATTCTACCGTTTCTAATATGTTCAGGTGACACTAAGATAGTCATGTAACGGTAGCGAATAGAAATTGGGCATTTAAGTAGTCTGCTCTCAAGCTATTTACTATGCAATGTACTGCTCAGAATCCTGCTACAGTGGTGATGCAGATAAATAGCTAGGTCTTGCATGATTGAGTCATAGTTTTTTAATAATATGTGATCAGTTAAACAGCACAGAATGAATATATAAAATTATTTAATCATTTAGAAATCACAACATTTGCTAAATGGTAGGGTAAGGAAAACTGAATTTGTTCAGCTCTTTGTCATCGCAGAACACTCCAAATGGGCCTTTCATTTTCATTATTGGGTCAAGTTATAGTGTCAAGTCTACTTCACGCGCATTTATGAAAGGCACATTTAACAATCTTCATTAGGAAAAATGCTCTGATTTTCCTGAAGGCTCATAAGAAATTGCACAAAGAATGAAATAATCTTAGGCCACTGATCTGGAAAGTGCTTTCTTTTTTGACATTCTTTATACCATAAAAGGGCAAAAGCCCAGTATCTGTGATGCTACTCAGTTCCGTATATTTCATCTTCTTCAAAAGACTTCATCTCTCTGGACAACCAAAACCCATTAATCTAGGGAAAAAGAGTCAGCACTTAATAATAGAATGTAACTTTATTGAGCACTTAAACTGTGGCCAGGAAAAGCAAATACACTCTGAATCAACTCAGTGCAGTGAAGTGGAATATAAATGTTGCAGAGCTTATCTATGGAAGCATGTTGTAATTTTTCTGAGGTTTCTATCAAACTTTTAATCAAAACCATAACTGAAATTGGCCCACGTTACTGTGATCATTTTTGAATGTTCTGTTCTGTAAAGTCTAGCACGCAGATTTATAACGTTTGAACACTAGTACTGTTGCCAAAAGTCACAAGAAAGTTGCAGGCTTCAGACACACATCATCAGTACATGTTACATATGTACTTCAGAAGCAAAGGGAAGTCCATTGGAGATGCCACAAATGCACTCCAGTGGCTAGAACCAACAATGCTGATAAAGTTGCAAGATGCTCTGGGAAATGTATTACTTTAATGAATAAGGAGGAATATATTCACAAAGACCAGCTGCAGACTAGGTAGGCTGAAGGCCTGTATTAGCTCCTGTAAAAGTCAGTTTGGAATACCTATAGTTAGAGTTCAGCTCTGAATTGCCCTACAGAATGGCAGCACTGATTTAATACCTTGCTTAGTAACATGTGGTTTTTCTATTCATCTACTTTTCTTAGCACAGCTGGTCATTGTGCCTCTTACCTTTCCTACACACAGCAGTAATGTGAGAATCTTACCAATATATATGAGGATAATCTCCATATATGGTCCATAATGTCTACTGCACATACCTGAAATTCACGTTTAAAACTTCTTCAGGTAGAAGGATCATAGTACTGCCATGAGCTTTATTTTAGGCTTGCTCCTTGTTTTGTTGTCTTCAGTGCATAAAAACAAGCACTTGCTTATGTGTTCTGATAGACCATGAAGGCAGACTTGCCTGTTAGCAATAGGCAAGTTTCTTTTGCCTGATAATACATCTACTACAACAGCTATTAATCTAGTGATTTCATATAGCACTTGATTTTATATACAGACATCAAAAAACACTTATCTCATATTTCAACTATCTTTGGTTTATATTAGAAACACAGAAATGAACACAACAGCCTAAATGAAAACCAGAAGAGAGGTTTACCTAATGCCACAGCTGATACTTTTGTACAGATCCTAATACCATAAAAATGCTGTAAGGAATATCAAAAGAAAGAATAAATACATGTACATAAATATATAATGTTAATGAAGTGCTTATTTAGTAAATTATAACAGGTAAACATTCCCTCATTAAAAAGTTTTGAGAAATACAGGTTGATCAGAAAATATAAAACATTATAGAGTATAAATTAAGGAAAGGAGATACTATGATTATCATGTATTTATACCTATTTTTTCCAAGTAGAACATTGCATGTTGTTGTGTTTTGATAATGGAGTAAGTGTGAAGAACTAACTTCATGATAAGAAGTAGTAAATATAAAATGTTGGGTTTTTTTGCTAGTGGGTTGAAAAGTTGTTTGCTTTTAATTAATAAAAGTTAGAAAATATAAAGAATATGTATATGGTGATAAGATGAAATATTGAATTAATTTCGTGAGGCATACCAAATTTGGAAAAGTGTAATTCAATTGGATCTCTTTTTCCTGAACTCCTATCTCATTGGACACTGGCTTTGGAGTAACTCCATCCTGTACTCAATTTTCAAAGAATTTCCATCTGGTTTCATGATATTGGCCCAGTGTTTGAAAGGTAAATAGGCATTCAAGCACGCAAGATACTTTGCAGAGTTAACTGACCACGATTGGGGCTTTCTGAGACAGTCAAATAGCCAATTGGGGGAAAAACTGACTCATTTACATGAAGCATCCAGCTTCATTTTCCTTTATGTAGCCAAGACCCCAAATTACCCTGATGTGCTTGGCTGAGTATGTGATGAATAGGTTGGCTAGAGGAAGGAACTGGTACTGTCTATAATTTCTGTGTACCTCTGGGAGGTCCGTGTGAGGAAATCTCAAGTAATACTTTGAAGACTCTTCACATGAAGTAGTTTGGGATTATTATTTTTCTATTTTTTTAAATAAATTGCATAAAGTGCTTTGGGCAGTAGGAGTAGTAAATGACAAAAAATCCTTCGAAACAGTACACTGTTTCCTGCCTAACATGTACTTCTTTCTTTTTGATTCTTACCTGGCTCCTCTCCCTGTAGCACCTGAGCAACTTAAGTCTTTCACACTTCTGTTTAACAGCAGCCCTGTAAGTTAAGTGAATAGCAGTGTTTACATCTAAATGGTTGGATGAGGGGGCCTTCCAGGCTCCTGAGTCCTCGGTGAGATCCTACTGTGCACCAGCCCACTCCAGGGTTTCTGGAGAAAGAAAACCCAGAGGCTCTGGCTAGAAGGATTCTGCAGTGACCACCACCCTTGCCCCAGCCAAGCTGTGGTCCATGCCGTAACCCACTCAGTCTAGGTGCTGCCATAATTGCCAACTAAACTTACTCCCTGTAAAACTTCCTGGAGGGTTACAGGGAAATAAAACAAGTTAGTGGGTAGGCTGACCTTTAGAAGACCTGTTAGTAGTAAAACTATTTACATATTCAAAATAGCAAAGGGCACGCTGTTTACAAATAATATATGTTTTGTGTTTACAGCATCTGTTGAAAACCATTAGGTAGCAGGGATGACAGAACTGCTTCCAGCTAAGCCAGAAATACAGGAGTCAGCTGTTACTAATAAACTCCAATTTCAATTGATTGAATAATTATTTTATTCAGCCAGTTTTCTTTTGAAAATGGTTACATCAAATAATAGTTTGAAAGCTGTTCCAGATGTCAGTTGTTCTTTCACATTGGGAATGCATGAGCAAATGGAAGATAGGTCATTTGATCAATAAAAATAACATACATAAGTATGACCCTGTATTCTATCTTAATATATCTGACAAGCAATTTCACTCCTAACAAAGCTAAACCTGAGAGTTCTTTTCCTAATTTAGACAAAAATTCGACTGTGATTCTGTCTGTAGTCAAAGAATACACTCCTATGTCCCTTCGAGCAACGAGTACCTCTGGATGTTTCATGGCAAAAGCTTTAATTTTGATACAAGTTCATCCTTTCTGATACCATTTAACTTAATGTCAGGGTTTACTGAAAGTCTTCAGTCAAAACTATTAAGAACACATTGGGTTTTGATTGAATGACTCTTTTGTGAATCACACTGCTTCCTGTAGAAAATGTTGACTCTTGGTTGAAATTACCGGAAAACCAAAAGTGCTACCTTGGAAGTACTTTCTCCATTCTTCCTATCCCCACTTGCTTCTGTGTCCAGCTTCCTAGGTCAGATTACACTGCCTGTAAAGCATTTAAATGCCTCTTAGTGCAGTGAGATGCAGTGCACTGTGGAGGCAGAGAGGACAAAATCTCAGAGCAAAAAAGTTTACAAACAATTGCCGTTCTCCCCTCTTCTCCTGGCTCTGAGATTTGTTGCTCTGAAATACTGATTTGCAGCAAGATCATGTTACTTGTTAACATATTAGTCATACTTTTGACAGCTTAATGAGATTCAATAGCACTTTTTAAAAAGCTGACAAACATTTCAAAATATGATTCCTGACATGTCATTAAAAATAATTCTTTTCTAAGGCACAGCACTTCCTTTAAAAAAAACCCAACAAAACTTAAAACCAAACAACAACAATTTACCATGCTATTTTAGGGCTTAAACCAATGAATTTTTTTCACCGAAGTTTCAGGAGTTCTGAGACAGTAAATACAGCAGTGATTTATAATGTCTTTCTGTGGCTTGTAAGGAAGTAGATACAATGAATACTGTAGTTTACGCAGACCAGCCACAAAGAAGTGTTAATTTATGGAGACTAATTAGCTCTATCACGTACATTTGCTCCTTAGAAACAAAAAGTTCTGGATAAAATCGTGGCTACCCTGAACTTAGTGGGAATTTAATCACTGACTTCAATAGATTTGACCGTACCAGTAATTAAAAAATGCTTGGGACTCTTCTCTGCACTGCTGCATTCAAGTTGCCTACTGGGACTAGCTCCATGCCACCTCCTGAGCCCTGCACAGGAGTCGTGTGGGAGAGAACTAATTGGCCCAGGCCGAAGTCATGCCAAGGACTCTTCTGGCAATCAGCAGCACAAACTAGTGTAGCCATGGCCAGTGAGGCTAGAATTTCACTTTCTCCATCCAGTGTCTGTTAATGGAAGTATACTTGTCCCTTGTTTCTCTGTTCCTCCCATAATTTCAATAGCTGGAAGATTAATTCATAAATATAAGCATCACCTGATTTTTTTCCAGTATGGTTCAAAGAGAACAAGAGGCTTTCTAGCCATGTAGCTGGTTAGCTGAAAGCTGGATTTGACTGAATTACCCCCTCTCAAGGAAAAAAAATCTGTGGAGTAATAAAATTTTAAGTGTCCTTAAAACTGTAAATGTTAAGCAACTATTTTATTTAATTGCATACCATATGCCACATTTGGCACACATTAAAATCTGCAGGTTTTTTATGTGTTTCTTACTGCTCAGTAACTAGTACTTAGTTAAATATTTAATCTAAAACTTCTTAAATACAGAAGTAGCCTACACGAGTTTATAGTGTCGTCACGCAAGAAAGGAAAAGTTAAAAATCTGTAACTCTTTAAAGATTTAGAGAGTCAAAAAATATTTATAATCAATAGACATCACCTCCCTGCTGGATCACTGAAACTTAGCTCATATGCTCCATCTAACTTTACATAATTTTTACAAATTAAATTGTCCTGTAGTGCAAGCTTACTGTATCCTCCTATCTACCATGTATCTATTTGAAAACAAACATTTAATTTGCATGTGTAAATACATGCTCTTTCAGGCAGGGAAGCCTAAAAATATTTTCCCCTAAATCTGTAATTAAGCATTTATATGAATTCCCTGTTTTTCAAAAGTCTTCAATGTGAATTATCTCCTATTGACCATCTGTTGTGTATCTTCTTCCCTCAAACATGACCCCAAAGAGTTGCAAATAAGGCTTTGTCCTGTATTTTAGAGTACTGATGTTTTTTCACAGTAAGAAATTATATAAGATTCTGAAGGCAGAAAGAGCTCTACTGCATGCTAAATCACATTAAAAGTTATTACAACTAATTTTTGTACCCTTTTTTAAAAAGAAAATTGTTGCCAGAAGAGAGAATTTTAGACCACATAGAGGAAGAATTGCTGGCTTTTGGTTCTCTCTCTTAGGTTGCAATGCCATAAATAAGTTTTTTGGTGGTAGAATGGGAGTAGAAGTATTCACCTAATGAAACCAGTTTAAAAACAAAAAACCCAAAAATAAAGCCAGTTTGCCAGAAACTAAAGTACTAAGAACTTGGAGCCTCTTCTACTCTACCTTTCCTCTGTAGTGACAGGAGATTTTCATAGGTGAGATGCAAAACTATGGCAAAATTTTCACTTGTATTTTGCCTCAACTGCCTGTATTTTTTTTCTTGAAAGTGACTCCGTTGGAAGTATGGAAGCACATGGAAATAAAAGTGAGATTTTTGCTGACAAATTTATAATCCACAAAGAAAATGTTAGTGCTCGGGTGCCTTCCCAAGGTACAATGGAAAAGATGTCTTCCTCCAGAATTTCTTTTTTTTATTATTATTTTTTAGGATGGATTGAAATTACAAACTTTTAATTTTGTTGACAAAAGTCCCTCCTAAAGGCTTCCTCAACTCTGATCACATATGGCATGCTTAACTTTGAGTCTCTCTGATCACCAGGAGCATTAAATCAAACCATGATCTAGAGTCATCAGAGGGATAATGTACCATGAAAAGATGAAGTTAATTCAATTTCAATAACTTTATTGGCACTATATGGTGCCTAGGTACAGTAGAAGTTAATTAAGACAATGAATATCAGACATCTGCTCATTGAAAATAATTTAGTATTAATTTAGTGTGGATTTTACACACAGAAAGCTAACTTCTGCACTAAAACATCAGCTGTTTTTAATGCTGCTTAACATGCAAAATAAGCACATTAGTTTGGCACAGATTTCTAATGGAACAGTCCTGACCTTGTATCATATACTAAAACTGTGATTATGCTGAGAAAATAATTGTCTTCAGAAAGTTTGACGTTCTCTGATGATAACTTTTAAAACTGTGGTGTGTTTATCACTGGGAAAAGGGTCACTTGAAACTCAGAATTTGTTCCCTTCCTGTTCACATTTTATTTTTAAACAGAACAAAATGTTCTTGATTTTTCATTTGTGGGTCCAAATCGTTGCAAAAAGATACTCATCTGCTGTATAGCTTGCTTATCAAGAAACTCAGTTGAAAGCTGAGTATTCAGAGTGATTGTACTGACCTTGCAGCATAGAGTATCTCCTTCTCATTGAAAAGAGTAAATACTAAATGCTTTTAATTGAGACTGTAATGAAACAGAGAGTGTTTCCCATTTGAGTTGGTTCCTTCTATAATTTTTAAAAATTTCCTGAAAGCCATCTTAATGAAACATTCCTCCCAGTGAACTGGTTTGTTAAAATATTTGTGCAAACCAAACATCTGAAGACACATGTTGTAAACATGAGTCAAATGCAAACTGAGGTTTTAAAGTGTGTTTGAAAAAAGTATTATTTGTAAGTTGTCTTCCCTTTTTTCTCAGGATGTTCCATCAACATCAGGATTTCTGGAAGGATAATATCCAGGAAGAATTCAAAGCAAGTTGTTTCATGTAAACTATCTTCTGTTAGCTAATAGCGGACTCTTTTCACTAGCTTCTAGTAGTGCATTAATTAATGTTTAGGAAACAGAGTGAAAGAACTCAGATTGTCAGCATCGTGTAAATCCAATATGTAGCGGAGTTTTAGCATAATAAAGTATTTGTCAAAAAGGTAGAAATGAGAGGGAATCTGCAGATATGTTTAAAACTTCTGTAAGGCTTTGAGAAAATTCATGTTAACAAGTCCTTTCCCTTCTATAATGGCAAAGGCATGAAAGACAGTGCACCAATATTTTGTCAATGGTAGATGGGCTTCTTTATGACTACTTAAGTGTTAGAGCTGCAATTATTCACATTTAGAGGTATCCTTAGGAAAGACACAGTTTACTTTTCTCTTTAAGCTCTCCTGCAATTGCTTTCTTACCCATTAATTCCTGAAGAGGCATGAGCACTGCAGCTCTTATAACTGACTGGGGTAACAGGCTCAAGAGCTAGGCAGGTGTAAATCCTGTTTCTTAGATGTCTTCTGTGGTGCTGACAAACCTGCAGTCAGGAACACTACAGTTGTGTAAGTTTAAAACTGTGGATGAGCCTCAGCCTTTCTACTTAATGACATGTATTGCTTGTATGCAAATATGCAATGGAAACTGAGCTCTGTGAGTGTGTGTGATTTTGTGTGTGTGTGATTCTGCGTTTTAGTTTTTAATGCAGATTAATTTCTCTGTACAAACCTATTCGATTAGCCAGATCCATAAACTTTACATTAAATCTTATTCTGAGTTTCCTAATAAAGCACTTTGAACCATTCCTTTTGATATTGCCATTATGACCTAATACAAGAAACAAGTATTACTTTTCTCCCAAAGGGGAAGTCAAGGATTAACACAGCCTCAAGTGGAATCTTTGTGGTAAGAAGGAGGAGTAGAAGTTTGAAGAGTTACCTTAAATTACCCCAGCATCAATTCAGTTTCAGAAATTTAGATTCACCAGTCCACTCTCAAAAGACTAAGTCTACTCAAATAGCAGGCAATGTCATGTCTGTAAATAGCATAAAATGCAATGGATTGGGCAGTTAGACAGAAATTGCTGATTTACTAGCAGAAGTAATGAATGTCCTTTGCAAAAAAAAAGATATTGTGCTTGGCTTAAAGTTAAAGGTTTAGATTTTAACGTGGGATCAGAAAAAGGAAATCAGACTCTTTAATTCCTGATACATGGTTCTTCCAGTCTGTTTCCAGAAGATTTTTGTACCCAGGAGTGATAGACAGCAGAGGAATGATTTTCTAATCATTATTTGTTTTAGCAGACGTACAAACTGTGCTTTGACCTAAAGATTGAGATTCCAAAGACCCATTCTCCTTGGAACCATGAAGCTAAAGAAACACAGACAACGTCATGAACAAGTGCAACTTTTTTTTTTTTACCTGTCATGAGGAGAATAAACCTTTTATCATCGTTAATAATAAATGACTACAACAGTTATTGCTTTCAGTGTAAGAAGCCACAAGATCAAGGTAATAGAGCATTCTCCAAAGGCATACAATTGGGAGTAAAAGCACTATTCTAGTATAGTGAGACAGAAATTCTTACCAAAATGGTGGTCATCCATTTTAAACAGAATGATACTCAAGGAAAGAAAAAGACCATAGTTGGGCTTTTTTGAGGCATTATAATCACAGTCAGCTGAAAACTCTGAGTAATGAACCAGATGATATTATGTGAGGTTGTCCATCTAAGCTTCCCAGCAGTAAGGAATTTACTATAACAATTTACGGTCTTTGGTTCCCATGGAAGAAAATATGTGTATGCCTTTCCTGATGCAACTGAAAGTAAAAGCTGAAAGATAAAATAATTGTTCCCAGGGCTTTTCACATTAGACTTGATTTCTGCATTAATCATGTCTATCACAAACAGTCCTTGGCTGTAGTCCATGAAGACAAGGGAATGATTTCACAAAGCAAAGAGAGACATTTTTCATTTACTTGTGGACGTCCTCACTCTGAAAGGTAATCTTTCAATAACAGAGAAATTTAATGTGAAAAAAATGCTATTGACAACTAAGGTTAAACGGACTGAAAGAATGTCGAGTTTCACTTCAGATCCTAAGTAAAGACACTTGTCTTTGTGCCCAATATGTTGCAGCTTTGAATCCTAGAAATGTTAAGGCTAATCCTAACTTTTTTTCCTTTCCCTTGCCCTTTCTGGCAATTGCTGAACTGTGCAAACCAATCATGATGCTTATTGTGTCACTTAAATGGTTTCCCACAAAACCTAAAAGGTTTTCCACAAAAAAGAAAATTTCACAAGTAAAAGGTCTGAGAGATACCAGTCTGTATTAATGCATAATGTAATTCGCAGCCTTCTCACCCACAGCTGGCTGCTGAGATGCTCAAAGCCTGGAACTACACACACAGTAAATCCATATAAAGTCATGTCTGAAGTCAAAGACAGCTGATATGAAGTCAGAATCTTTTTTAATGAAGAATTCTGTAGGAATGACTATTTAGGCAGAATGCATAGGGTTTTTTTGGGGGGCTGTTGACTTAGCCCTGTTTCCCACGGCATTCTTGGCTGCAAGGTGGCCTAGGAGGGCATTCAGCAATGGTCAGCTGCAGGGCTTGGAGCAGGGTTCCCAGATCTGCCCATCCACTGGGACACCTGTGGCATAAGGAGTGCTCCTGTTGCAGACAGAGAAACATTGGGAGCCCAGGAGGTGAGCTGGCAAGAATTTAGACAAAGTGTCTCACAGAACTCATTTTGCATCAAACTTTTGCCTGACTGGCCTAATATCACAAAGTATTTTGATGACTATGTTTTTCAGAATAAACACCTTTCATTGTAAGTTTCCAATCAACTTCAGTAAGTGGCAGTGTCATCATGTCACCTACCTTCTGTTTTATATTTTCTTTTCTGCCATGGAAACATTAGCATCTCTGTAATTCATGGAAGGGTTGTGATCAAGAATGTTTTTCAAGTGCTATAATGTGCCTGAATTAACATATTTTCCTCTGCAAGATGGGGGTATAGAGCTGATGAGCTAAAGTTCCTGGTTGTTTGGGTTTTTCTTTTGGGGGGGGGGTTGGTGAGGGAAGGGGCAAAAGCAGAATAATTTGGGGACCTCTGGAGGTCATAGCTTCACAGTTAGACAAAGATGCTCAGGGCTTATCCAGCAAAGTTCTGAAAATCTCCAAGGATGGAGATTTGACAGCCTTTCTTAAGCAACCTGCTGTTTTTCCCTTGCTGCACCTTGTGTCTGTTGCCTCTTGTAATATCACTGTGTGTCTCTGGCTCCATCTTCTCTGTAACCACTCAGCAGGTAGTTGAATGCAACAACAAAATTCCTACCTCTAGCCTTCTCCTCTTCAGATTGAACGACCCCCATTCTGTCAATTCCTTTTCATGCACCATATGCTCTAGCCCCCTCATCAACTTGGTGGCCCTCCACTGGACTTGCTCCAGTTTGTCAATGACTTTCTTGTACTAGGGAGCCCAAAGCTGGAGGCATTACTCCAAAGGTGGTCTCACAAGTGCTGAATATAGGAAAACAAACGCTCCTCTTGACCTGCTAGCAAGAGTATAGTCTTGCTAATGCAGCCCAGTGAGTGACTGTCCTTCATCCCTGCACCAAGACCCCTAGCTCCTTGTCTTCAAAGCTTTCTCTCCCACCAATGCCAAGTCTTTACTGCTGCATGCTGTTATTCCATCCCAGATGCAGGACTTTGCATGTGTCCTTGACTTGGGAAATGGTGGATGCATAAGTGCATTCTTCTCTATCGTGCTTTAAAACCCAGTTTGTAGTCATTGACATAATACAATCCAAATACTATCGTAGTGTCTAAGTACTTATAGCTGTGGCTGGTTTCAGCCACAATGTATGGCAGGGAAAAACAACAAAAACAGGCTCTAGAGAGAATAATTTAGCTTTCTGATGTGAATGTTTTGTGTGTAGGAGGAAAAATGTATCCCTTAGGATAATGTTTTTTCAGTGGGTTTTCTTTTTAGCACCCAAAAGCTATAAATATTAAAAGCACATCCACATTTATTGCAAATGTTACTGTGCATGTATTTGGACAGCTATATACTTAGCTATGCTTGAATGAGATACAAAATCCTTATTTGCCTAAGTAAGCACCACTAAAATTCCTGCCACATATTCAGGCACTGGATCTTATTGAAGGCTTCCAAGACATGGTCAACAGCTTCTGGGCTTAGATCTCTTTGTGGACTCAGCATTCAAAGAAACAGAATGAAGAGACAGTCTTTGCCAGATAAGAGAAGGAAAAGCATTTTGTTATTAGGATGCACAGTTGGGGAATTGTGCAACTCCATTTGTACAAAACCACAATATGAATAAGCCTGGGTGAGGGCTGGCAGGTGGATCCAACAAACCAGCCTTGGAAAATGTGTCCCTACAAACCCGACTGATGACTTGCAGCAAACTGAAGGAAAAAGAAAAATGGTTGTGATGGCTTTCCTGCCACCTCTCCAGTGCACCATAAGGGGCCAAAAGGCTGAGCACATAAATCCTATTGCAAATAATTTGCTTTTCTTATTCTTGGTTAGCTTGCATTTAAGACAGTAGGTGGGATGAAGTCTTAGCAGAATTGAAATCAGTACGCATTTTCAGTGTGGATTTTCACTCCAAGGATGGAATCAACACTTTGACTCTAACTTAAGCAGTTTAGAACTGACTTGTCTTTTCCAAGGTAGCCATCTGGACTGTTCTGTTCTCAGTGGTGAGAACAGAGGTACCTAATGTGCAGGTTATTCCAGCATAGATAGATAGATACCTATCTTGGAGACCTACCCTGCTTGTTTCAGTTTTCCATTCTGGAGACAAATTCTACAGCTACATATAGAGTTCTAAAAGTGTTTGATTAACACTTAATATAATTTTGTAGACTTTAAGCTTAAAACATGCATGCAAGAGTTAGGTACTACAGATATGGAATGTGATATTTCACTCTACAATGAAATCACAGTGGTTCAATAGGGAGGCAAGTGAAGGTCTGCATCTACTCTGTTTCACTGCTTAATCTCATTGCTCCGTTTCAGTTTATCACAAAGTTCAGGAAAAAGGCTATTAAACTAGGGGATGGTGGGGTGTGTGTTAGAATTTTCCTTGGATCTGATCCTATTTTGACTCTGATGAGGTTGCTTTACCACCTAGTGGAAAGGATTAATATTGGGCACACAAAACTGTTAACAGCGGCAAAAAGTTTGACTGTAAAAAGTTGAAATATCATCAGTTTTGCACACACAAATTGAACTGGTAAAAAGCCAGATATTTTCTGACCTCTTTCTGTAATTGAAATTGTTCACACTGTTGTTTTATTATGCAAAATGTTTTGCTGTGGAGTTGGAAATTCCTTGTGCTACTCCCTTTTTCTTGTGTAAATCTATAGTAACTCTTTTGATAGTGGAGATCCAAGGCAAGTATAAACAGGAATCAGGCCCAGAACTTTCTCCCTAGAATCACCAGAACTTTTAAGAATTCATTCTGCTAGGAATTCTTAACAATAATAATAAAAATAAATATAATTTGGTTATTTTTTTATTATTATTATTTTTAAAGAGAGCTCAGAAACACAGGCTGCAGAACTCCCATATCAGCCCTACCTCTTCGTCATCAGCTGAAAGCGGACTTTATAGAGAACCAAAAACCGAAAAATCCTGGGAACTCGGCAGGTCATAGGTTTGTACTTTGCTTCAATGGCTACTTTTGATCTCATAGTGCAACTGTGGTGAGTGTTAATGGATCAGAAAAAGAGAAGATAAAAATGATAAGCAGGGCACTTTATTCTGTATCACAAACAACAAATGCAAACTTCTTTAGGCACTGGAGAACTCCAGCTGACTTACTGTAGCTGGAAGGCTCTGGAAAGCTTTAAAATGGCTATGCAATAACCATGGTGATCTATGTAGGGCAGGGCAAAATATGTGACCATTTATCACATACACACTCTGCTAGTCATGAAACTTTTGCAGGACTGGATGTATGAAACAGCTAGTGAGAAAAGCAGTCAAGTAAACCTGACTTGTTTCATTCAATCTGGGCATAAGAGACAGTGATTTCAAGCCATTGTCTTTCATATTTTATGTTTCCAGAGCCAAAATCTCATGAGAGAACTAAACTGTGGGAAATCAAAACCAGAAAATATGTTTGCGTATTTCAAACACCTTCCCCCCCATCCTTCCCCACGACCATCTTGGTTTGCTCAGCACTGAGCCATCCCACTGCTGTTCAAGCACCAGTACATCATATCCCTGGCCTGGCTGACAGGGTGTGACGTTGTTGGATAACAATGCAAAGTGCCTGCGTGATTAGGGGCTGGCCCGGTGCCGAGGGCAGACCCATGATGTATGCACCGATTCAAGGCGCAGGATTCCCAGATGGGAGCGCAGCGGTGAAGCGGTGCTCCGCGGATGGGCTAAGTGCCCTCATTATTCACACTCTGGACAGCATAAGTGCCTCCATTATTCACATGTGGGTCCATTGTATATTGAGGAAAATATGTATCTTTATTGTTTACTCAGTCACAGTGCAGCACTTAATCAATTTTAATGTTGCTGAATTAAGTATGCAAGCACATGACATTTTTAACCTTTTTTAAAGTTGCTTCTATCATGCTGGTAGGTGATTGCAGAACTAAAAATAGAGTGACCTCTTATATCACCAAGGCAAATGCTGTGTCAGTGCAGGATTTATATCCTTTAGTGGGGGATGAATCAGATATAATCAGATGGAATTACTCTTGATCATAACAAAATGAAACTACTACCCCATACATTTGATTTTTTTCTAATGGTGTTCCTAATCTGAAGGCCAAAATGGAAGAAGTACAGATGAAACTAACATCATTTGAAGTTAAGATAAAGTACAAAAGCAAGATATAAATATTTTGAAAGGTTGTAAGAGATGAAGGGCATTTATTTTCTTAAATAATACTGTGTCACGGATGGTATACAGCCATCTATTTTACTGTTATAGAGTACTGATGAAAGTTTTTATAACAGCCCAAGTACATCACTTTTACTTGATAAATGTCAGAAGAAAGTAGTCTGTATTCAGACTCTGAAATACATCACTGAAGCTGTTTAAATCATTTTTTGTATATAACACAAGTTTTTAAAGCTTTTTGGGAGAAGGCAAAGGGTAAGTGAAAAGTCCCTTTGCAGCTGTTCATATTATGTTTCAAGCCAATGGGGACACCAAGGACTGAGTGGCACTCACAAGCACTACTTGGTTAGAAACGGCCCTCAAAAAGTTACAAATTAGCATTCACCAGACCAGAAAGAAGTAAGGTGAAGAAGAGCAGGAGATCAGCAAAGCAACTGAGGGACTGATCTTCTGCAGAACAGTACAAGTCAAAGAGCCGTTCACAGACAACTTTCCCAACGGGCAATAAGGAGATGTTAATTCGAATGCAAGAGCTGGCACCTTTAAAAAATTACTACCAAATTGTTGGGGGCAGGGAGATATGTCTTCCTTTCATTAACTTTAACCCAAAATTTCTAGAAACCATTTTGATAGCCCTTAAAATTTAATTCAAGCTAAAAAGCCCCGTGAGGAATTACTTCATGACATAACTCTATCCATTTTGGCATGGCCAAATCCTGTTCAGTGCTGTTACCCTGATCATGGGAAAAAGCTGTGGAAATGACTGGCTGTGTTTTCTGCTTTTACTTTGAAAACGGAGCAGGAAATCTGCCTGAAATGACTGATGTGTCTGCCAGAATGATAGAGTGGTAGCAGCTTAAACAGCTTCTCTTCTGCTACGAACAACTTCATTCAGACTGGTCATGTGCAGAGATATATGTCATTTTTTTTCCATTTCTAGCTTCAGTCAGTGGAAAGATTTGCAGCCGGGTGGGATGTGGAACACCTCCAAATTTAGCGCAGGCAGTTTACACTGACTGAATACGTAGACTGTCTGGGGGGAAGTGATGTTGCTTAAAGTCCAGAGGATTTATTCTGCAGCGAACAAACAACTGTTTAGACCACTTCACTTAAGAGGCAAAGCAGAAAAGTTGAGATCTGAGCCTCTGGTGTTCTGTATAACCTGTGTCCCCATCTTGCTGTGTGGCCTGTCTTGAGCCTCAGTACCCTGCCTGCACAATGGAACAATACTCACTATCCTTCTCTGAAGCCCTATTAATCACTCTGATACCTTTAGATGGAAAAGAGGCTATGTGAGAACGCTTTCTTATGGTATGAATGCCGATTTCTTGCTAACTTAGTATTTGTCTCAGATGTCCCTGGATTTTTAAACCTGTCAAAGTCCCCTAGGCCAGGCACAGATCTACTGGAAAGTCTAATAGACCATGTGAGAATGTTCCCATTGCTGAATTTCTGTTTAATAAGTCAGCTTTTCTTGTTATTTATGCACAATATCATGCACAATGCACAAATCAGAACTTCATATCACTGTGTTAGGTGAAATTCTTAGTGCAGAGGTAGTGGAATTACCCATAGACCTAAAAAACAACCTTTCCCCCCCTCCCCCCTTCAGTCTGTGTCAGGATTGCATCTGGTGCTGTTTCTGCCAACAAACAAGCCTGGGTAATCTTGCTGCTGGTCCTTCTGCTGATTGGTATTGATTACTCCTCTCACCTGAACATGAAGAGAAGTCTGCATTTCCTTTTGAACTCACAAGGCCAGATGCTGAGAATACGAACATCCTCTCCTATCCCTGCAGTAATAATAAACATTCAGAATAAGCTAGAGCACAGACCTGTTTCAAACCATTTAAAGAGATGACCAGATAACTGCCCACGACACATTTAAAGCCGTGTTCGAACTGGTGACAAATGGAGAATTACTATCTGCAGAGCGCAGGCAGTGCCGGTGTTCATCTGGAGAAGTACTGCGGCTCTACTCAGGAATATAAAGCAGAAGCACTCAAAGGCAGCTTGACTGTGTCATCCAGTTTGTCCCAATGTAAATTAGGGACAATTTACTAATGTAAATTAGTAACTGACCTGACCAAAATGTATCCTTTGGTGATATTTTGGGTCACTGTTAGTTTACAGGCAGAATTTTTCTTTCTACCCATCTTTAACTGTGTCTTGTGTAGGCAGATGCAAAATAAGGGATCCTATCACCAACATAAAACAGAGTATATATTTTCCACAGTGTTTCATTCTCTGGGAGGAAAGGAAACTAATAATTAAGTGATGAGTGAACTGCCAGCTAACTGAAAATGCTGGTTATATTTCAAAAATAAAACAATGATGTGGAAAGCTATAAAATTTAGGTATTGAATTCACCCTATACTTTTACAGTTGGAGACTTATAAATTTCTTCTACTGGGAAATATTAATCATGGCTGATCTTCCTCAGCAAAGCTGACAGAGGGTAATAAGTGCAAGGGAAGAGAAACATGAAGCCTAAAACTTAAGCTGGCTCAAGTCACTTGTTTTGTATTGCTTTTAAACAGCCAAGTTACCTTCATTTACAAGTTTGTAGCTTGCATCTTAATTTCACCTTAAGAACAGCCAAGGCCGAAGTCTCTGTTGATGCTGTAGGCATTGGCAATTTTTCTATCTTGCTTTGTCACTCCGAGCAGTTAATTGGAGCCATCTCTTCTTTGTGCACATTTCTAAGCAGAATCCCACAGTGCTCCGAAGTCGACCTTCCTTATGTTGTCTGCATTGTTAACTATCCTTACTGTTTCTTTTCACAGTTATAGCAGCTTGTTCTTCTTTCATCTACACACACATAAGTGGTTTTCATTTTATACAATTTCCCTAGCCATTTCAGCTTCCTCAAATCCTTGTCTTCAGTTGTCCCCACATACAGACAGCTAGATTCAATATTGTAACTGTCTTGTTTTCACAATTTTCCCCTTCCTAATTACCTGAATGAATAACATCCTTCATTTTTAATGCAGCCTTCAACCTTTGTTTTCTCTTTTTTTTTTCTTTTTTTGCACAAGCCTCACGGTATCTTTGCCAATTTTCTTTCTCTTTATAGATCACTCCTCTAGCTTGTGATCTGATACCATCCAGAAAGAAAGCAAGTGTTTGTGGCTAGACAATATGGCATTTGGGCAATGATGACTTTATTTTCAGGTGCTTTGGAATGACAAAGTCTGGCAGATTAATTTGTGTTAATACAGTCTTGTGTTAATACAGACTGTGTTAATACAGTCTTGTTACTGTTAGTCTTCTCTATCCTCCCCCATTCCCTACTTTCATTACATTTAATTGTCACATCTTCGTTGAAATTATGTTGTACGGTATCAGTAGCAGGGGACATCTCTGCTGCGGCAATAGTAACAGCAGGTAGCAAAATTATTCTGGATCCTGACTGGGACCTGTGGTTGCAGTGCAATAGAAGTAAAGAAGTTTTTAACTAATTTTCAGTGTTTGAATGCTGAGAAAGCTTGGGTTCAGCTCATTAGGGGTGGCTAGCTTCCCCAGTTACATGTTGACAGGTTCCCTTCCAATTCCAGGCACATTATTTGTTCCCCTTCTCCTTTTCAGCAGAACATTTCTACCTCTACACATATACGTATGCATCATTTGTGGTGCAGTATCAAGGCTAACTTGGCATATGGACAGAGAGGCAAATGGATAGAGGCAGGGGAGAGAAAGTTTCATCATAAGTACCATGATTTATAGTTTGAGAGCACATTTAAATAGAAGAGCATTTGCTTATATGATATCATCCCTTTGCAGGGGTAAGCTAGTATCACGGGCACAGACATCTCTCAGCTGTTTTGATATGTATCTAAAATTTGTCCCTCAATTCTAGCTTAGCAAAATTCTTGAGTTTCAAGTAGTTTTATATCTTGTTACACATTTATTACATTTTACACACATCTGCTCTGTGGACTTGAATTTTATATGTTATTTTCCAGAAAAGTAGAAAATTTTAATCCAGGCTGATATTTACTGTTTGACTGACATCTGACCATCACAGCAAGCAGAGCAACTAAAATTCAAATATCCTAAAATTCAAGGAAGTTGCCTTGCAATACTGCTGTCCTCTAAATAGCATGTCAGTACAGTTAGGTATATCTGATGTATCTATGACCAACGGTTCCATCAAAGGGGCCTGATTTTGGCTCATAATATGAATTTTCCTCTTTTAAGTTTGGGTGAAATTCTGACTCTTCTTGCCAGAAGCATAGATTTGAACACCTTTACTTATTGTTAAAAGCCCATAGGGAGATCTGTCAAAATAAAGTAGCCAGAATGCTATGTTAGTTGGCTTGTGCCGGACTCTCTTTCCAGCAATCTGTTTTTCCTCTAATAAAGGTCAAAATTGCACCCATTGGGTTTAACGTATATGTGCTTGTGAAATTTGTTTTTAACACCAGGACAATGAAATTGGAGGTGAGCCCATTAATAATTGTTATATAATAAGTTTGCACCAACAGATCTGAGTAGAAATCAGGCTTTTTGTGGAATTAGTGGTGATGAGCGGTGATTAGATGTGCTTGTAAGGAAGCAGGATTTGGAGTGTGAGACGAGAGGTGTTTGGAAAGCGCTTCATCAGAATGGGACTAGAAATGGATATGGAATAAGGAAGTCAGAGGGATACCCCACTTGCACGGTTTCCCAGATGATGAAAGGATTCAGCATGAATTCGTTTTGGTCCGCTGTTCTCAAGGGCATATCAATGGATGTTGATGGTGGCTCCAGAAATGGTGGAGATCCTCTCACACCATGTGGGCCAGGACATGCATCTCACCACTCTCTGCTTAGTGGAGTCCCACTGTCATCTTATCCCTCAGCAAAGGGAGGCTGGCTGTAAGAGAGACCCTGATGGAAACCTTTGCAAAGGTTTCAATCAGGGGAATAGAAGCAAAGGAAAGAGCAGGTATCTGTAATAACAACTTTTGAGAATAAAAATGAATGATGCAGCCCCCCAAAGAAAGCATACAGTCAATTGGATGATAATCCTCTTGGGCCAGGGACCCTAAGGAAAAGGCAAAGAGAAGAAAGTCTAATGTAAATTGTAACAATGATTTAATTACCCTTCTCCTGTAGATATCTAGTTAGATTTTTGATTTTTTTCTACCTGTTGTCCAGGTCAAGTCATTGGAATACTTCATTTACATGCATGGTTCAGATGGACAGGGGGTGTCCAGTTCCCATTTTCTGAAATTAGAGTTCCTTAGGGGCACTTTAAATCAAGCTGAAAAACTGAACCACTCCATATCACTGATCCCTTTACGAAACACAGGCTTCAGTGTTTCAACAAGGACAAACGCAGAGCCCTGCACCTGACTAATCCCTGCATCAGGCTGGGTCTGGGGACTGACTGGGTAGCAGCTCTGCTGAAAAGGACCTGGGATCCTGGTGGACATGGACCAGTAGGTTAAACATGAGCCAGGACTGTGTCCTGCAAGTGGTGAAGACATACTGGGCTATGTTAACCAGGAGCATAGCCTGAAGGGAAGCGATTATTCTGCTTTATCCAGCACTTGCGAGACTGCATCTTGCATTGCAGTTTTGGGTCCTCTAGTTAGAGGAAAGATACCAAAAAACTACAGCAGTTTCAGCAGCGGGCTCCCAGGAGGCTGGATCATGTGCCCTGTGATGAGAGGCTGAGGGACCCGGGCTTGTTCAGCCTGGAGATGAGACAGCTTTGGGACCTACAAGGATGTCATCAAAAAGATAAATCCAGGCCCTTCACAGTGATACAAGGTAGGAAAATGAGAAGCAATGATCATAAATCGAAATGGGGGAGATTCCAGCTGGATATACAGAAATAATTTTTCACTATGAGGATGAAGAGCCATTGAAATATGCTGCCTGGGGAGGCCGTGGCATTTCTGCCCCTGGAGGTTTTCTAGTCCCAGCTAGAGCAACTTGGTCTGAGTTCAGTGTTGACCCTGCTTTGAGCAGGAGGTTAAACTGAAGACCTCTCGAGGTCCCTTCCAACCTGATTGTTCCTATGTTCCTATTGTATGATGAGGAATTCTGAACTTTCACCTCTTCTTTTTGTCTTTTCTCCTGAAGGGCCCTCATTGCAATCCAGAGCTTTGTCCTAAGCTATTTCACCTAAAGTCATATCAGAACATTTTGAGATAACACTGATTTATTGCGGGACTGCTGTGAGAGAAACATACATCTCCACATGTGTTTGCAGCTTCCCAGTGTGTAGGTGAGTTTGAGAAAAACTGCGTGGAAAATGCATAACAGAGACCGCAGCTTGCCTGTTTTTCTTCCTGGTGACAAGGACCAGATTTTTTTATTAGGAAATTAGTACAGAAGTATTTTACGTTTGCCCCATATGTTCAATTTTTATTGTGGAATTTTTAAAATTAGATATTTTGGGGCAGGGGTGTACACTGGTTCATTCTTGAGAAAACTATTGTGCTTGGTTGATTTGACCTGGAACACTCTGTTTTGATCCAGCTTCCTCTTATTTTCTTACTGTAGCTTTTTGTTTCATTAGAGGTTATACTTCAAATACGTTTTCTCTCTTACAACTCGGGACTCCTTGGAATACTACATTCCCTTCCTAGCCCAAGCACAAGAAGCACTTCAGCAGTTATGTGGCTGGGGCTTCAACAGTAATTCAGTTTTTCAGAAACCTTCTTCTTAGAATAGAGTTCATGTTAACAAGCAGCGGTTCTAGGACAGAGGCAAAAGGAAACTATTGCTGCACTGAAGAAGTGTTTTCTTCTTTAAAATTTGGGGAGGATCATGCCATTTCATATGCAATGTTGTAACTTAAGCTAGTGATGACTTTCAAAGATCTGAATTATAAACCCTATTTAAAAAGGAAAAGAAAGAAGAAAGGAAAAGGGTAATGAATGCAGAAAAAATGTCTCTAATCTCTTATATTTAAAGCCACGTGCTTATTGCAAGACTCCAAGGCTTCCCACTGAGTCTAGCATTTAATGTCAGGTAACACAACACCTCTTCTGTCATCTGAAAAGCAACACTTACCTAAATTAAGAGGAAGTTTGTGAAAATGATGGATATTGTCTCCTCTCTAATGTTACCCACACGCCACCAAGAAATTGCAGTAATCCAGTCTGAGAAGAGCATTGGAATCCAATGCAAGTTGATTTCATGAAAATGTTAAACCTGATCTAGTAAAAATATTAAATCCTGAATTTTTTTTAAAATTAGGATTGTGAAAAAACACCTTATTTATTGATAATCTCTGAAATAATAATTTATTAAATGGTTGGAAAAAATGCTCCAGGATTTTAATTTTTAGGAGTGGAGGTACCAGTTTGCACTGGCAGATAGTTGGGAGGAGAGGTTGGCATCATTTGATGTTTTCCCTTTCTTGTAACTAGTAAGTCCAAACTGTATCACTCTGCATTTCTCTTCTCCAACTCAGCTTACGGCTATATTCATCCCTTTGTTATTTCTTAGCTAACAAATAACATCTCGACTGTAAAATAGCATAGTTCAGAGTGGAAAACTACCATTAGAAAGGACTGATTTTCTACTGAATGTGTGTATTGTGCCACACTTCTGCTAAATAAAGAAGAGACACTATTTGAGTATAAAAGTCAGAAGGAGATTTTTCTGGTTTCTGTGCCCTCCAAAAAAAATGAAGGCATCAGTCCTTTTCCTGTTTTACTTGCTAGCAGTATGTATGGGGCAGTATGTATGTAGTAAGCAGCATTCTTATTCACTTCACAGATTATCAGTCAGAAGAATTCCATTGTGTATTAAAAATGTGAATGTGAATGTACAGGGTTGTGCAACTATAAATTGAAGTGATTTGATATGTTAATAAAATAATAATGGCAGGCACTAAAATCCTTTGGCTGTGAGTCAAGTGTGATGTAAGAGTTTCAAAGAATGACATAGTTCATTTTTCTTGCCTGTTTATTGCATTAACCCCTGAGGCTGCAGTTACCAGATGTTACTGATGTCTGAGGTACTCAGACACTAACAGATAGATGTAAAAATGTCAATATTTCTGCTTTTCACTTGTGAACTTTCTATTTAGGAGTTAGTGCTGCATTAAAAAATGTACATGTTTATGATGACCATTAGTGCCATTAAAAGTAAATAAAACAGTAATTGACCCTAGGTTTTGCTGAGTTTCACATAGTCCAAACAGACACTTTAAGAAAAATACATGTAAAAAAGCCCTGTAGTTAAAGCAATTCTTTCTTATTTTACCAAAGAAATTATGATTTCAGACATTTATTGCAAACATTAGTAATTGGGGGGGGGGGGCATGTCCTTTGTTTTTTTAATACAGTAATTCCTTAAACCCCCTCGAACAGCCTTACTCTGTGCTAGGGCATCCTTTGTGAAATGGTCTGGATGGAGGCACTAAACTTTCAGTGTGACCTTTCTATATCCAGTTCCTCAATCCCTCCATCTTCATCTAATCCTACAAACTAAGAAGGTTTAATTCTTCTCAACTGCCCATGTATTCTTCATTTTTCAAAGATGCAAAGCTTCCCATTAGAGTATTGTCTAACTGACAAGTCCTCCCAGTGTAGATCTGCTTGAAGAGGGTGAGAGGTTAAGCACCAAGTTAATGTGATGACATGCAAGAAACAAATAACTGAAGTAAGTGTGGGTTGTTAAAAGTCTGTTGACCCACAAGGTGTTTTCAGAGTTGCACTTCTTCTTGATGACAGGTAGCAATGGTTCCAATGAGCTGGAGGCTGGCATGCTGTTAAATTAATAGCTCACACCAATTAGACTATTTCTGTTGACCACATAGGCAATATGAGATTATTAAAGATAAGTGTGGCTGACAAACAAATCTGCACCAGCAATGGTTTACATGAGTGGTCAGGTCATCTTGTCAGATGCGCTCACCAGCACCTTTGTTCTGTCAACAACGTTACCAATTGCTGTGGCGTTGGTTCTCTCTTTTATTCTGTGTGACCCCCTGCTCAGAGACTATAATGATTAAATTGTTATGCCCATCTCAGAAGTATTTTAAATTAAATGGATCTTAAGACTTAGAGCATTTAATTTGGTATTATTCATAGGTTCTACATGACCTTAATGAAGCTTTAAGGGAATGAATAACCTGACTTCAGACACCTGAATGAAGTGCTTTAGTGCCAGTACACTTATCAGGGCTTGTCCAACAGTCAAACATCTTACCCTAGCAATAATTTAGAAAGTGTTTAATTAGGAGATCTAAATGGAATGTGAATTGGTGTACTAAGTTTTCCCACTTAATTTATTTTGCAATATCTATCAAAAATGTAGTTGGAATGCTGCATGCGTCTCTCCCTCAGACAAGGCTCAGTAGAATGTTAGATGTTATTCCATGTACTGATCACTTCTCCACTGCTTTATTCAGCCTTGGGGTCCCTTGCCTTGTTACAGTTGGTTGAGTCTTGCTTTTGCTTTCTCTCAGCCAGATAAATCACACTTTTTGAATTCCAAAACAAAACTTTCATTTGTAGGTTATCTTCCAAGGACATAAGAATGGCTGCATACAGATGTGCAAGCACCATGAACAATACAGCCCCTACAGTTTTGCTCCTTTTACTGTCAACTGATGTGATTTACTGCTTTCTCTAGGGAGAGACCTTGCTTTTCTCACTTTCTAGGATTTGCTTGGGATGGATTTTCATGTGTTGCCTATTCACAAAAAAACTAATGAATGTGCCATATCTTTTTGATAGTCCTGTGTAAATCAGAAGATTACACAGCTAAGTAACAGCGCTTCACCAAGTTATTGTGAAATATTTGGGTAACTGGGTAGCCTTCTTCAACTCCTATCTTCTCCTTCCACCCCAGTTCCTTCAAGCTGCTTCTGCTGCCATCTCCTGCTCAGAGCACAACGAGGGACAAAGAGTTCATCTTGCCAGGTGGCAACAGGAACAGCCTCCATCTACCCGAAAGGCTGGTGGTTACTGTGGGTTTTGCACTTAATTGTGCCAGGACCCTCCTGAAAAGTGATCAAGTTGAGGTGAAAGGAAATATATGAAAATTGGTTTTATATAGCTAGAAGCAGATAAAGCTTTAAGTTGTTTTTTTGGGTGTGTGACATCTGTTATGGGTGTGGAAAGAAAATACAATGCACTTAGTTCAAAGATAAACTGTGCCGTACTCACGAAAAAAGTGTCTTTAAAAGAATTTAGTGCTTGGGGACTTGAGGATCCAGCAGGCTATTAAACCAACCTTCCTTCCTTCCTTCCTTCCTTCCTTCCTTCCTTCCTCTCTCTTTCTGTCTCTTGAAAAAGACATCTGCAGATTGAAAAATTCCTAGCTTGAAAAATGCTAATGAAAAATTGACCAATTATCAAACCTGGAAAATGTTTGCTTTTGTAGAAAATCTTTTAAAAATAGAACTTAAATTTTTTTGGCAGTTCACTTTTAAAATGGGCTATTTATTCTATAATTGTGCAGCACACAGTTTATTGCAGTTTATATGGTTATATTGAAATTACATGAACTAGGGCACCTAAGGGAATGTTTATATTTCAGAAAAAAAAAAATGGGCTGGATTGAAATGCAGCATGAATCATAAGAGAAGTTTAGAAGCACATGAAGATGAATGTGTCCCTAGTGACTCAACAGAGAACATCTGGTAGATGAGATGCTGTATAAATAAATACCTGAAAGGACCTTGGTTTTAACAAATATCAGTAAAGCATGAAAATGTACTCTAAAAAACTAAGAAATGTATATTATTTTATTAATTTAGGAAGCATAGAATATATTGTGTATTTGTTTGATCACGCTGGGAGAGTCATGGAACTGACAGAATAGCTAACTGGGATGAAGTCACTCCAGAAACTCAAGGTCAGCTCTGTAGAGGAATACTGGTTCAGTGCAGATGTATGGCACACATCTAAAGTTTAGGCACATGGCAGCCACACTGACAACTGGAATCCTTCTCCAGGAATCTCCTCTCAGGGGATGGTTTTAGGGTGGGCATACAAGTAGTTGAAGCCAAAGAGCTGTCCAGAAAGTATGGTAGGACCTTCTTTTCTCACCTGGCTCCATCTGGTTTCTGGCCTCCACTCTTTGGTCCTGCCAACTCTAGTTTCCAGCTGGGACGTGGAAGCACTCAGGGGCATGCTGAAGGAGGGCACTTGCTCAACTCCCAAGATCCTTTCCAAGCCTGTCTATTTGAAGAAAGGTCAATTATTGAACTAGCGGATTTTAACCGGATTACAGTTTGCAAGACTGTTCACTGGAAACCAGTTACAGACAGATAACTCAAATTCAAACCCAGACTTCCCTATAAAATATTTTATCTCCTTAGCTGGGGGGTATTTTCTATATCTGTCACTATACAAAAAGAAACATAAGATTCACAGGGCCTGGAAAGAGCGAAAATTTGGATTTTTGATTTGGCACTTGACTGATAGCAAGACAATTTTAGTTCAGATCCCCACTTCAGGGATTTCTTAATGTTTATTTTGCAATAAACAACCATTGAATAAAATGCACAAACATTTCATGGAACAGAAATAAGAGCCACAGGCGGTGTCTATTCTAGGAAATTAGATGTGCCTGGAACCATTCGCTGGCACAGAGGCCAAATGGCACAAGAATGGCCATATTCATACTACTAAACAATCTTACCCTCCAAAACAGGGTAGCCACATCCAAACTGCCTTGTGGGAATTGTTCCTGGCACACGTTAACTCCCAAACCATGTCCAGGATCTGTTTGGAGGAGAGCAAATTGGCCAGTGCCCAAACCATCCCAGAGCGTGCTCTGACAGTGCAATGGTGTGGACACTCCAGCACCGGTGCTGGGGAACACTCCCTGGTATGGGTTAGCTTACTGGCATAGGCAGAACTGAAACCTTCTCCCCCACAGGTGGGTTTCACTGGGACAAGAACGCTATCGTCCTTTTTTCTTTTTTTTTCAGCACACAAAGAGAAAATGGCTCCCGCTTCACACACACACCATGGCAGTCTCCGGCCAAATGTACTCTCTTGAATGAGACCTGTAGATCTGAATCCCTTTGAACTGAGGAAGCAACTCTTCCACTGGAGCCACTATCTCCTCTTCTGACTGGTTTTACTTTTATGGGTTTTTTCATACACGTCAGTCTTGTCTTGATAATCATACAATGAAAACCCAGCTCTCTATTCTTACCTGCACTTCCTTAGCAGCACAAACTGGTTTAATCCGGTGATGCTGTGGTCTCACCCTCGTCTGCGTCCCACTCTGAGTCCCACTGGGAGGTGCATGCTGTCCGTTCTTTCATGCCTGAACTGGTCCTCATGTGAGTGACTGTGTGAGTTGGTTCTGGGAATTGATCCAGCCAAAAATTAAAGTTTCTGTTTAAGTTTTCAGCCAGATCATTTCCCAGAACTGGCTTGCTGCTAGTTTTCATGCGAAAGAAGAGGTAAGAATAAATGCTTGTAGGCAGCTCTTAATTATACAGACGTGAGCTCAAATGGTACTTTTGCAGTAGGTAGGCAGGAGGAACAACACCAAATCAGGATTTCATAGGAGAAAGAAACCCAGCTGCTCTGTCCTCCAGGATGAAAATTCCTGAAGCACGTATTGAAGCAAAAGCTGAGGCACTTAAGAATCTTTATGTCAAAGCCTCTCCTGCCTGTAGCCTTTAAACACACCAGAGGTTATTGATGGATTTCAGTATGATACTTTAGGAAACGGGCATATAACTGTTGCCTACCACCAACTTCAGGTGTCTGCCGTTCGTGAATTTGGGCCTAAATTCTTCATAAGGAAGTCCAGTTCCCAAGCATTCTGAATCCTTGAATTTTTCTGAAGCTCCCTTCAAGAAAGTGAGGTCTTCCCAGACAAGCTATTGCAAATTACATAGTATGTTTTATAGTAAGTTATTTAAGCATTGCTTTTCAGTATAAACAAAACATTCATTATTTTAGTTGTCTTGAGGTTTTAATTTCTTTTTCTTTTTTTGTAAAAGTACCTGATTTTGTGCAGTTGCTCTTAAGCTGTGTGTTCAGTCATCAGAAAACAGAGAAAAAGACATGATCTATTGTGATTTACTTAGCTGAGTATGTAAGCAGCAGGTTTTTTATGTGAGGAACTAAAAGACAAATGATGCATACAATATTTGCATATTTAAGGAATTGCAGCCTATATTTGGGGTGTCTTAGGTTTACCAGCCACCTAGTTTATTTGTATAGCACGTTCATTTCTAGTAATCTGAAGAGATATACTAAATCTTTTTACTTACAGAGTCTGAAAGACTTCTGTTTATTGACCAAAATGGAAGGAAAAATCCTCCAATTTTTTTGATCCTTATCAAAATAAGCTCTATCCATGTTAATTCACAATGTTAGTCCATAAACATTTTTTGAAGCAGTAAGGGAGGGAACACACACACAAGTATTCAGCACAAAAAACCCTGTGGGTACACATTTCTGTAAACATTAATCCCCTAATCATATGAAACTCTCCTTCATGTGAATCCAAAAGAACTATGTCTGGGCAGATACTACCATTTTCTTTTCCATGAATAGTTGAGTTTTTTTTTTCACAAATTCATTCTGGCTGTATTAATGGCTGTTCTGTATTTTCTTTGTGTCAAAATTCAGACAAATGCTCTTATTGTCCAGCAAGTTGGCAGAAACACTGAATATTGGAGAAAAATGCCATGTGACTTATAATTCCAATCAAAACGAATACTACCACTCAAACAGGACCAATCCAAAGCCTATTTTAAGTCAGTGGGAGATTTTCCATCAACTTCAATAGTCTTTGGACGAAGTCCATGCTGCATACTGGCAACAAACAGCTCATTCACAAACTACAGACCACTGCTTGTTTGCTGAAATTTTGGAATGAATAATTTTGAATAATGAAGAAAAAATCCTCAAAATGGTAAGCAGCTCATGGGCAATTTGTGCACATGAAGGGCAGGGGAATTCTCTGAAAACAGTTGCTGTGCATTAGTAAGCTTACTTTGATACAACAAAAGTGCAGCAGTGAAATACTTGATGGTTGATGTCTAAACTCAGTGAGCATCTGTCAGGTGATATGAAACATTGGGGTTTAGGTTTTGGTTCACTTATTTTCAGTGCTACCTTACTTATATTTCATATGGAGCTTTAGAACAAACTTGCGAAATAGTTGGTGGCTCCTGCAGCTGGCAACTATTTAGTGCTAGTCTTTCCTAGCACCAGCATCACCAGTGCAGCTCACTAAACCACTTCTGGTCCTTTGCAGCTTCCTTCTGTTCCTGTTTGATTAAACTATTCCCACTCCTCAATCTTGTAAGCATGTAGTTTAGTCATTACATAATTACAGCAGGCAGACTGAAGCCAGTAGAGTGTCATAGAGTTCTAGCATATATAAGGCTGGAAGACACCTCTTAGGTCTTCTAACCAAACCTTCAGCTCAAAACAGGGCCAGATTTTTCCAGTTTGCTGACAGTCATGTCTGGTTCAGTCTTGAATATCTCCAAGGCTGGAGATTCCACAATCTCTCTGGGCATCTTGGGAACCCTGTTCTAATCATGGGGTACTCTCATGGTTTGAATTTTCTTTCCCTGGTACCAAATCAGGATTTTCATTGCTGCATCTTGTGTCTGTGGCCTTTTGTCCTATCACTGTGTACCTAGAAGGAGAGTCTGGCTCTGTTTTTTCTACAGTTTCCCGTTAGGTCACTGAAGACCTTCAAGACAGACTGCTCTTTTTAAGACTGTCCCTATTTGCTGTTTTCTTCTGGTGCCTCCTTCCTCTCTGGTGGCCTTCTGGTGTCGCTCCAGTGTTGTATCAGGAGCTCAGAACAGACTGCTCTTTTTAAGACTGTCCCTATGTGCTGTATTCTGCAGGTGCCTAACTCTCTGGTGGCCTTCCACTGGACTCGCTCCAGTGTTGTATCAGGAGCTCAGAACTGGACACAATACTCTAAATGCAATCTCTCAAGTGCTGAACAGAGGGGAAAAATCATCTGCTGGCAATGTTTATATTGTTCTTGAACCTCATGAGGTTCCTGTCAGGCTGTCAAGGTCCCTCACATCTCTCCACCTAAAATAAGGCATCACAATGCAGCCAAGTAAAGCAAATGGCATATTTTCTGCTGATGAAGACCATATGGGAACCATTTATTGCTGGTTACGTGGTTAGAGTCTGCCAGAAAATGATACCTGTTTTCTGTCTAGCTTTTTGTTGTTGGTTGCCAGGTCTCCAGGTCTTCACCAGTAAAAATATGGCAATAATATGGCAATGAAGTCCTATAGTGTCTAAAGCAGCTTAGCAGATCCTGATGTGTCTACTGATACAATGTGCCAAGACTAATTACGTCTCTGAATAACTTGCTTGTTACCTGGAAGACCAGCTCAGAAATCTTTGACTGACTCTGGCCACTTAGGTGTTTTTTGTGCATTTCACATTTAAAGATTATCTAGCTTGGTTTGCCAAGCTCCAGGCATTATAACAAGTAGAACTTATCAACTCTGTCCATATATGCATGCAAGAAATACTGCAGTTTCAGCTTGGTTATGAGTAGGTACTGCAATAACACTGAAAAGATTTAGAACTCTGTACTGCCTTGCCTCTTTAATACTCTTTCCTGGGCTGATCTCTCTTCAGGATAGAGAGGAATGTATATATTGAGTAGAACAATAAACTCAAAATGTTCCCTTAAACAAGGGGAAAAAAATCCATTAAGGATTTTGCAATTCATCTGTTTCAAGAGTTAATCAGATTCTCAGATGTGACGACCACACCTTCGTTTCAGGCTGATTTAGGAAGCTGACTGAACTGTGTGTGATTACTTTTGCTGTCATCTAATTTGGAGAAAACTTGTGAAATTCTTTAAAATGCCTAGACATTCTGTGAACTGCTTATAATGCAAAGCTTTGTCAGTCAAAGCTCAAAGTACAATTGGTTGATAACAAACCCAAAAGGTGACATTTTCTTCTGAGCTGACTATTTCTCCACAATATCCAAAGAGCTGTGATTTGAAAAGTTTCAGCCTGCCATAAGCCTAGACTTTTCCCTAAAACATATATTATATAGCAAGTACAAAGGTGGAGGTTCTCTTGTGCAGAAAAGTATAATTTGAGGGACTGTTGAGATGGAAAATCTGGGTCCACACTTGTATCAACATTTTTTACTTCAGAGCTGTTGAAAAAAAATGATTTTGCTTACTTTAGGTAGACACAACTGTTACCTAGTGATGACTGTAGTTAATTTTGTTCACACTCATGAAAACCATAAAGAAACCAGGGACTACAATTCACAGAGAAAATGAAACTTTGTATTTATCTAAACAACTGTCTCAACTCATTTGCTTTTAACCTAAACTATTTTTTGGATAACTGGCTTTCTTAAAAATGTAGTGCGTCTCCTCTTCATTCAAACCCAGAGAAGATTAAATGATGTAATTCTGGGAGATAGATTTCTTTCTTCCTTTACTTTGAAAGTAATATTTGACTTCTGAAGACATGCGTTGGCTGGTAATTTCACTTTCTTTTCTGTGGAATGCCACTGTCACAATTTATGAGGTTTCTACTTTATTTCAGTGTTTCCTCACTGTCCTGACTATTAAGTCCCATTTGTCTCTTACCAGTTTTCTTAAAACCTTCTTAAAAGCTCTTCACTTGTGTCAGTATCTCATTTAACCAGGCTCTGAAGACACCTTTGCATATAAATATCACTGTTATTTTCAGCTGGAGCTGTGATATGAATTTTTATGAGATGTCCATATATATTTTGGTCTATTGCATGCATCTGATCAGAAGCTTAGTAGATTGTCTACGCTTTAAGTGTTTTAAAGAGAAACATTGTTTGATCTTTAGGCATGTGCATACTATAATTAGTATTTCTCCCTATGCAGAGATATTTGTCCAAAAGCTGGTTATGTATCCCATAATTCTATCAAGTTCCCATAATCTCTTCTGTATCACAGCCAACAAAATAGTGCACAAGAATTGTTATTGTGGACAGTTATATTGCTTGATTTCATAATAGACCTCAAACATATATTTCATACTTTCCTTGGGATGGGCTCGGGAGTCATGACTAAACAGAGCTGAGCACACTTAAGCCTGTCAGTGAAGGATGTCTCATTTGCTGGTTCATTTGTGTACTATTCATTGCCCTCTGCTGGATGTGGCTTGGCATTTATTTGGGCAAGATCTGAACAAATTGTGCTGGTGTCTCAAACATAAGAATAGCAACACCAAAAGAAGTACAACAGGTCCCAGTGAGGAGGTTCAGAGAGTTTGTGTTAGGTGTCTAGGCAGCATGCATCTTCTCGAGCCGAAATTAATTACCTTCAAAGAACAATTCACAGCACTGGAGAGGATTTGATTCCTCATTGTGGAGCTGCTGAGAGCTAGCTTGCATGAAGTACCTTTATGAACATAAGAACATGGTTAAATTTCCATGTCATTAAATCTTGCACATCATATGATAGAAATCCAGTCACTCTCTAGGACAGGGCCCCACTCTTGGTAGGGTGGCATCTAATTAAGTCTTCAAAACACAGTTGGGAGAGGAGGAGAAAAGACCTTCCACACACAGTTTGTTTAATAAGCCTAGTGGTGAGAACATTCAAAAGGGAAACCTGAAAGTGACACTTGGCTGAATACCTGGAAGTTGGGGAATGTGGATGAGTTTCCACCAGGAACGAAGCTGCCTCTTTGGACTACAGGGGAGCTCAGCTGGGAAAGAGGCACATTCTTGTTCAACATGGGGAAAAAAACCCCAACAAACCCCACACTGCTTTTGTAGGAGCCTGAATTCAAAGACTTAAAACAGAACTTTCAGGACAAAAGCAAAGTGTTTACTGACATTTTTTCTTATTGGGGTTACTTTTTCCAGATAATTTTTGTGAAAATGGAGCCCACATCCTACCTAAGTGACCACCTAACTTCTGAGGCTAGCACTTTGCCCTTGCATGCATCTGGAAGGTATGACATATAACGGAAAGAGTACTGATTTTCTTTTCTATTTTGCATAGTTTTTATATCTTGAAGTGTTAAGAATATGATTCTAACTTCTCCACTGTATGATACTTGTGGTCTAGCTCTCCATCTTGGTGTCTGTCATCATATAATCGGGGATTATGTGGCAATAAAACGGTATTTGATCCTAGATCTTCAAAATAGAAGATCTTCATGCCAAATTTCTCCTCAGTCCTTAGCCCATCATTCAAAGAGATTTGCTGCTCCATTGCCAACTTGTCTTTTACCATAATGAGATGTGATTGAAGTGAGTTATTATACCTTTCCTCTTCTTTTCTACCACGCTGTCAAATACTACCAATGAAGGAGTGAATGTCATGAGATGCTGACTACCTAAGTTAAATTCAGACCTTTTAGCAATAATAAGGCTATTACATGAAATATTAGATCACTTCCTGTTACACTAGGTAGCAGCCTTTTCCAGAAAAGAAAACATTTATATTTCCAGCATAAAGAAGTGCTCACAACATTTTCATTTAGTCTCATGGTATTGCAAATACAGCACTAGACTGACAGATGAGCATACGAAATAGCACCTGGCCACCTACCTTAACTCATAAACCAGCAAACTGTAAGCATTAAAAATGCCATCGCCTTGCTCTCCTGGCTTGAGCTGTGAAAATTGTAATTATGTAGGAGCCAGACCAGTCAGATTGGATGATGTCATTTTGTAGAAAAGGAGACTGTAGTAGGATAGTTCTGCCAGTTCTCTTTACAGCCATTCTAGTGCAGGATTTGCATGTAAAATGAGTGCTCCATAATTAATAGAGTAGTATAGGTTGGGATATCTGGGACCATAAGGGAATGTGGTGCATTAGGTGTGGAGACATGCCAAAGCTGTATTTCAATCTGCTTAAAGAAGAAACAACGAAAATCTTACGACATATGAGGCCAGCTGAATAGGAGATTGCAGTCATTTGTTTATGTTATAGTTATGTCTCTTCTGGAATAAAGGTCTGCTTTCACTGAGGCACAGGAGTTACTTCAGTGAAAGCACCAGGAATGAATGCACTTTGTTGAGTATAGCTGTGCTGCTGTTTTACCTCCTTTGCGCTTTTCCGTGTTGTGACATCTGCCTTTTAGATATCTCCTCCACAGTACATACTACAACAAGGCCTTCTGAGAGATTTTGCTGAGGTAATTCTGAGGTAATTTAGGCATTTTTTTGAGAGTTATGGGAAATTATGAGATAAATTAGTATCCATAGTTTTTGGAAAAGTTGTTTAATTTCCTCGAGAACTTCTACAATTTTCCTTCCTGGAAAAAAATTCCTATTCTTTTTTCCAAAGTGAATGCCAGCTTGAGACACTACTCTCACTACTCTCATTTCTTCCACTGCTTGTAGCTTTGTGGGCTTTGTTAGACCTGTTGAAAAACACTGTTGAAGATCTGGGGAGATATACAGTGAGAAAAATCGCTGGCAAAATTCATCATGACCAACTTCTCTCTTGTGCAGATAGGATCTGTGCAAAGGTAGTGTTAGCTGAAAGAATATTTGTTTTGTTGGACCACTAATGTCCTTCATTTTGCCTGAGACAAGGGAACCATAGAGTGGTAAGACCTCTGAGATGTTTTTTTTAATTATGTGTACATGCAGAACCCTGGTAGGTTGCATCATTCTCTCATTCTTGTTCCCAGGCACGTCTTCTTAATACAGAAGGACTTCACATCTCATGTTAGCTATAAATAGCTTTTTAACTCAGAGCTCGTGGCAGTAGATGAAATGAATAAGATCTGTCCATGGTCCTCACAGTTAGCTCTTTCCAAGGGTGGTTTAACTTGTAAAACAACCAGCATGTTCCTGCAAAGCAGTCTCTGGTTCTAGCTTTGAAATCAAATGTTCTCCATCAGATGATAAGACTTAATGCCATCACTTACATCTCAGTGAGATGTACAAAGACAATTTCTGCAATGCTTTCATGTCAATGAAGAGATGAATGTAATACAGTACAACATCCATCGGAAATGAGTGCAGTAGTTATGAGATGTTGTATGTATGACTTTCATCAGGATAGTCCTACTAGCATGGCTAAGCCCATGAAAGGTCATTGAAGAGCCTCTATCCTCACCATAGCTCTACGGTTGACTAAGAACTGTTACTGAAGGAAAGAAAGGAATTCTTATTTTTGGGACGGATGTCAGAATGTAAAAGACATTTTACATACAGAAACATAGCTACTGTGTGGTTACAGGAACAGAAATCCTGGTTCTAACATGATTCTAAGCAAGTGAAAATATGTGAATTGAGTAATACCTACTGCTATACTACAATGAAAATTATGTTTGCTTTAAAGTTATAAACGCAATTAAGTTTTGATTGCATCTCATGGTCTGTGGTGGCTGTTAAAGACTAACCAAATTTTCCACAAACAAGATTTTTATTAATTTACTTGGAGCTAGAAATGGATAGATAGCTCGACAAAAAGGGTAAAGCTACCCACTATGTACTGCTGGAAGATATACCAAGCTTACTACAGAATACAGCATAAAGACCCAGAAATATGGGTTGACCTGAATATATTGAAGCTCCTATACATCATGAAGTATTCCAAATGTTTTTGCAGTTGCTCACTTTGATAAGTTTGTTGGCAATACTTAGTTGATGAAAATCCAGTGACACTTTGCTTATGGTGACTCCCAAAATAAACCCAAACTCAGCTATGTAATCTACATGCAACAATTGATCAAAATTTTTTGCTTGAAATGCTTTTCTTTATATGAAATTAAGTCATATTTCATTATTCTACTGCTTATGATTAAAAAAGAAAGATGACTTCACTTAGTGTGATTTAATTAGTTCAGGAAAAATGCAGGGAGAATGCAGACTCACTATATAAAATAATTCAGATTGTACTGACTTCAAGAAGGTAATATAATAAATCAAACCTATACTTCCTATTTCCTTTACTGAAACATTGCTGTAGAGAAACTAGGTTTCTTTCTCCTAAAAGAGCTTCCCCTGTAAGGTTCTTGTTTTCTGAGTGTTTCCAGTTGCCTGAATTAGTTATAGCATGCTCACTGTGAATATGAATTCTTCATGTCACAGTTAAAGTTATTTTTCTCAATTTAATTTGTGAGATACAGCAGAAAGCTAATGATGACTCTAGCCATTTAGATTGCTTTTCTTTGAAGTGAGTTCATGTTATTTTACATTGGAGAATAAGAAAAGAAAATTATACTTATTTCATCGACAGTCAAAACCAAACAAAGACTTGTTGAAAAAGAGCATATCTGAATGACAAGATACTAAATACGTGGAAAATATGTCTTCTAATCAGTAATGAATTATGTATCCATCCAAACTCAACTCATTTTACTTTTCCCTCTAAAAGAGGTGAATGACACAACAGTGGTAGATCAGTGGAGGTGCTGAGTAGAAGTTTTTGACAGTGATATTCCAGTCCCCTGATTTTTGGTTTAGTGTTAAATGAGAGCATCCTTAGAAGTGGAGTTTTAGTACTCTTTATTCATTATAATGAAAAGCAGTATGTTTAATACCTAACTCAGTTGGTATCATGAATCTTCTTTTGTTTTGTTTCATTTTAAAAGTAAGAAAGATGAAAGGTTTTTATATTCTAAGACAACATTTTTACACTATTAAATGTGTATCCTAGCTTTGGACTCTGACTGGGACTATTTAACTGAAAAATGAGGAGACCCAATAAAGTAATATACAATAATTAATGGTTAAAAGAAGCTTCTGTGTACATTCTGAAAATAAAAAAGACCAGCAATTTAGCAGGATTAAAGAAATATAAAGAACTGCTACTTATATAGTTAAATATATTACCCATAGTTACAACACAAGACTTTTTTAATGCTAAGGTTTTTGAAAGGGATATGAAACCTTATGTGTCAGGGTATAACTCAGCCTCTAGTTAGCAGCATTTAGGAAAAAAGATTCTTATAGGCAAGTTACTTCATAACTATCACAGAAATTAAGTGATACGCTTGTACACCCACACTAATCTCCTCAGGCCTGTTCATGCAGTCTAACCACCATCAGTGGTAAGTACTTTCCTCCATTTTTCTTCAGGAAATCCTCGTATTAGAAGGACTATCATCATGATATAGTTCTTAAGTGTTTGAAAATGGATATTTAAAATTCTTCCTGCTAGTGGAAAGATACATCAGGTTTGGGCTTTTTCTGATATAGCTGCATATGTCTTTATTTGGTTTCATCTTCAATGACATCAATGTGGATGTTTCCTGAAATAAACAAATCTATTGTGCACTTCTATTTTGTACTTAGGATATATGAAGAAAATATAGGAAATATAAGTACATATAGGACATACAAGGATGTGTATTGCAGACTAGTCCAGCGCTGCCATAATTCTTTCCCCTGTCTAATCCCTTGTTGCTCTCTGCCCCTGTTTCTGACCAATATTTCTAAATTGGTGAATTTGGTGAATTGGTGAACCTAATTGTGGCGAATTTCCTGTGTGCCACAGGAAATATTCTAAGCAAGTGAAAATATGTGAATTGAGTAACACCTACTGCTATACTACAATGAAAATTACGTTTGCTTTAAAGTTATAAACGCAATTAAGTTTTGATTGCATCTCATGGTCTGTGGTGGTCTCTGGTCTCTATTTCCTGTGTGCCACAGGAAATAGGTTGTCAATAACCTGAATTGTTCTGTTCCTTGGACTTCTGTCTGTGCTTCTCCACAAAGTTATGAAGTGTTATAACTTTGTTTATAATTGGTTGTTTTGCATTCAATGGCCCTCTGGAAAATTTACTCATATAAGTACACTTTGAGCTACCTTATATTTTGACTGGGCATGCTTGGATGATGACTGGCTTAACCAAACAAAAACCAATTAACTAGACATTCTTTCAGACTCCCAAAGATATAGGTAAGAAAAGAATCAGAGACAAGAAAGTGTGAAGAAGGGAAGCCCTACTTATAAGCATCATTCTTTTTAGGTGTTTGGTGCCACTCCACCCAAGCTACCAGTTCTAGTGCTGACAATCCATCTCATGACTGTTTAAGTTCTTCTGAAGTGTTTTGAAAAACTGCCTCTGAAGTATGTCATTTAGTAACTCTACTAATTTGCCTTTTATGGTACAGCTGCTTGCTGAGTTTACGCCTGTACCAATAAGCGAGAACAATGCTGCAGTTTGATTCATTCTGTGCAAAAAGGAAGAAATTATATTGAGAATCTTGTTGAATTGAACTTGAACAAAAAACTATTTATTAACATTCCTAAGTGATCTGAAGGATTAATTAGTGGGAAAATGGTGCATACAAATTATAAATAAGAGAAAGGCTTCATTTCAGCTTATAGGCTATAATACTTTTATTTCCACTTCTAAAAGAAGCTTCTGTAAGGAATTAACCTTTGTATTGACATTTTTCAGTCCACAAATAGGTTTTAGGTTACACTTAAATGAGGCTTGCATTGCTGTCTCTGGAAGTTAACTAGTGAATGAGCAATTCAGCAGAAATTCGTAAACATGAATGTTACAAGTTCCAGGTATCATATTCTTGTTAGAAAAACCTCAGTGCTTACAATTTCTCCAGAACATTTTTTCCATAATTGACCTTTAAAAGCATGACAGGGGAACAAAGCATTGGCTGACATTTAAGGTGAAATAGGAGGATTTCCTCATATTTTATTACTAAGTTTGTTTTGGTTTTTTTTATTGCAGACTATGGGAGGAATAATTTGTGTCTGTTTTTAATCAACCAGTATCGGCATGGAAAATTACTAAGGGTGCCACTTCACTGGAAATGGAAGCTGTTTGTTTCCTTTTGAAAAAAAAACCATAATAATTTGTAATTTTCAGACAGGCACTCAGAGAATGATATGATAGCAGTGATCCACTCTTTTTTCAAAGCCTCAGAATTGCTCCATCCATGTGTGTGCCTATTTGAGGATGAAAGAATTTGTGGCTCAGTTTTGCGCCTTCCAGTTAAGTTTGCTCATTTGCTTTTGGGAAATGGTCTGTTCTAGAGTTACGTAAGGATTCCCAGATTCGGGCACTCTTGTCCAAAGACACTGCAAGAAAAAGCTGGAAGTAAAAGTTGTTGTGACGAGTTAAGGCAGACAGTATGAACATTTAGTCCTGGGTCTCATGGGTCTCAGATCACAGGTAAAACTACTCCTTTGTGTAGCAGCATTAATTATATGTGCTATCAAAATCTCATTTATGGGAGTCTCAGTCATAAGACCAACTCATGAGTTATTTCCTATTAATCCAGTTCTCAACGTCTGGGCTCTCAGTGCACATAAGCAGGAAACAAATCACCTAAACAGTCCGTGTGGAATGAATTGAAGAATAAAAGCGTGTAACAATAAAAATGGTAGTCTAAACATCTCAGCAAAAGAGCAAGACTTAAGAATACAGTTAGTTGATGGTTGCTTAGACAAAAAGCAGTAAATTAGAGACTATAAATAACAGAACAGTTACAGGCTTTGTAATAACATCCCGTAACACAATTTCAGAGGCAGCGGTTTACTATTATAACCTCTAATGACCAGACTCTGTATAAAGAACAAAAACTGAAAAGCACACTATACCTATAAATTTAATGAAGCACATTTAGTCTACAAACACACATACACAAATGTAAATGGCCGTTTTATGTATAGTGAAACAAGGAAAACAGAGAAGTCCCAAGACAGAAGAGCGAATCCAAAGCTGAAGTCTGACATACTCGAGTTTATTACAACTCCCCTTTGTGCTTGTCTCACAGATAACATGCGCTGCCACCTGAACCTGGAGCTAACTCTAATTCACACACAGAAGCTCATTTCTTTCTTTCTGGAGGTTACAAGTTGGATTTAATTCCTGAAGTTGGGCCTGTATGTGTGCATGCACGTGTGTGTGGTAAGGTTTCCTCTTTTCCTGGTGTTCAGAGGATTTTAAGTATTGCAGATCCTAGTTGCAGATTCTTCACCCTTTACCTCAAGCTGTACCAGTTAATATTCTTCTCTCCAGAACTTTCTGCTTTGTGATGCCCAGAAATGACTACAGCTTTGACAGCAGGTTTCACACCACTTCCAAAGTCGTGATTTTCTCTTCCCGAAGAATTTAGGATCTCCCTGGATCTGTGGCCAGGAAAACGGGTCATATCACACCTTCAAGTTGCTTTCCAGTTCAGAGGCTCACCTGATGGTTTATGAAACATCTCAATTTCTTTTTTTACTGAATGTATGAGGCTCCCTGCGTTGGTTTATGCGATAAAGTGATACTGCCTACTGATGGCTCCATGACTGAAATGCTCCCATGTGTCAGCTGAGGTGGCTCACAGCATGGAGCAGCGTGCTGGGAAGCAGCCAGGGCATGAGGGCTGGTGGGAAATGCGCGCTGTCACGTAGACACTGAGCAGTGCTGTAGTCCCACTTCTGCACTGGGACCTGAGCATGTCGGATGTGTAGAGTCGGTGGGTCTGTGCCTGGGAGATGGAAAGAGGCTGCAATATATCCCAGGGAACAACCTCGCAGCTGAGAGAGAGGTCTGAAAGGGCTGTGTAAAATGATGGGGAAAAAAAGAGCTGCTCTCATGGAGAGAAGTTTGGTCTCCAAAAAAGGATTACAAGAAGTTACAACTCAGAGCAAACATGGGGCAGTTTCCTCAGAGAAGCTACAGACCCAGCAGCACACTGCAGTCACTGACAGTCTGATGCCCTTATCAGGACTGATTTTCTGGGCAACGCTTCTCCCTGAGTATATTTTAGTCAGTGTTTCGAAACATGGATATCATCCTCTAGGTACAATGAGTCATGGTGATGTCTTGCATTGCCATTTTCTTGCTGAAACGAGCTGATGGTCTCACTCGGTGACCCTAGCTAAGACAGCAGGACAGCTGCCCAAGTTGGGCTTCTTTAGCTTTAAAACGGAATCCTATGAAACAAGGAAATAGTTGATGTAAAATATAGCTTTGTGCCTTGCCCTCTGTATTTAAGACACTACATAAATAGATGGTTTAAATATGGATAATGCAGTAATTCTAGGTATATTTACCAGTGTGCTTTATTGAGGGAGTGCATGTTTATATTGTGTGCATGTTATCCCCAGAATGGCAAAGTTGTCTTCTCTTTATGCAAATCATGGGATCTCTGACAACTTATCAGGGACATCCTCTTGTCTAAAACCTCTCCTTGGTGCACACAAATTCTAAGATGTGATGCAATTCAATGGTATAAACACTTTTGTGTGTTTTATAGAGCCAGTGACAGCATAGGATCTGAATTGTTTTCCTTTTGAAATGAAAAAAAACCCCAATTTTCTTTCAGCTCTGTTACAGTAAATTGTTCCTTAAGTGCCAAGAAGGTTACAATAGATGTCTGAACATTTATGAGAAGATGCTGCATTCTAAATATGTACATTCCTGAGTGGGAGCAGATTAACATAAACTCCAGCAGCTTATCACTGCATTATTCTACTGTATAAGAATTTTTTTTTTTTAACTGAAAAACAGTATAGGGAGAATGAAAGCCAGATGGCAACATTTCAGTTTAGTCAAGACAAGATTTCCCATAACCATTTATTTAAATATTTCATTTGATGCAAGGAAATTATTAATTGTTTTCTAAGTAATGAGCTTTGACATCAATCACTTCTTAAAATCTGTCTTTGATTTTCCAAGAAACTATGTTAATGATTTGAGTTAACATAAAACAAGAAAATATTTTTTTCTTATTTTCCATTATACAAAATCATGATTTAAGCATTACTGATCTCTTTATTTTTACCTTGATTTTAAAGCTGTTAAAATATATAACTTCTACAAAGAAATAACTAACCTTACAGACCTTTACAGAAAGGTGACATAGTTGGTTACAATTTATTCATTTCATTAAGACAATTGTTCCATTAACTTTGAAGGCAGCTTGAAATGGTGTCTGCATAGTACCTGCTCCTGAATGACAGGAACTCTGTAGGTGAAGTGCTCCAGGACAGAACATCTCTTCTGTTTCTTTACCAGGCTGAAGGTAGTTTTTCTGCTTCCCTACCTTCAGCAACCTCCACCGTTCTCTGAGAAGGGGCTGTGTAAAGTGGGAGCAGAGAGGAAAGAGGGAGGAGAAGGGAAGGTTTTGCCTGCTCTCACACCTTCCCTTCTGCCCTGACTGTATGACACCTTGGCACATGTAGCAGCCCTTTCCCAGACTATGACTCAAATATATTTTCATTTAAAAATACAGGTGGTTGGGAAATTGCATCATTGAGCCCAGGGGGCAACCTCAGGTTCTTGGGTGCAGCCAGAAGTTTATGTCTTGGAGCGAGGCTAGCTAGTTTTCTAAGTGAGTCTCTGCTTTCCTGGAGACCCAGGTCTTGACAAGAACAAACCTATAAACATTTTAAGCAACAGAGAAAAATCTGTAGATTTAGATAGGTGTGTAACTTCATCACCATTTGTCATCAGTGTTTAAGTGAGGATGGGGAGCTCTGAGAGGGCAGTTTGCGAAAAGACCGTGAGAAGAAAACAGGCCACCTTGCTGGCTTAATGCCCTCCCCCTCCCAGTAAATTCTTGCAGACTGTGAGGTCCTAAATATATATTCTTATCCCTGCTGGAGAGCACATTCGGAAGCTGAGTGGAGAGGACTAATTATTGGTTATTTGTTTTGGAAGTATTTGTACTATACAGGACCAAAAAAACCCCCATCTTCTGTTATTTTGTTGCCTTTTTTTGGTGGGATATGTGCCTGTGTGTGAAGTACCCCTTGTGCATTTCCACTTAAGTGCAGTGCTTCAAGAGCATTCTCCATCTTAAAATTCATCCCAGTGTTTGTGTTTTTTTAAAAACAAAACCACTCCGTGACAATGTGGGTGGTTGGCTATGTCATAATCCTGTCATGCACTTGGGTGCCCAGACTGCAAAGAATCTCTTAATTTTCAAGCAAGCAGGAGAATTTCTTTACCTGAATGGAAAGCAGGCTGCCGCCTTGGCTCTGGAAGATGCCACCCAAGTAGGCTGAGAGGAAAAGGACAGTAAGCCTCTCCTTTTAACTCAAAATTGCCTCTTGACAAACCATTTGATTTTGACTTGCATCGTATTTTTGTGGTATTTCTGTTCTAGAATATGGAATACTGTGCTGTTACTAAAAACATGTTAGCAGAACCCAGCAGTCAATGGTACAGGGGAAGCAGTAAGCAGAGCAAGCTATCAAAGAACACTCCGAAAGTCAAAATGTGCTATGGAAAGCAGGCATGTTTAAGTATGTGATCCTAGGAAGTCTGCTGGGCTGCCAGACAGTTTGGAGAGCAAGAAATGATGGGTAAGTTGATGGGAGACACGCTTTGACTGCTACTAAGTGAGTTGATCCAGATGAGTGAAAATCCGTTTTGCTGGTAACATTTAACATGTTTGACAACAGTATGGCAAACTTGCTGGAAAAAAGCCTGCAAGGATGTCTTACAGTATCAGCCTACAAACTCTTTTTTGTTCAAAGCCAAGAAAAAAGTAGCCTGTATATTCCAGCAGGACTGTATCTTGTCTGGGGCTTGACTGTGAGAATCCAAGCTATTGAAGTTGAAAAAGTATCTTTCAGCATTTCTCCTTCAATAGTAAAGGAAGGCTAAAAGCTGTGTGATGGCTGTGTAGGTGGATAGATATCTGTCAGGCGGGTAGGGTGGTTGGTAGTTCTCTACGGTTTTGAAGGAAGAATTGTTAAGTGTCAATTATCATTTAGATATTCTTTTTTTCGACTCCATTAGTTCTGAGGAGCAAGAGTAGCTCTCAAAGTGATACGCCAGGTAGTTTTTATAGGTTCTGGTCTTTTCTTTCGGTGCTCAGTTCAAGTTCCTCTAAGTCAGATAAAGTGAGTGGCTTTCCTAGTTCTCTAGCTGATAAGTGCCTCAAAGATTTACTGTTTGTGTTTTGTTTACAAAGAAAGATGAGAGCTGTTTGAACTGACTGGTACTTCAGCAAGAAATGGATCCAATGAATTAACTGACATGGTTACACAGATTTATCCAAATTAAAGGAGCTTTAACAATATACTTGAATTCTGTAACGTGACAGTGAGTTATGCATTCATTGTATCTGAGCAGTTTCTTGCAGCTTTGACACTGTGCTTCTTTGTGCCCATTTTGCATTGCTATTCTTCTTGACTGAAGACAGGCAGACCCTGCAATAAAATATCTGTCATGGCTGATTCTTTTCTATGCCTTGCTTCGTTATGCCCCCCGAATACTTTTATAAAGACTGGTGCTGATTTGACAGAGCAGTGACTTTACTACAGGTGGGGAGTTTTTGGACACCTATAGTTTGTCCATGTCTGCAAAATAGGATCACGTCACTTAAGTTTACTAGTCCTATAATAGATAATCCCCATAAACAAACTATTATTTCTCTAAACTTCTAAACAACGGTCAGATGAGCTTTCTTGTATTTTGCTGTTTGTTTGCAGCTGAAATGATGTCCCATGTGTCATTTTAACATGCATCTGGAAGTCTCAAATATTCTCAAAGAAAGCCAAGTTGGAGCATGATGGAATGTCTTTAAAAAGTGAGTTTTCATTCCACTGCTGAGGCAAACCTATTCGCTTCTGAATACTCCTCACGGACGGAGAGCAGCATGGAATGAGACAGGCAAACCTGAAGCAACAGCAAAACATAACCTTCATGATAAATGTAGAATTGCAAACCACTGGAAAATAGTGCCAAATTGTGGTTTATGCTGCATTGTGACAGAACACTGTGAGGCAGAATAATATTGCCAAGCATTAGCAACAGTCAATTCCTATGCGAGGAATTAAAAGTTACATTGAGAAATTGTTCGCATCTGTTCAACGTTCTCTATATTAATATGGCATTTTGTCTTTCAGATATAGTATGGCAGTATAGGATAGAAGTGAATTTTTTTCACTTAAAAATTCAGCTAATTTTTCAACATATGAATTGTGTGTTTTCATCTGTGTTATTAGACATGGACAGTTAAAACCGTATTTGAAAATGGTCATTCACTTTGACCAATCTTACGATGTTTTTTTGACTACTAATGATATAATTTAGCTGCCAAGAAATTAGTGGACACTAGATAGTTTTTAAGCAGTGGACACAAGTATTAGAACTAGAGGTGATTCTTCACTTACATGATCATGAAAGGCAGAAGCAATAGCCTTACAATTTTTATAGTTGATCACAACTTGGCCACTCAATTTGAATTGAAGATACGTCTAATCAATTCAGAAAAGAAAGTATTAGAATATACTAACTGAATAACTGAAATAGATAGAGTTAAAGTAATTGTAAGGTGGGAAGAAAAATTCTTGAGAAAAGTAACTTTGGAGTAGGTGAGGTACTACTGTGAGGGTAGTGAGTTACACGGTGCAGTGGTAAAGGAAATTTGAGTGGACTCCGGGAGATAAAGGTTGTAAAGATCCCTTTCCGTTTAGGAACGCCTAATGAGTAAAGGGGAAAGGGAAGAAGGCAGACAAGGAGACATGCCTCAAAAGCTGTGAAGGATCAGGGGAGATAGGGAGAAAGAAGGAAAGCAGATAAATAATCTTTGACAGCCATTTTTTTTAATGGCTTTTAATGCATTAGGGGATAGATGAGTGGGGCACAGCGGTAAGCATTTTGGCACAATGCTGCATCGGGAGTCCTGGAAAGTGTTGAGGCTGTGAGGGAGAAAACTGAGAAAGCATTAAACTGATAATGAGGGAGTGAGTTTTGAAAACAAGATGGATAACAACATCACTATTTGGTACAGAAATGGGAAGTGGTAGACAGAAAACAGGAGCAAAACAAGCAGCTTTCTGAGGTGACAGCGGTATGTTTGCAAGACGACTGAAAACATGGGATTAAGCATAGTGCAGAGTGACTCGTAAAGTAGCAGCAAATGTGGTAGCTGAAACTCCGATAAAGTAACAAGACCGTATTGATGAAGGGCTGACAAGAGGGGATAATCTATGATTCTCATCTTGAAGGATTCTATCGCAGTAAGGCAAATAAAGAGTCTCAAGGGCCATGAAAGGAGATAGGCTAAAAATCAGCCTTAAGCACCCAGAGAGTGTAAAAGATAAAGCCAAATAAATTATAGGAGGCCGTTTGTGACATTTACTTTGCTTGTAAAAAGGATAATTTTTTTAATGTAGTGAATGCATTGCCTACAGTAAGCAGTAATATTAGTCTCCTGAGCCTTGTGGCTATTTTGACAAGCTAAAGTGTTTATTTTAAAATTACTATTATTTACTTTAAATGGCAGTGTATTCTGGCTTTGTCTTTAGATGACTTGAACATTTTCAGTCTGAGGTAAGTACAATCTTTAACATAACATTTATTTTTTACTTTTGTGCATGAATCCTTTTTGAGTTGTTTCATGAATCCCTGCAGCAGTGATTGTAATGAAGATCATATCTCCACTACGATGACCTTTATTACAGAAAAAAAAGGTTAAACATTTAAAATTCTCCATTCTAAAAAGCATTATGTGGTGGAGCGTGTTTCTAAGTGGTGAAATACTATTTTCGGTTACAGAATATCTATCCCAAATTACATTCACTTAATTTTTAATTCCTGTAATTAATGCTACTAAAGCAGTTTAAAAGACAAAGGTTGTGGTACTCCTAGTTAGTATCATTAATATTGCTTTCACTGTAGAATAAACACATTAGAAAAAATTAAGCCTTTGTGCAAACGGGTCCTATTCCACTGTTCTGTTGATCCTAAAATGACTTTAGGTTTGCTTAGACCGGAGCTTAATTTGGTCTATTGATATAAATGTTTTTGTAAAGTGAAATGCACAGGAACCAGAAAAACTAAGCAAGGATGCCAGAAGTATGGTAACCTCCACTGGGTGCATTGGTATCCAGAATGATATCATGGTAGTGAGTACATAATAAACACTTAGTTAACTGATATAAACTAACCAACACTGCATGAGACCAGCATATTATATAGCACGAAGCCAATGGAATGATGTAATAAAGGATCAAGTTTAGATAAAAATATTGACTTGACTATTGAGATATTTGCAACATTGCCAAACTCAAATGCTCAGACTGACTGTTTTGAATTTGACTTAATCATGATATCTTTTTTAAGAAATGCACACTGTATTTCTAAAAATATTTATATTTTTAGGGTTGGGGTTTTTTTGAGTTTTTGTGTTTACTAAGAACAGGCCACATTTTGAAGTTTTTCTGCGCAATCATTACAGACTTAAAACTTCATTTAAAAAAAAGACAAGATTCTTTTAGAACCCCAAGTCTCTCAGAAAAAGGACTTCAGGTAAACAGTGAAATGTTATGAAACTTGCCATAAAATCTTGAAAGCTTGCATCATCACTTGTGAGGGACATTGTTTTCCATATATGCATTCAACTTTTAAAAGTATTATAATACCAACTTCAAGGCTGGTAGTAGAAGCCCTGCAAGCAGGGACATGCTGTATCAAAAGATCGAATAACCTCTGAATACAGCTGAGGGTAAAATTAGTCTGGGCAATGCAAGTCAGTGGAATCTTGTTCATGCTTCATGGCTTGATTGGACAGTCAAGTCAATATGTAATATGATCTATTGTTATGCCTGGGATTAGCTTTATTTTCCTTTTATTTTACTGTCTGTTCAAATTAAACCTCTGCAACTTCACTTTTTCATGTTACTTGTTCTAGTCAAGCCCAAACAGAAGAGACTTAATCTAATTGACACGTATACTAAAAGCACATAGTGAAAGAAAAACTAGACAGTCAGCATTAATATTACTGATTTACAAGCTCTTCTGCTCTGACCCATACTAGATCCTGTGAAAATCTCTGTAAATGACTCTGGGTAATGAAATATTTAGAAATCACATTACAGAAGTTGCCAAGAGGGTGGGATGTACCAAACATTTAGTTGTCATTTTCAGTAAATTTCCATTTTATCATAGTGCCCACAATTCTACTAGGGCTCCGAGTGTAATGTAACCACAATGAAATCCACAGAGGCATGCAGTGAGGTTTTGGGGTTTTTTTTTGTGTTGAGCTTTTTTGTTACATGAATATTTGAAAAACACATTGAATTCGTTATATGCTTTAGTAAACAAGTTTCAATCCAAGAAGGAAAACTTGAAAATAAATGGCCATTTTATTGTTAGATAATGTAATGTAACCTGCGGGGGTAGAGGGGGCTGGACAGGAGCTTTTGACAATGCAGCAGAACAAAGAAAGCCCAAGAATACTGCATGTTTTTACCAGCACTAGCCACAAGATCCTAAAGGATCAATGACTGCACACTTAAAAACCTCTCACCTAGATAGGGAGTTACTGCCAGGCAGAATCTACCTCATCCAGCTAAAAGCCATAGAAATGCAAACTTGCACAATTTCTGTAGGATTCCTTCACTCTAAGGTGTTGAGATGGCTAGTACTGAATCACAGACTTTTACTACTGCGAGTAAGAGGATAATTTAATTGGCAATACAGTTGTAAGTTCTGTGAGTTGGCTTCTAGAGAGATGAAGTACAAAGGGATAATGAATCTACTACAGTTTTATATTATTCACATGTAAATAAGGGAAAAAAGATGGAGTTCATTCAGACATGTTTTATTAGGGGGAACACAAGGACAACTGTTCGTTCCTCTCTCTTATCTAGAGGACAAGTGCCATAAGGAGAGGATCCCTGAAGGAACACTTCTGGAGGGTATGTGGCTTTATGCAGTGAGGAAGGATGTTGGTCACTGAAATTGTGATCAAGAGAAAGGACTCTGAGGCAGCAACATTTTAATATTATATCAGTGACTTTAACCAAAGAAGTCTTTAGTGCAGGCCATTCACTTCAGGAGGAGTCAGAAAGTTCAGTTCTGTAACAGCTCAATAGATAACAGCATCAGAAAATGCCTTTTATTTCTTTCTCTGTTCTTGGTGGTCTTGAGGGTAGAAGCACACTGATTGTTGATGCCTCCAACGTTGCTGTAACTGTTTAATGGAGAAATAATACACTTTATTTTCCAGGATAGCCAGTGCAGCTCACAAGAGTACATTCGTGTTTAAAAGTCCCTGCCAGCTAGGGGATGCTAGGGACTTGCATTGGTAAGAATGATGATAGTCAAAGTAAAAAACAGAATACAACCTGGATTTGGATTTTTAATGTGTTTTTTAATGAAAAGAAAGAATTCTTTCTGCTTCATCATCTGCATAGTCAAAATCTGGGATTTATTAAGGCATTAAATATAAACTGGTTTTTTTTGTTCAACATTTTTTTCCTACTATTTCCATTATTCTTCGGAATAAAAGGCATCCTAAGGTTGTTCAAAATTGAAAAATTATAAATTATAGCCTGTCTCTCCTTTATGGAATATGAAGATTATTATTTAGCATGGGGACGGGGGGAAAAAACTAATATAGTGCTTTTTAATTGCATGTATATTTATAAAAAACAACAAAAGTACTCTAAATGAACTACAAAAATATTCCCTTGGCCTGCTTATTAAAGATAAAGGTCTATGTTTAAGAACCACACATTAAGAGCCAGACATTGGGTTTTATTTCTGCAAGAGCTGGTCCAATTATTTCTGATTAGTTGCTGAGACATTTTAGAAGCTATCAGATATATTTATCCAACATTTACTTGGCTGACTCTCAAGGAGAGGATCAAGAAAGGAAATGGAGAACACCAGTGATAAACTATTCCCAGGAACATTGTGAAGCTGGCAAACTCTCAAAATCATGTTTTACTGAGATTCAGATGAACTGCATATTATGTACAGTCTTTGGAAAATGAGCTAGATTAATGCATTCTGTGCTGTGGTCCCTGAGTTAAGATGAAATGTGTACTGAATCTGCCAGGCTTTCTGTCATTTTATTTGCTAGTAAGCAGTCATAGCATAAGATGGTTCCAAACAAATTTGTGAAATTAAAAGCCATACTTCTTCTGGAAGTATGAAGAGCACACTGAAACACCTGAGCATGCTTAGCTTGTTGGAAAAGGCTGGCTCAATGATGTTTACTTGCATAATTCTGATTTTTCTATTTATTGGTAACTTACCTTGTACTGTTAATATAAGAGCTAACATCATTTTTATTGCCACTATATATATACATTTTCTTTCAAGAATGTCTTACTAAAGTTGTTTTAGTAAATTGCTTGTAGCTAAGTATTCCAAAAGTCTGCCTTTCTCCATATACCCAAATGGTAGTCCGCTGTTTCAGACAAATTATCTCTTCACCTTGCCTCCACAGAAATGTTCTTATGGTATGTTTAATTCATATTTTGCCACCAGATGCCCACTAAGTGGGTAGAAATGTGATACTAGGGAGAAATTCCTGTTGCACTTATTGCATGACAGATAATATAGTTTCAACTAGAACTATGATTAGTGACAACAGAATTGCATCTAAAGAAAAAACATTAGGAAAAATTGTTATTAAGTAGAAAAGCATCTAATTTATCTACATCACAGCAAAATTATTTTAATCACTAATAAAATCGGTAACATAATCGCTGGGATAGAGTTAATTTTCTTCCTAGTAGCTGGTACAGTGCTGTGTTTTGGATTTAGCATGAGAATAATGTGATAACACACCGACGTTTTAGTTGTTGCTGAGCAGTGCTTACACAGAGTCAAGGCCTTTTCTGCTTCTCACCCCACCCCACCAGTGAGTAGGCTGGGGGTGCACAAGAAGTTGGGAGGGGACACAGCTGGGACTGCTGACCCCAACTGACGAAAGGGGTGTTCCACACCATATGATGTCATGCTCAGCATATAAAGCTGGGGGAAGAAGAAGGAAGGGGGGGACGTTTGGAGTGATGGCGTTTGTCTTTCCAAGTAACTGTTCAGCGTGATGGAACTCTGCTTTCCTGGAGATGGCTGAACACCTGCCTGCCAATGAGAAGGAGTGAAAGAATTCCTTGTTTTGCTTTGCTTGTGTGTGCGGCTTTTGCTTTACCTATTAAACTGTCTTTATCCCAACCCATGAGTTTTCTCACTTTTAGTCTTCTGATTCTCTCCCCCATCTCGCCAGGGGGGTGAGTGAGCGAGTGGTTGTGGTTGCCGGCTGGGGTTAAACCATGAAAAAGAGATATAAAACAACTATGTTGTGGGAATTATAGATGCTGAAATACACATTCTGTTGCTGAACTGGCCAAGACTTTCTTCAAGTGCAGCTCCACCACTATCAAAATCCGAAGTAAAAAGGAGGATCATGATGATTGAGACTAGCTTTATCCAAATGTTATGTGTCATTTACAATATCAGGTCCACTTAAAGGAGCTGGTATGTTAGATTATCTGTTGCAATTAATTTTCAGTTAACTTTAGTTCATATATAAATGAGCTTCTTAGTTGCTACAGCAAGTTATTTATGCAAGCTAAAATTATAAAACAGAAAAGTCAGAAATTGCCATGAACTAGTAAGTCAAACTTTCTATGCTGCTATTCAGCAAAGAGAAGGCTTTAAGTAAACCACTTTATTAAGACAGGCATATTTCACTGCTGAGCTGTCAGTATGGAAATGCTTACATTTGACAAAATAATCACTCTCACTGGTTTTTCTTTTCTGCAGATTTCATACTGCTCTTGAGAGGTATTCAGAAGCTAAAGCAGTGGCATTTCAACAGGTCATTTGCTACGTTGTTTAGGAGGTTACAGGTATGTGCATATCGTGGATGGGAGAACAACTACAGAATAGATGAGCATGATATAAACAGACAGATATTAAGCAGAGACATCTTTGGCAAAATGCAGCTCATGACATAAGGAAAGACCTGAAGACTGGTCACTCATAAGGGAGATCCAGTGCATTCAGTTTTGTGAGACTCCTGTTGATTTCATTGTTCTTTGTGTAAAAAAAGCAATACTGCAAATAATATCTGTGCAAACTGTTGAATTTTGGAGTGGCTTAGAATAATAAAAAAACATAAAATGCCTCTTTTTTTATGTGCGGAAATTGCATTTCTATGTTTTTCTATGGTGGGATCCTCATGAAGAATCAAAAAAGCCTGTGCATGTCTAGCTTCCGGTTCTGCCAACACACACTGCGTCTCCAACCCCCTCTTAAACTTATCAGGAGCTTGAATGCATATCTTGGCCTGGGCCCTCTGAAGTCAAACTATGTCTCTGTTTCCATCTGGGATTTCACCGGGAAGTGCTTGAAGTACCAAGCTGTAGGCTGATACTATGAGATTTGCAGACCTGAGAAATTCAGATAAGCCCACACAAGCTTTGAACCTCCAAACTTTTTGAAGTTTGCCTGTCATGAAGTGTAACTCCACTGCTGTCTGCAGACAACACTGAAACAAGAATGGAAACAGATCTCTGTTTTGAAAAGCTCCTGTGGGTGGCTTAAGGACAAATGAATAAATACAACTATATATGGAAATATGTCTTTCAGAGAAGCACTCTGTCTCTTTGCACACTTGAGTATTTCCCTGCATCCCTGAAGACAACAAAAGCTCATAAAACGAGTTGATTTCCTGCTCACCCCTGCATTTTCATTGCGGTTGATCTGACGCAGTGATGTGTTCTTTAAACATTCATTTCTCTATTTACACAGTCAAGCTGTTGTTGTTTACCATTTTCCCATTAAGCTGGTCAAGGGTGTATAGTTGAGGGAAAATCCAGCAGTAGCCAGAACTTGCTGCAGTAGAACGAAGAGTGAATAATCGACAGGGACTCGGTGTAGAGCAGAGCATGCACCCAGCCCATGAGCCTATGCCAATTTTTCTGAAGTCTGTCAGCTCTGACTGCTATGCGTAAAGGCATAGAGTATCATGAGACCTGCTGTCCAGAGTTAGACTACCACCCTGTTTTTAACAATGACAAATAGCAGATAATTTGGGAAAGTATACAAGGATCAGGAAAGTTGAGGGTGATACTTCCTCTTGCAAACCTTCCCAGATTCTAATAGTCTTTGAAAAAGGTATTTCCTAAACTAGATGTTGCATAGACATTACATAGACATGTTTAAAGCTCCTATAGACTTTCTTCACAAATTGTGGGTTCAAAAGCCTATTTCTAGGAGACAAAATCATATGGCAATTAATTCTGCAAAGTCTGAAATTGTCTACAATTATACATCATCTACAACTATATATTTTCGGGGGGAAAAAAGTGGTTAATTTTTTTTATAAGCTTTTTGTTTAAAAATTTTGTTTGCTGCCTTTCGTGTTATGAGAAACACTGAGCTATCATTATCTGTCTTCTCCATGAATGTCACCATTTTACTGACCCAAGACTGAAAAGAAGGTTTCAGGTAGATATAAATAGCAACCTTCCAATACCTAAGAGGATGTCATCAAGAAGACAGAGCCAGGACCTTCACAATGGGTGGACAAGAGACGATGGACATACGTTGAAAAAAAAATTGTCAGATGGGATATAAGGAAAAGCTTTTATACCATGAGGACAGTGGAGCAGTGTAAGAGGCTGCCCAGAGCAGCTGTACAGTTTCCATCTTTGGAGGTTTTTCAAGATCCAACTGGATAAACACCAGAGGTCACCCTATTTGAATAGGTGGTTGGACTAGAGACCTCCTGAGGTCTCTTCTGAACTGAATTTCCCTATGATCCTGTATCATATCCCCTGTTAGTTTTCTCTTTTCCAAACAGAAATGTCCTTCCTCATACAGAAACCATTGGCTACCTTTGATAATTTTTGTTGCACTTCTACATTTTACTGTGTCCTTTTTGATACAGGGCAACCAGAACTGCACATGCTTTTCAGGAGAGTGTGCACTGAAGATTAATGAAGCACACAGAGATGTTTACTGCTATGTTCCTTAGTGGTATTTTTGTCCTAGTCTATTTGCCTTTTTGACTGGACCTCACTATGGAGTTGATATTTTCAGAGGATTATATACAATAATCCAATAGCTGTGGGTAGATGAAGACCCGTCAAATGGTCACAGCAGACTTAGAACCCATCACTTTGTAGATATGATTAAATCTGGTTTTGCTCATGTGTATTTCTTTGCATGTATTGACCCTGGTTTTCATCTGTCATTTAACATCCTATATTGTTAACTCCTCTAGCAGTACTTTCAATCAGGATAGTTTTGAACTAGTCTGATTTTTTTTTTGTGTCATATGAAAGTTTCATTACAGTGTGAACAACAATGCAAATTATATATTTGTTTCATATTATAGTTTTGTCTGTTTTCAAGATACCTTAAAATCTATTAGAAAATGAAAACTCACCAGCTAGCATGTAGATCAAAGAAGAATGAAGATATAAAGTTTTGTTACTAGTGTCCATGCTTTTCTTCTTTTAAATACTTTTTTTCATTGTTATGGTTTTAGACCTAACTTGCCAGAACAAAGGCAAATTTCTTTTTATTCCGGTTGGACATGGCTGCCATTTCTGTGGGATGACTGTTGTATCTCCTTTACTCTGATGTTTAATCTTGATGTTGTTATATTGTTCCTTTCAAGGTTGTTTGGCTTGGTAGAATGTTTATTCAAAGCTTCTGTTGTCATATGTCTCCATACCTTTTGCCTATTACTAATAAATTTCCATTAATAAAGTTTCTAGTGTAGTTCAATAATTATATATTAGACCAAGGCACATATAACTCAGGATGAACTCAAGAATTGCTTCTCCTTTTGTGTATTCTCTAATTTGTTTTTCATAGAAGAAATCATTTATGGCATCTAAAACCACAGCCTTTGTGTGAGGTTTTCATGACATCTACTTAACCCACCCAACAGCCTGAATTCTTCCTTCAGCTTTCAGAGTTTCTCCACTCACTGCTGTGGCTATGTGGCTAGTTGTATATACTTATTATGGAACCTGTGATGGATTGTGAAGGGAAGGGTTGCAAGATTTAAGCTACTGGGGGAAAATGGCTGCTTTTCTAAAGGAAGATTTGACCGTGTCAGGAGTGCTTGCATCATTTGGCTCCCTCAGTGGTTCCTGATGCCCTATTAATGTGGCATTTCTTCATTAAAGGCTTATGTTTAAGACTCATAATATAATACAGCAAACAATCTGTAAACACTTTATTTCTGCATTATCATTGATTTTATTGTTTTAATAAGTGTGGGGTTGACATTTGCGTTTGTTTATTTTCCTGACTGAAGCTCTGAAACCATTCGGCTGTTCTCAGAGCGCAGAATGTTGACACCAGAATGTAAGCCCCAAAGCTAGAAGGCTTCAAGAGAAAAACACTAATCAG